>NW_023270855.1:32520680-32692833 GCF_011800145.1 Mirounga leonina | reverse complement strand
AAAATACTCATGAAAGAAATTGAGGAAGACACAAAGAAATGGAAAAACGTTCCATGCTCATGGATTAGAAGAACAAATATTGTGAAGCTGTCAATGCTACCTAGAGCAATCTACACATTCAATGCAATCCCTATCAAAATACCATCCACTTTTTTCAAAGAAATGGAACAAATTATCCTAAAATTTGTATGGAACCAGAAAAGACCCCGCATAGCCAGAGGAATGTTGAAAAAGAAAAGCAAAGCCGGCGGCATCACAATTCCGGACTTCCAGCTCTATTACAAAGCTGTCATCATCAAGACAGCATGGTACTGGCACAAAAACAGACACATAGATCAATGGAACAGAATAGAGAGCCCAGAAATGGACCCTCAACTCTATGGTCAACTCATCTTTGACAAAGCAGGAAAGAATGTCCAGTGGAAAAAAGACAGTCTCTTCAACAAATGGTTTTGGGAAAATTGGATAGCCACATGCAGAAGAATGAAACCGGACCATTTCCTTACACCACACACAAAAATAGACTCCAAATGGTTGAAAGACCTCAATGTGAGACAGGAGTCCATCAAAATCCTAAAGGATAACACAGGCAGCCACCTCTTTGACCTCAGCCGCAGCAACTTCTTCCTAGAAACATCGCCATAGGCAAGGGAAGCAAGGGCAAAAATGAACTATTGGGACTTCATCAAGATAAAAAGCTTTTGCAAAGCAAAGGAAACAGTCAACAAAACCAAAAGACAACCGACAGAATGGGAGAAGATATTTGCAAATGACATATCAGATAAAGGGCTAGTATCCAAAATCTATAAAAACTCATCAAACTCAACACCCAAAGAACAAAGAATCCAATCAAGAAATGGGGAGAAGACATGAACAGATATTTTTCCAAAGAAGACATCCAAAGGGCCAACAGACACATGAAAAAGTGCTCAACATCACTCGGCATCAGGGAAATGCAAATCAAAACCTCAATGAGATACCACCTCACACCAGTCAGAATGGCTAAAATTAACAAGTCAGGAAATGACAGATGTTGGTGGGGATGCGGAGAAAGGGGAACCCTCCTAGACTGTTGGTGGGAATGCAAGCGGGTGCAGCCACTCTGGAAAACAGTATGGAGGTTCCTCAAAAAGTTGAAAATAGAGCTACCCTATGATCCAGCAATTGCACTACTGGGTATTTACCCCAAAGATACAAAAGTAGGGATCCGAAAGGGTACGTGCACCCCGATGTTTATAGCAGCAATGTCCACAATAGCCAAACTGTGGAAAGAGCCAAGATGTCCATCGACAGATGAATGGATAAAGAAGAAGTGGTATATATATACAATGGAATATTATGCAGCCATCAAAAGGAATGAGTTCTTGCCATTTGCAATGACGTGGATGGAACTGGAGGATATTATGCTAAGCGAAATAAGTCAAACAGAGAAAGACATGTATCATATGATCTCACTGATATGAGGAATCCTTAATCGCAGGAAACAAACTGAGGGTTGCTGGAGTGGGGGGTGGGGTGGGAGGGATGGGGGGACTGGGTGATAGACACTGGGGAGGGTATGTGCTCTGGTAAGCGCTGTGAATTGTGCAAGACTGTTGAATCTCAGATCTGTACCTCTGAAACAAATAATGCAATATATGTTAAGGGAAAAAAAAGGCAGAAGAAGAAGGTAGCGGGAGGGGAAGAATGAAGTGGGGGAAATCAGAGGGGTAGACGAACCATGAGAGACGATGGACTCTGAAAAACAAACTGAGGGTTCTAGAGTGGAGGGGGGTGGGAGGATGGGTTAGCCTGGTGGTGGGTATTGAGGAGGGCACATTCTGCATGGAGCACTGGGTGTTATGCACAAACAATGAATCACGGAACACTTCATCTAAAACTAATGATGTAATGTATGGGGATTAACATAAGAATAAAAAAAATTATAAAAAAAAAGCACAAATATTGAAAAATAAAAAAAAAAGAGCAAGAAAAGTTCTTTTTTCATTTCTTAATCTAATGGACATTATTAACTGAAGTTTCAGATCTGGTTCTTAGAACACATGTATTATTGTTTCATGTATCTGTCTGTCTGTATCTGTCTACTTAATCTACCATCTATCTTTCATTTATCTATCATCATTAATATTTTAATTCTAGTTGTATTTGTTAAAGTGAGAAATCAAATTAAACCCTTCTGAAAAGTTGGGAGTTCTTATTTTTTTCTTTCTGGAACTTTGGGATGAATAATAAATGCAGATTTGAGTTGTTTTGCTGGTTGTGATGGACAGCGTTTACTCTGTGTGCCTTGGCGACTCTCCTTTGTTGCATAGCTCTGTTTGGAGCTGTGACTTTGCCATGGTTGGGGTTGGCACTTAACCATGATAAATAAACCATAGGTTGGATTAAAAAATACCCAAAGCTACTGGGGAAGAGTCCACATGGAAAACTTTTCCTTCCCATTCTTGTGA
The DNA here is from genome assembly GCF_011800145.1 of Mirounga leonina. Classification (NCBI taxonomy): domain Eukaryota; kingdom Metazoa; phylum Chordata; class Mammalia; order Carnivora; family Phocidae; genus Mirounga; species Mirounga leonina. The sequence continues at coordinate 32,690,383 of NW_023270855.1, read as the reverse complement.
CCTATGTTTTTCCTAAATCTTAAATTTAGAGTAGTATACATTATTAATTTTTCCAATTAGCATAGTGAATAGTATTCACCAGTGTTTCATTTTACATGTTTTTATTCAAATTTTCTGAATTATTTCTAATTGAGATAATTTATGTAAAAGTATCAATTACTAGCTTGAACTCTTGACAGGCACTCAACAAACTCTAGTTTTGGTTTTTTAAAATTCCTGTCCTTAGTTAAATTTTTTGCTACTTTGACCCAATGTTTAGAGCACTTTGTAGAAAAGCTTCCCCCTTGGTAGGAGGCAGTCAAAGGTGACAAAAGCTGGAAATATGAGCAGGGAACTTGATCATTCACTAGGTTCCAAATATGCCAGTCATCTCTACTATGCAAAACAACTTACGATTTGTGGCATTCCCCAGATCACTTATAAAAGTTTGCCCATGGGGGCTGCAAACTTTGAAGCAGGAAATAATATATTTGCCATGGATAATGGAAGGGAGCTGATTGATATTGATAGATTTCAAGGATGATGGCCTTTCTCATCAGGACCATTGGTCCACATAATACTTGGATCAGATAATTATCAAATGCAGTGAACACTTTTCAATTCTTATTTGACCTCCAGAAATAGCAATGGCATCTAGTCAAATAAATGTTGGGCTCTAATGCAGAGTTGATAAGCTGGCCTATATTCCTCACTCCATTAATAATGTTTCAAAACATTCCTTCTTCATCTTTCTGTAAAACCTCCTGCTCCATTGATCCTCATGCCATTCATCTTCCACACTCATTATATCCCCTATCTTCTACTGGATAATATAGTGGTCTCCTAGCTACCCATTCTTCTTCATTAAAGTTTTTCTCTTACATTTTTTATTTTGAATGAATTCAAATTTATAAAAGAGTTCTAAAGAAGTATACAGAATTCCCATAGACCCTTCGGCCATCTTCCCTTAATGTTAACCTCTTACCAAAACAAGGAAATTAGTCCAACACTGTCAACTAAATGACAGGCTTTAGTGGCCTTTAGTGGTTGGATTTCACCAGTTTTTACACACATGTCCTCTGTTCCAAGATCCAGTCCAGTACACGTTGCATTTGTTTTCATGTCTCTTTAGACTCCTCCGATCTGTCTTTCCTTGTTTCATAGCATTTCCTTGTTTCTTGTGACTTCGACACTTTTGAAGATTACTGACCAGAAGTTTTGTAGAATGTCCCTCAATTTATCCCTCATCATGAGATGTTTTCTCATGAGCAGACTGGGGTTATGGATTTGGAGGAAGACTACCACAGAAGTAAAGTACCCTTCCCATCACATCATGTCAGGGGGCGCATGGCATCAATATGACTTAGGACTGGTGATATAAACCTTGATCACTCAGTTAAGGTAGTGTCTGCCAGGACACTGTAAAGTTACTATTTTTTCCCCCTTTTCAGACTCTCAGGTAGAAATAAGTCACTAAGTCTAGCCCACACTTAAGAGGAGGAGAATTAAGCTCCACTTCCTAGAGGGAGAAATATTTAAAAAATGTTTAGACATATGTTAAAATCATTGCAGTAATTAATAAATATATTGGTGAGGATAGTTTGAGGCTATGTAAATATCCTGTTCCTCCGTAATGTTTTGGTGGCTACTTTTAGCGTTCATCTGTGGATCTTGCCTGAAGCAAATATTCCTGTGGCAATTTTCTATTTTCCTCATTCCTTCTACATTTATTATTTAGAATTATTCTATATGGAAAATTTGTTACTTCTCCCCTATTTATTTATTTAATCACTTACTTATATCAATATAAACTTATGGATGTTTATTTTACTTTTGTGCTATAATCCAAACCTATTGTTTTGTTGCTTAAAAAGCTTTGGCCTTTGGAAATTTTTTAGGTTGTTTTTTGTGTCCCTCCTGCATCTTTCTTAATTGATTTCTATTTTTTTTGAGCACTTCTATTCATTAATTAAAGACAATCTGTTCATTGTTTTTTTGTTGCAATTTTTACCATTGTTCTGAGTGACTTCCATGCCTATGTGAACAACTTATCTAACAGCTGTAACATCTCATTTGTGACCTTATCAACTCTCATGATCCTTATCTCCACTCAACTTCAGCCACCTATAGCAGTGAGCATGCCCTGATTCTTGCTATTACCTGAATTGCTCTACCTTTCCCATATTAATTCTTAAAAATCTAATTTTCTAGGTCTTTCAGTCTCTTCCCCCAACAATTATTCTTTCTTCTCATAGAAGCCTGAGGTCTCTTCATTTCTCCTTTTTTCCCCAGTCCATAAATTGTAGAGTTCACAGCCTATGAGCCTTCACTTCAACCAGTTGCTGGTAAAAACCTCAGAACCTTGTTATGCTTTTGGTAGAGTTCTGCAAGCCTTCCATGTGTGTTGAATCAGCTCTCTCTCCCACTCCCCACTCTATGCAAAGCTGTCCCTCTTTACCTTTTTACTCTCACCTCTGCTCAGCTGATGAGCACATTTCTTGCTGCATGGAGACAATAGAAATCATTAGAGAAAACACCTCCAACTCCAGGCAACAAAATTATTATCTTACCCATCCTACTTTTATATTTTTCTCCTTTTCTCTTATTCTTCCCATGAAGAATATAGATCTCTTCCAATTTAAGGCTAATTCCTTCCACATGGTCTCTGAGTCCCATTCTTTTCCTCCTTTATAAGTCTCTCAGTTTCTTGATTTTGTCTCTCTCATATCTTCAAATTCTTCCTTTCTCTTATTGGCTCCTTTACTTGACTATGTAAACAAAGCAAAATGAAATAAAAGCCCTCCCTCCCTCAAACCCATGTTGCCCTCCCAGTACATTCATATTTTTATTTGCCTCTTGACAGGCACACTTTTTGAGAATTATCTACTTACCTGCCTCAACTTCTTAGTCCACCACAATTCAGCTACGGTCCTCCTGCACCATTCCACTGTACTGCTGTTACCAAAGTTGCCAATGGCTCCCATGTAACTCAATCCAGCACATACTTAATCAATCCTCATATTAGTTGATCATCCTTGTTGGTCACTCATTCCTTCTTGAAATCCTCCTTTTTATTTTGTTTCAGTGGCATCTTTTACTTTTCTTCCAACCATTCTGGCTATTCCTCTTTTGTTACCTATTCTTTGGGGTTACCCTTCTCACATCAGTACACTCTTGGGGAAGGGGATTTGTTCTCTCCAAAGCCCCCAATTACTATTCCTATGGCTTAAAAATCTGTGTCTCTAGCCCAGAAGTCTCATGAGCCTGAGCTCCAGATATCTACCTGACTCTTAGATACCACGACTTATATGTTCCTTAGGTACTTTGGATTCACATCCAAAACTAAACTCTACATTTTCCTTTTTATGCTGGACCTCTCTTTGTTCCCTCTCTTGGTGAATGGTACCACTATTTCTCTGGAAACCTGGGCATCTTCCTTGATTCTATTATTTCTCTTGCCTCCAGAAGTGTTGTTTTTGTTTGCCAAGAATACTCTTATCTGCCCTTTACCTTCTTTCAAGTCTCTCAAATCATCCCCCACCATGCCTTCCTTGACCACCTTTCTACCTCCATGCCCTTCCTTTGTATTTCATGGCACCCTACATCCTGTTAAAGCAGTTAGCTTACCACAAGCTTTCCTGAATCTCCAGTAAGTAGGAGAGAATAAATAAATTCCTTTTATTTTTTTTTATTAACCATAACTACCTTTTACTACTCCTCATTTAAATCTTTTTCTAGGCAAAAAGTGATATAAAGCAGATTTAATTTCAGAAAATCATTTTAGAGACATTCCCCATGGAACCATCATTACAAATGTAGTTGGGTTCTCAGATAATCCAATATCCTAATTCATAATATAGCTGAAATGAATTTATAATTCCCCTTGGAATTTTCCTAGGTATTATCATCGCTCTAGGGAATCCCATATTTTCCTTCCTTTTCTTTTCCTTTCCTTTCCTTTCCCATTTACCTGTCATTTTTTCCTTCCATATCATCTCATTCACATAATGGGTTAAATAGCCTTTTATGAGTTTGTATGAGATCTCTTTGCAACATTGATTGTTTGCAAAATGGCAAGTTGCAGTTTTTAGCAAGAAGAGAATATGTTGGCAAAGATAATGTTAATGCCTCTAGTTGAATCCACATCAATAGTTTATTCCTTTGTTTATGGAAAAATGGAATAGCTAGAGGTTGTGACTGCCACAATGCCTAGAACCCACTATCTGTCAACTACTACTATCTATCTACTGAAATGGGATTGCAATTTCTCTATACACATTTTCTCTAGACCATTGCTAAGGCAGTCTATGGTGACCAAGGATAAAAGTAGTAATGACCTGGATGTAGACTAGGTCAGCCATTTATATGTACAAATATTGGTTGTTAAGGTTTACAAAACTTGGAGGAGTACATACATACACACACACACACACACACACATCTTTAACCATTAAAATCCATCCTGTGATATAGTATTGCTCTGTGGGCTACCAGTGTAGAAAAAAAACCTGCTGTAAAACAAAATCTTTTCTGTCTTGAGAATGTGACTTCTTGATGAGAATCATCCGATTGAAATCTCCAAAACTGAATTTCCAATTTACTTATACCCGACTGGTTAATGTTCAGATTTCACTCAGATGTTGGACTCAGCCCAAGACTACACTTAGACTTCCCTCCCATTAACAAAAATTTCTGGAACTATGGATATTTGCTGCACGTCTTTCACCTGGTTAGACTGCCTGATGCTTTTGCTGAAACAGCGAATCTCTCAGGCTGCCAAGTACCATGGTTATCTGTCTCCTCATGCTGATTCCTGGCAGTCAACAGGCATGCTGCTGTGCCTCTCAATGTCCTTGTGAAGAAGCAAGGTCTTGGTTGCTGGTGAAACATAAAGGTTGTATATATTAGTCTATCATGTCCCATGACTATTTTGTGGCTCTACTGACCTAGACCTAATCACCTAAGACAAATTATTTTATACATTCTTAATATAGTTTTTCAATCATCTTTATGTTGTGAAGAGTTTATGTTCAAAAGGAATTATTTGGACTCCATATTTCAGTGGTTGCAGCTTATCCTAAAATGTAGCTTACATGTAGAGGTACACTCACAGAGTTGTGTGAATACTAACTGTATACCTAAGCATAGCCTTTGACCAGGAAATGGAATATGCTAAGAGCAATCATGGTCTGGTCCTTTACCTGTATGTGGGAATAGTATTTGATCTAACTATTACAATTTGTTAGTCAGTTAATGTATATTGAACCTGTGGAATGCTTAAAGCATAGCCCTAAGCATTTTAAGGAGGTTCGATACTCTATCTTTCATTTAACCATTCAAAACACATACTCATGAAATGGTCCTAAAATAATCCCTGGGCAATGGTTCATTAAGTACAAGCCTATAAATTGAATCTATAGTCAGTGCTGGGGTTAGAGTCAAGGAGTAATCAGAGTAAGGAAAAGTACATCCACTCAACACATTCTAGAAAATATTTATTGAATGCTTACTTCGTGTCAGGCACTGTGGTAGGCTAGATGCTAGGGATACCAAGATAAATCCATGCATTCACTTGCCTCAGGCTCTTAAGAGGAAGACAGCATGTGAAAAGTTCATGGGCAAACTGCCATAGGAATACAAAGAAAACTCTGAGGAGCAAAGATTTCTGAGGTATGTAGACAATCCATAAAACCCTGAATCTACAATTCTAAACAGAGCTGCTGCTTGCAATGTTTGGTTCCTAGTTACCTTGGGTAGAAATGACACTTTGTCCCGAGCCCTCTATCAACAAACTGATGATTTGGAATTCAGTGAAGTGAGAAAGCTGAACTCTGCAAGCTTTATGTTAGACTTTAAGATACTGATTAAATAAAAGCACAAGGAGGAGCTTTGAAATTCAGTTTGTAAAGATTGTTTGACCAAGTGGGACCATATGTTAAACAAATATTTGGGTGTGTGGTGAAATACCACAGGCACAGCCAAGTGGGATGGGATGATATTGGGAGACAGAAACACATTGCTAGCACAAGAAGAGTCTTCAGGACTTTTTATAGTATTTAGATCCATGTCAACATCTTGAGCTTGTCTCACTATGTCATGCCTATCTTTAAGCAGTATCATCCTGAAATGCTATAGACTACCATGGTCTAATAGAAATATAATGTGAGATGCATGTATTTTAAATTTCTAGTCACATTAAAAAAGGTAAAAAGAGAGGTGAAATTAAGTTTAGCAATATATTTTATGTAACCCAATATATTCAAAATATTATTTCAACATGTAGTCAATATAAAAATTTAGGACATTTCTCACATTTCAAGAACTCAATAGCCACATTTGGCTAATGGTTACTATATTGGATAGTGCAGCTCTGTACAGATATAGATATATATTGTTTTTAAGAGTCTCCACGGGATGATTCTTCAGCGTTTTTAGGGGAGCCCATTCAAAATGTTCACTGATGCTGGGAAAGTGCTCTTAAATGTAGCACAGATTCCTAATGCCAACATTTGACTGTTTCTTCTTATCTCATGCTGTTATCATTCAGTGAATATTTACTGAACTTCTAATGTATACTAGGTTATATGCTAGGTGTTGGGATATAATAGCAAACAGCATTACTGTGGTTCTTGTTTTCAGGATGCTTACAAGGTATAAGGTAGAAGAGAAAAAGTAAGTAAATTAAATGTGTAATTATGACATGTGTGGGGATGGAAAAGTGCAGGGAGCACCTATGAAGATTTATAGCTGGAGAACCTCTCCTGGTCTGGAGAGACTGGGAGATTTCCCCTGAGGGAGTGACCTTTGATCTGAAATCAAAATGATACCTATGAGGGGGCTCTGAGGCAAGAAGGCATTTGGCACTTTGAAGGATCTAACAGGAGAATGGTGTAGCTCAAGTGGAAAGAGCAAAGGTGAAAGTGGTTCATAATGGGCAAAGGCCAGAACACATGTGACCTTTAGGACTAGAATCCTCCTTTTACAGTCTTAAAAACATTGTATGTTTTTAAGGAATAGAGGGACAAATTATTGGATTTGCATAATACAATATCTCCTGCTATAAACTGGAGAATGGATCTGAAGGAAAACAGGTGAATGTGGAGAGACCATTCAGGAAACTATTTTATAATCTGAGTAAGAGGATTAGGGCAGTAGCCACCTAAGGCCTTAAACGGACGACTTTGAGACATACTAGTAAATAGGACTCAATGATGCACTGAATAGTGGGGGAGGTGGGCACCAAGCACAGGGAAGAGTAGTGTCCAGGCTGACTCCCAGCTTTTTTGACCAGCTTAAGTAAGTAGATGTGGGTCCCTTTGAGCTTTCTTATCTTTCCTCTGGCATGCTGGAAATATTAGGGTGAAGTATCCATCATCTAAAATAGGAAATATAGTGTTAATTTGCCTATCATCTTTCTTTTTTGCTTGAATCAGAAATTTGTAATTCTTTGGTGCTAATGTTAGTATAACATAAAGAAAAAAATTAATAGTGGGCTTCTGTCCATATCTCTTATGCTTTTACTTACTGAGTAATCACAGGGTGAATCACTTAACAATTTTATTGCTTTTAACAGTATTGTCTTTTTTCTTATAAATTATATGATCTTTGCATTGACATACAGTGTTATTACTATAATATTGTTATGAGTAGCTATTAGTGACAGACTTCACAGAGGAAGGCTAAGGGGAAACAATAAAGGAAATAATTCATCTGATTCTAAAGCTTCCTAAGCCAATTAAGAAACTGCAACAATAAAGCTTTAATTGATTTATTTTTTTTACAACTGTTTGGACAGATTTGTAATCATTCTTAGCTAATCATTAAAAGATTACATTTTACATGGCTATCTTTTTTTTTTTTTATTGCTTTTTTAACATTAGTTATTAAATAGTTCATTTATTTCCTATTCCAAGTCTGGTTGATATAAAAAATTCAAACTGTTAAATAATTCAAAAGAGTTGGGCTTGACAATAATGTTCATTCATTCATGGGATAATTGTTAAGCTCCTAGATGCTTAATAAGATAGATAACACTTGAGGGGTTTAAAATATAGCAGTGGAGGCATAAATGAATAAATACATAAATAAATATATGATTTAATACAGTAGTGATAAGTACTATTTGAAAAAGGGAAAGAGATACAGAGCCCTAAGCTCTGAGGGTTATTTAGCTATGGTGATGAGGGAAGACCTCTCCATAAGGGAACATGTGAACAGTGCCCTGAAGGCAGTGAGGGAGTGTGAGCTGAGCAAATATCTGAGGTAAGACTCTCTTAGGCACAGGGAAGCAAGTACAAAGATTCTGAGGTGGTCATGTGCATCTTCCAGGAACATTAGCAAAGAAGCCAGTGATGCTGAACTACTATGAGGAAGGAAACAACGGAGAAAATGAGATCAAAGAGATGAGGAGGGGCAACATTATGAAGTCTTAAGGTCAAATAAAGATTTTGGATTTTATTCCAAGTACGAGAGGAGCCATTGGAGAGTTTTGAACTGGGGACAAATTTGAACTTAGATGTAGGGTGTATGAGAAAGAGGAAAATCAGGCATGATTCTTAGGTTTCTGGCCTGAGCATTAGATACAAGGTGATGCCATTTATTGAGGTGGGGAAAACTAGGGAGGAATGAATTTAGAGGAGAAATCAAAATAATTCAGTTTGGGGCATGTGAAATTTGAAATGCCTCTTAGAAATTCCAGTGGAGATGTTAAATAGATATATATAAAAATTTGTAGTTCACGGGATAATTGAAGGCTGGAAATATACATTTGAAATGAATACCTAGAATTTAAAGTAGCTGTTGAAATTCTTATCCATGGATCACAGTAGGTTTATTCTGCAGCCACTACTATTTACATTTCTCTCCTCTCTTTGCCCTAGTTTTACTCCTGCCTTTGACTTTGTGGAGGAGCAGAGAACATTCTTCCTATTGGAGAAGGATAGTAGTCCTTATCTAGATGATGATGGTGGAAGAGAATGGGAATAGTAATTCATCTATAGGCATTTGTTGGAAGCTTACTGTGTGCAAAATCACAACATAGGGAGCAAAAGCAAACAGAGTCTTTGTCTTCACTGAGCTTACAATCTGGTGCATAGTAAGGCATAGAGGCTTAGATCAGACATTAATCAAGTAATCACAAAAACAAACGTAACATTGTAATGATAGCACGTAATGGAACAGAAATTCATGTTGCTGGAGTATATAATAGGAGGGATTATGTCCTGGGATAGAGTCAAGGAAGGCTTCCTGATGGTATTATTGTGAGTTGTTATTAAGAGGTGAGTTAACTAGACAAAGAGTGATCCAGGGAGAGGGAACAGCATATACAATGGTCCTGTGGCAGGAGGGACTATGGTACATATTCATATGTAAAGAAGACTAGAGTGGCAGGGGCACTGAGAGTGAAGGACAGCATTGTGCAAGGTAAAGGTGGAAATTCACACAGCAAACATATAATGGCTTGTAGGCCTCATGCTTTGAGAAAAATCATTGTGGTTACAGTGTGGAGAATGGATTGAGGCTGGGTGGGGATGGAGGAAAGAGACAAAGGATGAGGAAAACCATAGGTCCATATAGAGGAGGCTGAGCTGAGTAAGTTGGGGAGCCGAAGCTAACAGTCTCCAATAGAGGCACCAATGCTAAGAAACAGTACAGCAGGATGGTTAAGGCTCTAGGCTTTGGAATCAGACATAACACAGGTTTGAAACATAGCTCTTCTACTTACTGCTGTGTGACTTCATGCAAATTTCTGTAAATTAGGGATAATAGTACTTATACCGCAAGTTATTGTAGGGATTAAATCAGACTATATGATAAAATGCTAAGCCACCTTTCAATAGTTATGGTATTGTCACTCTCTGGAAGTTAGCAGTCACCTCCAGAAAAATGTGTTGGGGGGAAAAACAGGTTTTTCTATGTTAGTTGGAAAACTTTAGAGAAAACAATCTAAAAATCTATAAATCTACAAATTTACTGAGCATCCGCTTTCAGCAATTGCTTGCAAGAATAGTATATGTTAATTATTGATTATAGTTTTGATTTTTGAGATAGGCTTTCCCAGAAAATGGGCCCTATGTAAAAATATTGACATATATATATAACATTTGTGATCTTTTTTTTTTTTTTAAGATTTTATTTATTTATTTGAGAGAGAGAGAATGAGAGACAGAGAGCATGAGAGGGAGGAGGGTCAGAGGGAGAAGCAGACTCCCTGCTGAGCAGGGAGCCCAATGCGGGACTCGATCCTGGGACTCCAGGATCATGACCTGAGCCGAAGGCAGTCGCTTAACCAACTGAGCCACCCAGGCGCCCCTAAAATTTGTGATCTTAACATCTGTGATCAATGTGATTACAATTTTGTCCATTTTTATTTGATATAATGTAAAAAGCAAAACAAAAAGTGTGGAAAAGAGTCCCTTTAGACTCAATTACATGCCATCATTTTCTAAACTTCATTATTTACTTACTATTAAAGGCTTATAAGTTAATTAATGTCCTGTGAATTGCAAATCAATTATTTCACAATGAAGCATAAAATTAGTTTAAGAGATTCGTATATAGGCATGACATGGTATATTGGCTTTTCTTCAGAAGTGGATCAAATAAAAATATGTGACAAGAAAAAATGTAGATGACATGTTAGGTGGTGGGTAACTAATTGTGCTTTCAGTGTAGGAGCAAAAAAACACGTGACCGGAATTCTAAAAAGCATATCTTTGCATTTTTTTTTTTAAAGATTTTATTTATTTATTTGACACAGAGAGAGATAGTGAAAGCAGGAACACAAGCAGGGGGAGTGGGAGAGGGAGAAGCAGTCTTCCTGCCGAGCAAGGAGCCCGATGTGGGACTCGATCCCAGGACCCTGGGATCATAACCTGAGCCGAAGGCAGACGCTTAAGACTGAGCCACTCAGGCGCCCATATCTTTGCATTTTTGTTGTAAAGTTATAATGGCTTCATAAACATAAAATTACTCTCCAAATGTGATTCAATTCAAGGACATCTTTATTTTACACACCTAAATGAAATAATATATGTTAAGTGCCCAGCCCAGTGAGGTATTTAGTATTTGTAGAATAATGTTCTTTTTCCTTCCTCTTAGGTGCCCTCTGCAGTTATTTAATTGCAAATTTTACTAAAAGCACTTTTCTTTTCTTTAGTATTATTATGTTCCTTTCTGAAATTATGTGTAATACATGCTCATTGCAGATAACTTGTAAAACACAGAAAACAACAAAAAGGTCACCTGTGATCTCACCCTAGAGAGAACTACTTTTGATATTTAGGTATATGTTATTTTAATACACTTTTCTAGAATATTCAACTTGGAATTCATAACCTTGGCTTTTAAACAGTTTGTTTCATAAAGCACATCATAAGGAGACTTAGCCAGCTAGGGTCTATGTTGTTATTTATGAAGAACAGAACGGACCCTAATTGCCAAATTGCCAAGCTGTCCAAATATTTTTCACTTGTTCAAATATTTTAAAAATAAACCTTATTTTAAGAAACAGTTTTAGATTTTCAGAAAAATGGCAAAGATAGTACAGACAGTTCCCATGTACCCTCTACCCAGATTCCCCTATTATTTTTATTTTTATTTTTTTTACATTTTTTTTTATTCTTATGTTAATCCCCATACATTACATCATTAGTTTTAGATGAAGTGTTCCATGATTCATTGTTTGTGCATAACACCCTGTGCTCCATGCAGAACGTGCCCTCCTCAATACCCACCACCAGGCTAACCCATCCTCCCACCCCCTCCCCTATAGAACCCTCAGTTTGTTTTTCAGAGTCCATCGTCTCTCATGGTTCGTCTACCCCTCTGATTTCCCCCGCTTCATTCTTCCCCTCCTGCTACCTTCTTCTTCTTTTTTTTTTTCTTAACATATATTGCATTATTTGTTTCAGAGGTACAGATCTGAGATTCAACAGTCTTGCACAATTCACAGCGCTTACCAGAGCACATACCCTCCCCAGTGTCTATCACCCAGTCCCCCCATCCCTCCCACCCCACCCCCCACTCCAGCAACCCTCAGTTTGTTTCCTGCGATTAAGGATTCCTCATATCAGTGAGATCATATGATACATGTCTTCCTCTGTTTGACTTGTTTTGCTCAGCATAATACCTTCCAGTTCCATCCACGTCGTTGCAAATGGCAAGATCTCATTCCTTTTGATGGCTGCATAATATTCCATTGTATATATATACCACTTCTTCTTTATCCATTCATCTGTCGATGGATATCTTGGCTCTTTCCACAGTTTGGCTATTGTGGACATTGCTGCTATAAACATCGGGGTGCACGTGCCCTTTCGGATCCCTACCTTTGTATCTTTGGGGTAAATACCCAGTAGTGCAATTGCTGGATCATAGGGTAGCTCTATTTTCAACTTTTTGAGGACCCTCCATACAGTTTTCCAGAGTGGCTGCACCCGCTTGCATTCCCACCAACAGTGTAGGAGGGTTCCCCTTTCTCCGCATCCCTGCCAACATCTGTCATTTCCTGACTTGTTAATTTTAGCCATTCTGACTGGTGTGAGGTGGTATCTCATTGAGGTTTTGATTTGCATTTCCCTGATGCCGAGCGATGTTGAGCACTTTTTCATGTGTCTGTTGGCCATTTGGATGTCTTCTTTGGAAAAATGTCTGTTCATGTCTTCTGCCCATTTCTTGATTGGATTCTTTGTTCTTTGGGTGTTGAGTTTGATGAGTTTTTATAGATTTTGGATACTAGCCCTTTATCTGATATGTCATTTGCAAATATCTTCTCCCATTCTGTTGGTTGTCTTTTGGTTTTGTTGACTGTTTCTTTTGCTTTGCAAAAGCTTTTTATCTTGATGAAGTCCCAGTAGTTCATTTTTGCCCTTGCTTCCCTTGCCTTTGGCGATGTTTCTAGGAAGAAGTTGCTGCGGCTGAGGTCAAAGAGGTTGCTGCCTGTGTTTTCCTTTAGGATTTTGATGGACTCCTGTCTCACATTGAGGTCTTTCAACCATTTGGAGTCTATTTTTGCGTGTGGTGTAAGGAAACGGTCCAGTTTCATTCTTCTGCATGTGGCTATCCAATTTTCCCAACACCATTTGTTGAAGAGACTGTCTTTTTTCCACTGGACATTCTTTCCTGCTTTGTCAAAGATGAGTTGACCATAGAGTTGAGGGTCCATTTCTGGGCTTTCTATTCTGTTCCATTGATCTATGTGTCTGTTTTTGTGCCAGTACCATGCTGTCTTGATGATGACAGCTTTGTAATAGAGCTGGAAGTCCGGAATTGTGATGCCGCCGGCTTTGCTTTTTTTTTCAACATTCCTCTGGCTATGCGGGGTCTTTTCTGGTTCCATACAAATTTTAGGATTATTTGTTCCATTTCTTTGAAAAAAGTGGATGGTATTTTGATAGGGATTGCATTGAATGTGTAGATTGCTCTAGGTAGCATTGACATCTTCACAATATTTGTTCTTCCAATCCATGAGCATGGAACGTTTTCCCATTTCTTTGTGTCTTCCTCAATTTCTTTCATGAGTATTTTGTAGTTTTCTGAGTACAGATCCTTTGTCTCTTTGGTTAGATTTATTCCTAGGTATCTTATGGTTTTGGGTGCAATTGTAAATGGGATCGACTCCTTAATTTCTCTTTCGTCTGTCTTGTTGTTGGTGTATAGGAATGCCACTGATTTCTGTGCATTGATTTTATGTCCTGCCACTTGACTGAATTCCTGTATGAGTTCTAGCAGTTTTGGGGTGGAGTCTATGGGGTTTTCCACATAAAGTATCCTATCATCTGCAAAGAGTGAGAGTTTGACTTCTTCTTTGCCGATTTGGATGCCTTTTATTTCTTTTTGTTGTCTGATTGCTGTGGCTAGGACTTCCAATACTTTGTTGAATAGCAGTGGTGATAGTGGACATCCCTGCCGTGTTCCTGACCTTAGGGGGAAAGCTCTGTTTTTCCCCATTGAGAATGATATTCGCTGTAGGTTTTTCATAGATGGCTTTTATGATATTGAGGTATGTACCCTCCATGCCTATACTCTGAAGACTTTTGATCAAGAAAGGATGCTGTACTTTGTCAAAAGCTTTTTCTGCATCTATGGAGAGGATCATATGATTCTTGTTCTTTCTTTTGTTAATGTATTGTATCATGTTGATTGATTTGCGGATGTTGAACCAACCTTGCAGCCCTGGGATAAATCCCACTTGGTCGTGGTGAATAATCTTTTTAATGTACTGTTGGATCCTATTGGCTAGTATTTTGGTGAGACTTTTTGCATCCATGTTCATCAGGGATATTGGTCTGTAATTCTCCTTTTTGATGGGGTCTTTGTCTGGTTTTGGGATCAAGGTAATGCTGGCCTCATAAAATGAGTTTGGAAGTTTTCCTTCCATTTCTATTTTTTGGAACAGTTTCAGAAGAATAGGTATTAATTCTTCTTGGAATGTTTGGTAGAATTCCGCTGGGAAGCCATCTGGCCCTGGGCTTTTGTTTGTTGGGAGATTTTTGATGACTGCTTCAATTTCCTTAGTGGTTATAGGTCTGTTCAGGTTTTCTATTTCTTCCTGGTTCAGTTTTGGTAGTTGATACATCTCTAGGATTGCCTCCATTTCTTCCAGGTTATCTAATTTGCTGGCATAGAGTTGCTCATAATATGTTCTTAGAATTGTTTGTATTTCTTTGGTTTTGGTTGTGATCTCTCCTCTTTCACTCATGATTCTATTTATTTGTGTCCTTTCTCTTTTCTTTTTGATAAGTCTGGCCAGGGGTTTATCAATCTTGGTAATTCTTTCAAAGAACCAGCTCCTAGTTTCATTGATCTGTTCTACTGTTCTTTTGGTTTCTATTTCATTGATTTATGCTCTGATCTTTATTATTTCTCTTCTCCTGCTGGGTTTAGGCTTTATTGGCTGTTCTTTCTGCAGCTCCTTTAGGTGTAGGGTTAGGTTGTGTACTTGAGACCTTTCTTGTTTCTTGAGAAAGGCTTGTATTGCTATATACTTTCCTCTTAGGACTGCCTTTGCTGCATCCCAAAGATCTTGAATAGTAGTGTTTTCATTTTCATTGGTTTCCATGAATTTTTTAAATTCTTCTTTAATTTCCTGGTTGACCCATTCATTCTTCAGTAGGATGCTCTTTAGCCTCCATGTATTTGAGTTCTTTCCCACTTTCCTCTTGTGATTGAGTTCTAGTTTCAAAGCACTGTAGTCTGAAAATAGGCAGGGAATGATCCCAATCTTTTGGTACTGGTTGAGATCTGATTTATGACCTAGGATGTGATCTATTCTGGAGAATGTTCCATGGGGACTAGAGAAGAATGTGTATTCCATTGCTTTGGGATGGAATGTTCTGAATATGTCTGTGAAGTCCATTTGGTCCAGTGTGTCATTTAAAGTCTTTATTTCCTTGTTGATCTTTTGCTTAGACGATCTGTCCATTTCAGTGAGGGGGGTGTTAAAGTCCCCCACTATTATTGTATTGTTGTCGATGTGTTTCTTTGCTTTTGTTATTAATTGCCTTATATAATTGGCTGCTCCCATGTTAGGGGCATAGATCTTTACAATTGTTAGATCTTCTTGTTGGATAGACCCTTTAAGTAGGATATACTGTCCTTCCTCATCTCTTATTACAGTCTTTGGTTTAAAATCTAATTTGTCTGATATAAGGATTGCCACCCCAGCTTTCTTTTGGTGTCCATTAGCATGGTAAATGGTTTTCCACCCCCTCACTTACAGTCTGGGGGTGTCTTTGGGTCTAAAATGAGTCTCTTGCAGACAGCATATCGATGGGTCTTGTTTTTTAATCCAATCTGATAGCCTGTGTCTTTTGATTGGGGCATTTAGCCCATTTACATTCAGGGTAACTATTGAAAGATAGGAATTTAGTGCCATTGTATTACCTGTAAGATGACTGTTACCGTATATTGTCTGTGTTCCTTTCTGGTCTATGTTGCTTTTAGGGTCTCTCTTTACTTAGAGGACCCCTTTCAAGATTTCTTGTAGGGCTGGTTTTGTGTTTGCAAATTCCTTTAGTTTTTGTTTGTCCTGGAAGCTTTTTATCTCTCCTTCAATTTTCAATGACAGCCTAGCTGGATAGAGTATTCTTGGCTGCATATTTTTCTCATTTAGTGCTCTGAATATATCCTGCCAGTCCTTTCTGGCCTCCCACGTCTCCGTGGATAGGTCTGTTGCCAATCTAATGTTTCTACCCTTGTAGGTTACATATCTCTTCTCCCGAGCTGCTTTCAGGATTTTCTCTTTGTCTCTGAGACTCGTAAGTTTTACTATTAGATGTCGGGGTGTTGACCTATTTTTATTGATTTTGAGAGGGGATCTCTGTGCTTCCTGGATTTTCATGCCTGTTTCCTTCCCCAAATTAGGGAAGTTCTGTGCTATAATTTGCTCCATTATACCTTCTGCCCTTCTCTCTCTTTCCTCTTCTTCTGGGATCCCAATTATTCTAATGTTGTTTCGTCTTATGGTATCGCTTATCTCTCGAATTCTTCCCTCGTGATCCAGTAGTTGTTTATCTCTCTTTTTCTCAGCTTCTTTATTTTCCATCATTTGGTCTTCTATATTACTGATTCTCTCTTCTGCCTCATTTATCCTAGCAGTTAGCGCCCCCATTTTTGATTGCACTTCATTAATAGCCTTTTTGATTTCTACTTGTTTAGATTTTAGTGCTTTTACTTCTCCAGAAAGGGTTTCTCTAATAACTTCCATATTTTTTTCAAGCCCAGCTAGTATCTTTAAAGTGATGATTCTGAACTCTATATCTGACATCGTACTAATGTCCGTATTGAGTAGGTCCCTGGCAGTCGGTACTACCTCTTGTTCTTTTTGTTGAGGTGATTTTTTCTGTCTTGTCATTTTGTGCAGAGAATAGATTAATGAGAGAACAAAATGCTAGCAGAGTAACAACGTCCCCAGAAAATATACTCTAAACAAATCAGAAAAAACCTGAAGCAGTGGAAAAGGAAACGGAAAGAGAGAAACAAGAAAAAGAAAAAAAAGAAAAAGAAAAAGAAAAAGATAAAGATAAAGATAAAAACAAACAAAACAGAACAACAATAACAAAAAAAAAAACCCAGAATGTGATCAAATATGATCAGGCTGGTATTTGGATCAGTGCCACACACTAGATTTGGGGTGTATTTTGGTCTTTTAGAAGAAAGTGCCTCCCAAAATTAAAAGAAAGAAAATATATGTACAAAAATAAGGGTTGATATGATGAAGGGATGGAATATGACTCTAAAGATGGAAATTATAAAAAATTTTATAAAAGGAATTGATAAGTTGTTTGAAAAAAGAAAGAAGAGGATATAAAAAAGGAAAAAAGAAAAAAAAGGGAGAGAATGTGACCAGGCAGGGGAGTAGAAAAAAACCATATACTAGAGATTTAGGGTATATTTTAATCTGTTAGAAGAAACTGTCTCAAAATTTTAAAGAGAGAACAACTTATATATATATGACAAAAATACAGGTAACTACTATGAAGGGATAGAATATGACTCTAAAAATGAAAAATAAAAATTTAAAAAAAAATGGATTGATAAGATGTTGGTTGAAAAAGGGAAAAAGAAAAATTCAAAAAAAAAAAAAAGGTTAAAAAAAATTAACTTTGAAAGACTAAAGAATCATGGTAAAAAAGCCATGAATTCTATGTGCAGTATTCCCCTAGCGCTGGAGTTCTGCTGTTCTCATTGATCGGTAAACTTGGTCTTGGCTGGCTGTTCTCACTGATCTATTGGGGAGGGGCCTGTTGCCGTGGTCTCCAAATGTCTTTGCCGAAGGTGAAATTGCCCTGCCCTTGCCCCCTCCTGGCTAAGTAATCTGCTCGGGTTTGCTCTCGGGAGCTTTTGTTCCCTGCGAGCTTTCCATACAGCTTTGGAGGCGGAGAGTGAAAACGGCAGCCTCCCAATCTCTGCCCCGGAGGAGCCGAGAACTTGGGGCCCCACTCCTCAGTGAGCCCCCAGAGAAAAGCCGTCAGTCACTCCCATCTCCCCAGTCTCCGGCCGCACTCCGTGCTCACCCCAGTTTCCCCTATTATTAACATCTTGCATTAGTATAGTATGTGTGTTACAATTAATGAACTAATATTGATATATTGTTAATAACTAAAGCTCAGACTTTATTCAGATTTCCTTAGTTTTTACCTAATGCCCTTTCTCAGTTTCAGAATCTCATCTAGAACACTACATTACATTTAGTTGTGGTGTCTCCTTAAGCTCCTCTTAACTGTGAAAGTTTCTTAGATTTTCCTTGTTTTTAATGACCTTGAGAGTTTTAATGAGTACTGGTGATATATTTTGTAGAATGCTGTTCAGTTGGGATATTTTGATGTTTTTCTCATGATTAGCCTGGAGTTTTTGGTAGGAAGACAACAAAAATAAAGTACCATCTTGTCACATTCTATCAAAGGAAGATACTATCAATATGACATCACTGTTGATGTTGATCTTGACATCTGGCTGAAGTAGTGTTTGTTCAGTTTCTTCATTGTATCTTTACTCTTTTTATCCCCCTTTCCCTATTGTGCTCTTTGGAAAGAAGTCACTATGCACAGCCCATACTTAAGGAGGGGAGAATTATGCACCCCCACCTGGAGAGTAGAGTAGCTGTATAAATTATATGGAATGCTCCATGAGAGATTTGTCTATTCTCATATATGTATGTATATATGTATGTATGCATGTTCATATGAATGTATTTACCATTTACCTATGTCAGTATGGACTCATGGATATTTAGTTTATACTTTGGGCTATAATCCAATACTTCCTTATTTTTTGTTACTCAAATTGTTACAGCTTGGCCATTGTGATCTCTTTTAGTTGGCTATCATGTCCTTTTGACATACACTCCTTATTGGAGTTCTTTTTTTTTTTTGAGTACTTTCTTACTTTCTGGCACTATAAGATGCTCTAGATTCATTTTAGAAATTTGTTGTCCCTGTCTCAATCTGCCTATAATTAAAATTAGAATCAGTAGGGTCTAGAATCAGATTGCCTTATTTCAAATCCTGGCTTAACCATTTGCCAGCTATGTGATCTAGAACTGTTTCACCTTTTGAGGGATAGGTGGGACTCAATTTCCTCTTCTGTTTCAGCTTTTTCAGAGCAGGGACTTTTTTCTTTTTTTCTCTACTATATCCCCAGTGCCCAGAATTGTGTCTGGTACATAGTGGTGCAATTAAGAAATATCTGTTGAGTGAATATAAATTCAGGGAAGCAAGAGATAGAAATAGCTTTGTTTCTCATTTTGTCCTAAAATATTCGTCTAAGTTATTATTTTCAATTTAATTTCATTATTATCAAAGTAATATATGCATATGGCTTAAAGATTTAAATAGTTCTTCAGTATTTTAAACAAAATAACCATGTTCTAACTCATTCCCTGCGGCAACCACTTTCAATTTCCTTAGCTGATTATTTTAGATACCTATCTCGTTATGTCTAAATAACATGTTTTTATTGTTGCTGCTTGATTTATAAATTTTATTCATTGTCTATTCATTTCCAGCAATGGGGGATGAGGATCTAGCACCACACACTGTATCTTGTCTTCCCATTCTGCTTTCGATATCTGCCAGAGACCATTAGGATCACACCTTAAATCTAGTTAAGTTTACTATTTGCTGCAACAAAGGAGACCCTACGTGATGCAAAACAAAGATGAGTTTCAAAAGGGGCTAATGAAGGGGGGTTATAAAATTTGGGTGATCTTAGCAGGGATTGGTCAGAATTTGTAAATTAAGGAGCTGATGGAACATCAGTGGTTTTATTTTTTAGAATACATGAGGCTATGTGGAATTACCTTTGCATCAGTTTATTTGTGGTCTTATATATAGGAGTCTGAATAAACTGGTGTTAATTGTGAGAGTCTATAATGAATATCATAATTTGGCTTGGTACAGTTCTGTGAATCAGTATACTTTTACAAGACATAATTTCTGACTTAATTCTTAATTTCTAACAACCTAGCTTCCAGAAGAGCTGCTTTTTAATTTATCACTCTCAAAATAGTTCTATCAAAACTGGGTTAAAATAATATTTGGTATTTACATTTCTACAACTTTTTTGGAAGTGGAGCCATGTAGTATACTTTTATTTCTTTCCCTTTTCTTGCTTTACTGTCTTATATGTAGACATTTAGTGGACAGGTATTACTAGTGGAACAGGCTCAGAACAGTTCTTACAACCTGATCTGTAAACTTGCAGAAGTCTCTGCTCTCTGTTTTTTAACTTGTTTCACACTGTGTATGAAAAGTTGAATGAAATAAATCCAACAGTACTCCTGAAATTGGCTATATTGCCCTTTAGGTAATATCAAGTCAGAAGTCCTGCTAAGCTAATAGCTGGTCATGGGATCAATTTTGGAATCAATATAATAGGTATCTTTATTTTTATTGGTTGTTAGTATTATTATTCAGTTGTAAATGTTCCTTGTATATTCTTGATATGAGAGTTTTGTCATATATTTGGATCTTATTTTTTATTTTGAATATTTTATCTTAGTCTGTGGCTGGCAGTCTCACTTTTTTTTTTTGCCCCCAAAATCTTTTTTTTAATTTTAATTCCAACATAGTTAACATACAGTGTTACATAAATTTCAGATATACATTATAGTGATTTAACAATTCTATACATTACTCAGTGCTCATCATGATAAGTGCAGCCTTAATCCCCTTCCCCTATTGCACCCATCCCCCATCCCTCTCCCCTCTGGTAACCATCTGTTTGTTCTCTATAGTTAACAATGTAGATGGAGCTAGAGAGTGTTATGCTAAGCAAATAAGTCAGTCAGAGAAAGACAAATACCATACAATTTTACTCATATATGAAATTTAAGAAACAACACAAATGATCATTGGGGTAAAAAAGAGAGAGGAAAACCAAGAAACAGACTCGTCACTATAGAGAAATACAATGGATTTCTGTATATTAATTTTGTATCCTGTGACCTTACTGAATTCATTTATCAATTCTAGTAGTTTTTGGGTGGAGTCTTTAGGGTTTTCTATATATAGTATCATGTCATCTGCAAATAGTGAAAGTTTTACTTCTTCCTTACCAGTTTGGATGCCTTCTAAACCTAGATTTGTGGAGGGTTTTTATCATGAATGGATGTTGTACTTTGTCAAATGCTTTTTCTGCATCTATTGAAATGATCATATGGTTCTTATCCTTTCTCTTATTGATGTGATATGCCGAATAATTTGTGAATATTGAGCCCTTCTTCCATCCCAAGAATAAATCTCACTCAATCATGGTGAATGATTTATTTTAAAAGACTTATTTATTTATTTGAGAGAGAGAGGGAGGGGGGAAAGGGAGAGGAGAGAATCTCAAGCAGACTCCCTGCTGAGCACGGAGCTTGACATGGGGCTTGATCTCAGGACCCTGAGATCATGACCTGGGCTGAAATCACAAGTTGGACGCTTAAACCACTGAGCCACCCAGGCGCCCCATGCTGAATGATTTTCTTTAGTGTATTGTTGGATTTGGTTTGCTAATATTTTGTTGAGGATTTTTGCATCTATGTTCATCAGAGATATTAGCCTGTATTTCTCTTTTTTGGTAATGTCTTTATCTGGTTGGTTTTGGTATCAGGGTAATGCTGGCCTCATAAAATTAATTTGGAAGCTTTTTTTCCTCTTCTATTTTTTTGGAATAGTTTGAGAAAAACATGTATTAGTTCTTTGTATGTTTGGTAGAAGTCACCTGTGAAACTGCCTGGTCCTAGACTTTTGTTTTTTGGAAGCTTTTGGATTACTGATTAAATTTCTTTGCTGGTAATTGGTTGATCTTTGCAAAGACCACTCCTTTATTGTTTTTTTAGTTTCTATTTTGTTTATTTATGCTCTAATCTTTATTATTTCCTTCCTTCTCTGCTTTGGGTTTTGTTTGTTCTTTTTTCTAGCTCCTTTAGGTTGTTTATTTGAGATTTTTCTTGCTTCTTGAGGTAGGCCTGTATTGCTAATAATGTCCCTCTTAGGACCACTTTTGCTGCATTCCAAAGATTTTGGACCATTTTGTTTTCATTTTCATTTGTCTGCACATGTTTTTTGATTTCCTCTTTGATTTCTTGGTTGACCCATTTATTGTTTAGTAGCATGTTTTTTAACCTCCTTGTATTTGTATTCTTCCCAGATTTTTTCTTGTGGTTGATTTCTGGTTTCATAGCATTGTGGTTGGAAAAGATACATGGTATGCTTCTGATCTTTTTGAATTTGATGAAACTTGTTTTGTGGCCTAATGTGTGGTTTCTTCTGGAGAATGTTCCATATGCACTTGAAAAGAATGTGTATTCTGAATTACTTTAGCTTTTGTTTGTCTTGGAATCTATTTATCTCTCCTTCTATTCTGAATGGTATCCTTGCTGGGTAGAGTATTCTTTGCCCAGTGTTTTTTCTGTGCAGCAATTTGAATATATCATGCCCCTCTCTTTTGGCCTACAAAGTTTCTGCTGAAAAACCCACTGATAGCCTTATGAGGTTTCCCTTGTATGTAACTATTTTCTTTTCTCTTGGTGCTTTTAAAATTCTCTCTTTATCACAACTTTTTATCATTCTAATTACCATATATCTTGGTGTAGACCTCTTTGGGTTGACTTTCTTAGGGGATCTCTGTGCCTGTTGGATTTAGATTTCTATTTCCTTCTCCAGATTCAGGAAGTTTTCAGCTTTTCTTTCTTTCTTTTTTTTTTAAGATTGTATTTATTTATTTGTCAGAGAGAGAGAGAGCACAAGCAGGGGGAGCAGCAGGCAGAGCAGGCATAGAGAGAAGCAGGCTTCCCACTGAGCAAGGAGCCCAATGCAGTACTCGATTGCAGGACTCTGGGATCATGACCTGAGCTGAAGGCAGCCACTTAACTGACTGAACCACCCATGTGTCCCTCAGCTTTTATTTCTTCAAATAAATTTTCTACCCCCTTTTCTCTCTCTTCTTCTAGGATTCCTATAATGTGAATGTTATTATGCTTGATGGTGTCCCTATGTTCCTTAAGTCTATTATCATTTATTATTATTATTTTTCTCCCCTGTCATATATATATGATAGAATATTACTCAACCATCAAAAAGAATGAAATCTTGCCATTAACAATGATGTGGATAGAACTAGAGGGTATTATGCTAAGTGAAATAAGTCAGTCGGAGAAAGACAAACACCATATGATTTCATTCATATGTGGAATTTAAGAAACAAAACAGCCATTCTGACTGGTGTGAGGTGATAGCTCATTGTGGTTTTGATTTGTATTTCTCTGATGCTGAGTGATGTTGAGCATTCTTACATGTGTTTGTTAGCCATTTCTATGTCTTTGAAGAAATGTCTATCCAGCTCTTCTGCCCATTTCTTGACTGGATTTTTTGTTTTTTTGGGTGTTGAGTTTGATAAGTTCTTTGTAGATTTTGGATACTAGCCCTTTATCTAATAATGTCATTTGCAAATATCTTCTCCCATTCCATATGTTGCCTTTTAGTTTTGTTGATTGTTTCCTTTGTTATGCAAACATAAATCTAACTATGTTATAGTTCATTTTTGCTTTTTTTTCCCTTGCCTCTAAGACATGTCTAGCAAGGAGTTGCTATGGCCACAGCTGAAGAGGTTGCTGCTTGTGTTCTTCTCTAGGATTTTGATGGGTTCCTGTCTCACATTTAGGTCTTTCATCCATTTTGAGTTTATTTTTGTGTATGGTAAGAAAGTGGTCCAGTTTCATTCTTATGGATGTGGCTGTCCGATTTTTCTAACACCATTTGTTGAAGAGACTGTCTTTTTTCCATTGGATCTTCTTTCCTGCTTTGTTGAAGATTAGTTGACCATGGAGTTGAGGGTCTATTTCTAGGTTCTTTACTCTTCTCCATTGACCTATGTGTATGTTTTTGTGCCAGTACCATACTGTCTTGATTATTACAGCTTTGTAATATGGCTTGAAGTCTGGAACTGTGATGCCTCCAGCTTTGGTTTTCTTTTTCAACATTAATTTGGCTATTAATGGTTATTTCTGGTTCCATACAAATTTTAGGATTGTTTGTTCCAGCTCTATGAAAAATGCTGATGGAATTTTGATAGGGATTCCACTGAATGTGTAGATTGTTTTGGATAGCATAGACATTTTAACAATATTTGTTCTTCCAACCCATGAGTATGGAATGTTTTTCCATTTCTTTGTGTCTTCCTCAATTTCTTTCAAAACTCTTCTATAGTTTTCAGAGTACAGATCTTTTAGCTCTTTGTAGGTTTACTCCTAGGTATCTTATGGTTTTTGGTGTGTTTGCATATGGGATCAGTTCCTTGATTTCTCTTTCTGCTGCTTCATTGTTATTGTATAGAAATGCAACTGACTTCTGTACATTGATTTTATATTCTTTCAATAAATGGAGCAAGAACTGGATATCTGTATAGGAAAAAAAAAAGGTGAGCCTCAACCCCCACTTCTCATCATACATAATATAAACTCAAAATGAGCATATCATAATAAATGGATCTACTAACAAGAAGATCTAAAAATTGTAAATATTTATGCCCCTAACTTGGGAGCAGCCATCTATATAAACCAATTAATAACAAAATTAAAGAAACACATTGATAAGGATACAATAATAGTAGGGAAATTTAACACCCCACTGACAGCAATGGACAGATCATCAAAGCAGATGATAAACAAGGAAACAAGGGCTTTAAATGACACACTGGACCATATGGACTTCACAGATATATTTAGAGCATTTCATCCTAAAGCAACCAAATGCACATTCTTCTTGAGTGCACATGGAACATTCTCCAGAATAGATCCCCATACTGGGTCACAAAGAAGGTCTCAACTGGTACAAAAAAGATTGAGATTATACCATACGTATTTTCAGACCACAATGCTTTAAAACTTGAACTCAATCACAAGAGGAAATTTGGAAGGAACACAAAAACATGGAGGTTAAAGAGCATTCTACTAAAGAATGAATGGGTCGGGTGCCTGGGTGGCTCAGTCATTAAGCGTCTGCCTTCGGCTCAGGTCATGATCCCAGGGTCCTGGGGTTGAGTCTCACATCGGGCTCCCTGCTCGGCAGGAAGCCTGCTTCTCACTCTCCCACTCCCCCTGCTTGTGTTCCTGCTCTCGCTATCTCTCTCTCTGTCAAATAAATAAATAAATAAATAAATAAATAAATAAATAAATAAATAAAAAGAATGAATGGGTCAACCAGGAAATTAAAGAAGAATTAAAAAGTACATGGAAACAAATGAATATGAAAACAAGACAGTTCAAAACTTTGGGATGCAGCAAAGGTGGTCCTAAGAGGGAAGCATATAGCAATACAGGCCTTTCTCAAGAAACAAGAAACATCTCAAATACACAACCTAAACTTACACCTAAAGGAGCTATAAAAAGAAAAGCAAATAAGCCTAAATCCAGCAGGAGAAGAGAAATAATAAAGATTAGAGCAGAAATCAATGATAAAGAAATTTTAAAAAAGTAGAAACAGATCAACAAAACTAGGAGCTGGTTCTTTGAAAGAACTAATAAGATTGATAAACCCCTAGCCAGACTTATCAATAAGAAAAGAGAAAGGATCCAAACAAACAAAATCATGAATGAAAGAGGAGAGATCACAACCAACACCAAAGAAATACAAACAATTATAAGAGAATAATATGAGTAATTATATGACAACAAATTAGGCAATCTATAAGAAATGGATGCATTCCTAGAGCCATATTAACTAGCTAAGAGGATCCAACAGTACATTAAAAGGATTATTCACCACGACCAAGTGGGATTTGTTCCTGGGTTGCAAGGGTGGTTTAACATCCACAAATCAATAAATGTGATATACCGCATTAATAAAAAAAAGGACAAGAACCATATGATACTCTCAGTAGATGCAGAAAAAGCATTTGACAAAGTATAGCATCCTTTCTTGATAAAAATTCTCTGCAGTGTAGGGATAGAAGGAATATATTTCAATATCATAAAAGCCATATATGTAACACCCCCAGAGAATATCATCCTCAATGGGGAAACACTGAGAGTTTTCCCCTAAGGTCAGAAACACGACAGGGGTGTCCACTCTCACCACTGTTGTTCAACATAGTGCTGAAAGTCCTCCTACTCAGCAACCAGACAACAAAAAATAAATAAATAAAAGGCATCCAAATTGGCAAAGAAGTCAAACTCTCACTCTTTGCAGACGATATGATATTCTATGTGGAAAACCAGAAAGATTCTACACCAAAATGGTTAGAATTCATACAGGAATTCAGCAAAGTGGCAGGATATAAAATCAATGCACTCTGAAAACTATAGAAGAGTTTTGAAAGAAATTGAGGAAGACACAAAGAAATGGCAAAACATTCCATACTCATGGTTGCTTGGTAGATATCACCAGTGAGCCCATCTGGGTAGTGCTTTTTGTTTTAGGAGGTTATTAATAATGAATTCAATATCTTTAATAGATATAGGGCTATTCAGATGTCTATTTCTTCTTGTTTGAGTTTTGGCAAGTTGTGTCTTTCAAGGAATTAGTCCATTTCATCTGGGTTATTAAATTTGTGTGCATAGCATGTTCATAGTATTCCTTTCTTATTCTTTTAATGTCCATAGGATCAATAGTTATGTCTCCTTTTTCATTTCTGACATTAGTAATTTGTATCCTCTCTTTCTTTCTTAGTCTTTGTAAAGGTTTATTGATTTTATTGATTTTTTTTTCAAAGAACCAGCTTTTAGCTTCATTGATTTTCTCTATTGATTTCTTATTTTTAATTCCATTGATTTCTGATGTAGTTCTTATTATTTCTTGTGCTTACTTTGGATTTAATTTGCTCTTCTCTTTCTTGTTTCCTAATGTGGAAACTATTACTATTAATTTTAGATCTTTCTTCTTTTCTACCCAGACAAGAGAAAATAAGTAAAAGTATGAGAATCTGAAAAAAGAAAAATGATCTCTATTTCAAATGATATTATTTTATATCTGGAAAGCCTAAAACATCAGTGGGAAAACAAATACAAGTTATTAAGAGAATTTAGTAAAGTAGGTTATAAAATTAATATTCAAAACAATAGCCTTATTATGTAGAGAGAGAAACCATTTAGAAGATGTAATAGAAGAGAAGATATCAATTATTATAACCAAAATAAAATATCTAGGCATAAAATTAAGAAGTATCTAAAACATGTAATGAAGAAAACTATAAAAATAGTCCTGAAAGACACAAAAATTAACTTGAACATGTAAAAAGCTTTACCATATACTTGAACAGAAAGAGGAAGCATCATAAAGATGTCAATTTTCTCTAAGTTAATTTATAAATTTAACAGAATTCCAATAAACTATTATCACGTTTTTTTCCCTTGCAGATAGAGAAGTTGATTATAAAGTTCATTTAAATGAATAGTCAAATGTATGTAGGAAGTCACTGAGAACGGAGAGCAATGGGAGTAGAATAGACCTACCTTATATATTGTGTAAGGCTGATGAATCACAGACCTGTACCCCTGAAACAAATAATACATTATATGTAAATAACAAAAAAGAAGAAAAAACATAATTAAAACAGTGAGATCATGGTGCCTGATAGACAGACAGAATAATAGAGCAGAATAGAAAACCCATAACACTATAGGTTGTCATGTACACTATAAAGGCACATCCCAAATTAGTGGGAAATGATGAACTTTTAATAAGTGGTATTGTGATAAACTGGATCGCCATGGGGAAATATATGAAATATATGAAATATTCCTAATACTGAATATAATGTTAAATTTCAAACGGATGAGAGATTTAAATGTTAAAATAAAATAAATCATATGAGTGGTAGGAGACATATGAGTGAAATCCTCATGAAATCCAAAAGGGAGAAGATTGTTAATCTGATAAAAAGAAAGACTTTTGCAAAAACAAGAAAAGGAAGTATTTTTACCATATGTAAAAAGACAAAGGACAAATCTTTTTTTTTTTTTAAAGATTTTATTTATTTATTTGTCAGAGAGAGAGAGTGGAGAGCACAAGCAGGGAGAGCGGCAGGCAGAGGGAGAAGCAGGCTCCCCTCTGAGCAAGGAGCCTGATGCGGGACTTGTCCGAGGACCCTGAGATCAAGACATGAGCTGAAGGCAGACGCTTAACCGGCTGAGCCACCCAGGCGTCCCAAAAGACAAATCTTTAAAAATTGCAACTTTTATCATAGACCAAATACTAATATGTAAATAGTATCTGAAATGGGAAAGAAAAAGGGCCAGCAACTCTATAGAAAAATGGGTTAGTAATTTGAATAGTCAAATCATGATAATTACTGCAAATGGTCCTTAACTATGAAAATGAAGCTTAACCTCATTTCTCATTAACAGCAAGAGAAATGCAAATTAAAACTCCCTAAAACAAAATTCTCATCTATCATATTGGCAGAAGTCCAAAAGTTTGACAACTTACATTATTGGTGAAGCTATGGAGAAATTAATGTTGTTGTATATTGCTGAAAGGAATCAAAATAATAAAATAATTTGAAGGGGAATTTGTCAACATCTAGAAAAATTACATATACATTTATACCTTGATCCAGCAATCTAACTTCTAGAGCTCTAGAAGATACAGTAGCAAAAGCAGTATAGTAGCAAAAATACATAAAGCATAAGCAAAAAGCTCTTCCCTTCAGCATTATTCATAATAGCAAAAGAAATTTCCAAATATTCATCAGTAGGGCACTTGTGAGCACTGCACAATAAATTATCAGGCAGCCGTAAAAGATAATGAGTAATATCTTTTTTTTTTTTTTAAAGATTTTATTTATTTATTTGTGTGAGAGAGAGAAAGCACAGCTGGGGAAGGGGCAGAGGGAGAGGGAGAAGCAGGCTCCCACTGAGCGGGGAGCCCGATGCAGGGCTCGATCCCAGGACCCTGAGATCATGACCCAAGCTGAAGGCACACACCCAACCGACTGAGCCACCCAGGTGTCCCATGAGTAATATCTTCTATAGAGGATCTCCAGTATGTGTTGTATAAATGAGAAAAGTAAGGTGCAGAAAAGTGTGCATTGTATGTTACCATTTTTTAAAGGGAGGGTATAGGAATACATATATATTTGTGTATGTTTGTGTGTGTATATATATGCATATATATATATATTTAATTGAAGGATAAATAAAAATATTGATTTTTCTTTGGGAGAAAGAGTAAACAGTATGAAGGAGACAGAAATAGAAGCTAGACTTCTCTGATCATACTCTGATTTACAGATTTGAGTTTGTATCAATGTAAATATTTTATATAATTATAAACAAAATGGAATTAAAAATGATCCTAAAAATCAGAAGCAAAATAAAACAAATGTCTAAACGTTTAGACAACTCTCCCAAGAGTTGGTGGCAAAACCACAAAATGAGAGTTATTTCAGTTATATGTATATGTTGTGGGTGATTGAATTAAAGTTGACTGTATATCCCTAGTGGATTATATTCAAAATAAAAAACAGAAAAGACAAAATAATCTTTTTCGTAAACATTGTTGGTATAATAATAAGCACTTTTCTGAGATTGGGGAGTGGGTATTGTGGAATATAATATAATAATAGGAATTTGAGAGCTGGGATATTTTGTAGAGGAGAAAGAAGATACAGATAATAAGGTTTATGAGATTAATAAAAGTCTTGTGGTCCTGAATTTGAATTGGAATTATCAATATAAACACATGCTTTATTCCATTATTTTTTTTAAAAAAGCATTTTCTAGCCCTTTCCACTAAAGTAAACTGAAAAACAATAATAGACCCATAGCAATGAATACCTTTAGAGTCCTTATTGTGGTCTCTACATCTCAGTTCCCACTAAAAGAAACCAGAGCTTGATGAAGAAATGGCAGATTCCAGAATCTTGGGCAGAGAATTTACAAGATAAGCCTGAAATATCTTATCATATCAAAAAGTAAGATAAGTGCCAAAGGCCACTCGTGTTGTGACAGAGGGATATGGGGAATGTGGGAGCTATTTTGAACAGGATCTTTTTGGACAAAGTATGCAACACAGCAGGAAAATAATTGCAGTGATTGAAGCATAGCAAATGGGTTTGCATTCATAAGTTTATAATGATAAAAAGAAATTAGTGGCCACTTCTGGAGAATTCTAGGTAATCAACTCATTATTCTGAAAAAATAACTAATAAAAAAGTATCAAATATTTATTCTTATTTTCCCATTCAAATTGTATCCCTGAGTAATTAAATATTTGATGAGGGGAATTTGTGTATTTATAAGAGTATCCCAGCTATTAAATAAAGAAGGAAGAATTACAGTATCATTATTTTGTAGTCTTAATAAATTAATGGATTTCAGCAATGACCATCATTAGTTGCTGATATCCTATACAAAAAATCAATCAGAAATCAACCTCCTAATGGAAGTACATGACATCACTTAAACTATCTTTGCCAGGTGAAATCTAAAAGTTGCTAGATCTAACAACCAATCTATTAGGAGATACTAAAAGCAGAGGAACATGTTGAATTACACCATGAGGATGGTTTATTATACATTGAATAAAAGAAATTTCTGAGTTGGTAAGGTACTTACAAGAGAAAAAGAAAATTGAGGGAAAGCTTTTTTTATTTTTTGCATGCAGGAACCCGCAAAAATATCAGCTAATCAAAGTAGAAGGCATTGTAGAATTAGGAAATCCCTCTTTTGCATCTATCTATGTAATACTTGAATTAGGCAATGATCATCAATAGAGGCTCTAACTATTGGATCAAAGGTGGCCGTGGAATGGAATATTCATGCCATTGTGAAATACCTTCTCAGAGATCAAGTTCTAATTACAAGAAGGAAAAGTGTACTTTCAGCAAGTGATCAAATTTATTCTTACCTGTAGAGGTACTGCTACCAATGACAATAATATTGGAACCTGATAATGATGCAATAAGAAGTACATATTACTTATCTAGTGTTCTTAGGGAAAAAAGTTACGACTAAATCTAATAGTGAGAAGATAATAAGACAACTTCATAATATGATGGCCTGGACTCTTAAAAAAAACCAGTGTCATGAAAAACAGACAATGAAAAAACTATTCTAAATTAAAAGAGACTAAAGAGACAAAATGAACAAATGCCATGTCTGAAACTTGATTTGGATTCTGCATGTGGGAAAATGTGATACAGAAAACATTTTGGAGGCTTCCGAGATTACTTAAATGAGGACAGCATATTAGATGATGTTATTGAATTACTCTTAATTATCCGAGTATGATAATGGTATTGTGGTTATGTAGGAAAATATCTGAACTCTTAGGAGATTCTGGCTAGAGTATTTAGGGGTGAAGTGTGGCAATATCTGCAACTTACTTTCAAATGGTTCCTAAAACATACACATATGTGTGTATATATGTATTGAAGGAGATAAAAAATGTGGCAAAATATTAAGATTGCTGAAACTTTGTGAAGGTGTACAGGTGTTTATAGCAGTGTAGATTTGTCTTTTTTATATCTATTTGAACATTTTTTCTAGTAAAAAATTGAAAAAAATTAAATAAAAAATATTACTTATTATCTTAAGAATTATGTGTTTACTTAAAGCTTATTAACATGAATATTTAAAAATCTTTTAATATAAGGCCAATTACTTCTCTTTAAGTAAGGCATAGCTAATTGGAGTTCTGAATCTATCTTGCATACATTACACCATAATTATAAGGATGTCCATTTTCAGTTACTGTAAAACTAAGTAAATTCAGTTGCAAAGCAGTGAGAAAAAATTCTTCTAGATTTATTTTTTTCCTCTAGTATTTTACATTTATCTCTTCTGTAATACATTTTTATTTGAATCTTTTCAAGGCATTTAGACTGGTTTTTTATAGAAGAAGCAACTCTTTCTTCTTACATTTACATTTCATTAGGTTACGTGACATGTAATTAAATGTTATAATTAAAATGAATACAACTGATATTAGCAAGGACACAAATACACTTAACTCTTGGTAAATATACAACTCAAGTGGGTAGGAATTGAAAAAGTACATGGATGTACTAAAGAATAGCCTACCAGGGGTGCCTGGGTGGCTCAGTTGGTTAAGCGTCTGCCTTCGGCTCAGGTCATGATCCCGGGGCCCTGGGATCGAGCCCTGCATTGGGCTCCCTGCTCGGCGGGAAGCCTGCTTCTTCCTCTCCCACTCCCCTGCTTGTGTTCCCTCTCTCGCTGTGTCTCTCTCTGTCAAATAAATAAATAAAATCTTAAAAAAAAAAAAGAATAGCCTACCAGTTATAAGGTTATCGTGTATTGTAGTATCAACTGGGATATTTCACAGTGATGCTGTAGATAGTTGGTTAATCTGGTAGATAGCTTGAGTGGAGATTGGTTAGAGAGGGTGTACTGTAGTGAAGATACTCACCAGGCCTGAGCTGCAAACAGGATTCAATATTATTCATGCATGGTTAAGTTCTGTCCAATCATCCTCTGGTGAGATTGGTTTATGAATAATCTCTTCTGTCTAGATTACTGTCAAGGCCTTTCCCCCAGTCAAGCTAAATAAAATGGCTTCAGATTTTTTTAGTCCCAAATGGGCACATTTGGGTCACTTTTCTTTCCTTTTATACTATAACCCACCCTCACCTCCAGTCCTGTGAAGCTCTTCATTTGGAAATTATGTTATTCAGTGTTAGCTAGGAGTGTCACATGGAACCATGACTCTTAGACTTGTTAGTTAGAGGTACTTGTTGGTTGGTTGTGAGGCCATCCCGATGCAGTTCTGAGTCTAAGGCACTATGGATAGTTACAGCTCCCACCCTGAAGTTCTCTTAGGTTCTCTAAGAGGTGAGGCTTGCTGTGAAGGGAATGTTGATTTTCCTGCTTCACCATTCCTTCAGAGAGGAGAAAGTTCTCCTGCTTTGTGAGCCCTAAGAATGCCTTCATAAGGAAGATGAGTTGTCTCTTTCTTGTAAGTGGCATGCTAGACAGCTGCATTAGATTTCTGTCTCTCTTCATTGAATTCGCCGCTCAGCTCTCTGAGGAGGCAAGGATGAGAAAACTGTTGAGGGAGGCTTTCAGCAGATTTGTAAGAGCCAGCATTTCTCGCCTCTAGAGCACATAGTGCTTAACTGCTACTCTTCCCCTAGGGACATCTTTCAGGTTCTGGCTTTTTCAGGCGAAGCAAGAGACCCTAATTATTTCACTTTCAATCAATTCTGAAGCCTCAAAGACCAAAATTGTCTCTTCAGATCCACTCAGATGCCAAAGAGAGGTGTGGAAAAGAAATTGCTGCCCATCTACCAGCAGCTGTAGACTTCTAAGCCACCTCTTGCTTTCATTTTCTACGCAGTGGTCAGGAATTGTTGCTAACACTCAAATCAGTAAACGTAAAATGTTTCAACGGATACCTTGAGAATACAGACGGTTTTGCACTGAAAAAGCACCTGTAGTAACTGTGGCAGCATTCATCACTATTCATTGACCAGTGCACTTTTCCCTAGGCAGGGGAGAATTCTGAGGGACTTGTGTTTGGCCAGTGAAGTGTAGTGGAGGTATTTAATTTCCAGTGCTCGAATCTCCACTTCTCTCTTCTCCACGCTACTGAAAATAATGTCTTCATGAAACCTTTGTAGATAAACCACCCAAATTGTCAGTCTGGTTACTTGTTCCTTTTGTTAACTTCTAAGTTTATTATCTATCTATCTATCTATCTATCTATCTATCATCTATCTATCTATCCATCTATCTATATCTCAATTTGCTTGGTAACGTTTTTTTCAGGAAAAAATATGTAAATGGAATTTTTAAATGATTCATATGCCCAAAGGAAGTCTTAGGGAATTCTTTTGTATGTCAAATATATCAGTATGTGAATTTGCACGTTTTCATACATTGACTGTGTAAAGCAGAACATATCAGATATTCTTTGCTATTTTTGTAGCTTTGTTTTATAGATGTTTTGTTATTTCACTCATCAAACAAATGCTTACTGAGCAGCTGGGACATTCAATGTATTGTGCCAAGTCCTGGGTGCACATGTTTATGTGTAGCTGTAGTTGTACCTAAATATTGTGTTAGTTTGTTGCTATGGACTGAATTGTGTCCCCCCGCCCCCAAGATTCCTATGTTGAAGCCCTAACCTCTGATGTGACTATATTTTGAGGTAGGGCTTTTAGGAGGTAATTAAGGTTAAATGAGGCCATAGGATAGGGTCCTAATCTGATAGGATTGGTGGCCTTGTACAAAGAGGAAGAGCTCTTTCTCCATCTCTCTCTCCCTTTCTCTTCTTGCACATACTGAGGAAAGGTCATGTGAGCGCATAGTGAGAAGGCAGCAAGCCAGGAAGTCTGTAAGCTTGGAAGAAGGTTTTCATCATAATCAACCATGCTTGCACCCTGATCTTGAACTTCCAGCCACCAGAACTGTGGGAAAATAAAGTTCTCTTGTTTAAGCCACCTAATCTCTGGTGTTTTGTTATGACAGCCTGAGCTGACTGAAACATTTACCAAATCCAGGAATTTTACAACTAGAATATCTGTGAGTCTTGTAAGAAATAAATCAAGGGCAACAGAATAACACAGAAGTATACTTTATATGGCTAACTATAAACTTATGAAATTTGTAATACTAAGCTGTTAAAGGGAAAAAACTAAAAAGTCTAAAGAAAAGACAGATAAATTCATGAATGTCAGATTCATGTTGACATATTAAGGGAAACCAGAATTCTAAACTTTAGAGGGATAAAATAGGGAAGAACAAGAAGTCAACCAATCTAATCAGTTCATTTATTTACTGAACAAGTGCTCCAGCATGTCCTTAGGAAATTTATGTCACAGGCAATATATCCCAAACTACCTGGCTCAGAATTATGTGGGTGTGCCTATTGGATATCCAGATCTCGGGACCATGCTGAAGTCATATTCAGTTTCTCTGAGGTGAAGTCTGGGAATCTTCATTTTAAACAAGTTCTCTAAGTGATCTTTAGGCATGCTAGAATCTGATATCCCTTATTTCAGGCATTGTGGGGCTGCATGAGAAATGTTAGTCTTTGTCCCTACAATGAGATGCCTACTGATACATGAAATACAGGCAAATCAAGGTTGTTGTGTTCAAGTACTCAAATGTACATATAGAGTATAGGTGTAGTATTTGTAGAAGAAGAGGTCAACAAAGACCAGAAAGTAGCTACTAGAGATTGGTTCCCAGCACTCTGAGAACTTAGAGGGAGGAATGGAACAGTGGACCAGAGGAGTCTGGAGTCAAGGAGACCTCAAAAAGGAAGGAATGTGCCATCAGTTGAAGAATAAAGAGGCTTTCTCCCTTCCCACACATTTTAGAAAAAAGGCAATAAAGGAACAAAATACAGTTTTTATTTCACAAAGATAGAGAGCACAGAGAGGAAATAGGAGTAAATGAAATATTTTCAGAATCAGTAAGTAGATAAAGAGGTTGGAGTGATTAGACTAGAGGTATGCCAGTGGCCCCTGGACAGCCTCTGGAGTCTCAGCTCTGGGAAGCACCAAGTACTGCAGAAGGTAGGGGAGTGATATGTATAGGGATAGAGAGGGAAATGTAGGTTGTTGGCCCCTGGCCTCCTGCCTTTAAAGAGCAACAGGCTCATTCTCTAGCGGATTTGAACTGGAGGCTTGACCAGTGACATTAAGCAGAGTGAGTGAAGCACCAAGGTAAGGACTGCAACAGGGATTATGTGTTCAATTTTCTGAACAATGGAACTCTCAGCACCTCCCCTTCTCCCCACTCTGATCTCAGAAATCTGACTGCCAGATGTCTTCCCTCAGGGCCTTCTCAAATCCAAAAATTAATGCTAAAAAGTACTATAGCAATGCCTTCAAAATTGTAAGAGTATGTGTCCAGCCTCTTAATCTATTAAGAGATTAATCAAGTAGGATAAATGGTAGAATGAAGATATTTTTCAGATATACAAGTACTGAAAAAATTTACGTTCTTCGCACCGATATGAGGAATTCTTTTTTTTTTTTTAAAGATTTTATTTATTTATTTGAGAGAGAGAATGAGATAGAGAGGGAGCATGAGAGGGGGGAAGGTCAGAGGGAGAAGCAGACTCCCCGCTGAGCAAGGAGCCCGATGCGGGACTCGATCCCTGGACTCCAGGATCATGACCTGAGCCGAAGGCAGTCGCTTAACCAACTGAGCCACCCAGGCGCCCAATATGAGGAATTCTTAATTGCAGGAAACAAACTGAGGGTTGCTGGAGTGGGGGGTGGGGTGGGAGGGATGGGGTGACTGGGTGATAGACACTGGGGAGGGTATGTGCTCTGGTAAGCGCTGTGAATTGTGCAAGACTATTGAATCTCAGATCGGTACCTCTGAAACAAATAATGCAATATATGTTAAGAAAAAAAAAAGAAGAAGAAGAAGAAGGTAGCGGGAGGGGGAGAATGAAGCGGGGGAAATCGGAGGGGTAGACGAACCATGAGAGACGATGGACTCTGAAAAACAAAGTGAGGGTTCTAGAGGGGAGGGGGTGGGAGGATGGGTTAGCCTGGTGGTGGGTATTGAGGAGGGCACGTTCTGCATGGAGCACTGGGTGTTATGCACAAACAATGAATCATGGAACACTTATCTAAAACTAATGATGTAATATATGGGGATTAACATAAGAATAAAAAAATTAAAAAAAAATTTACGTTCTTAGGAAGCAACTGGAGGATGCACTTTAACCAAAACCAATAATAAACTAAGAAATAAACCAAGAAAGGAAGTTCAGCATGCAACTACACAATTAAGCTTAGAATGCGGCTGGCATAGACAGAAACAGGCTGAGGGAAAGGGGACTGAAGGAAAATGTTTGAACTCAGGTCTTCTGAGGTTTTGAATCAGGTGCATTCAATAACCTGTAAGGAGTGTACTAGAAGTGCTGCATCCTTCCATTTTCCTTTTGCTTGGCTTGGCCCTGTATGAAATAAATGTCTTTATACTTATCTTTTTCATCTGTTTATAGTTTCCATTTTTGGGAAAAACATAAGAAGTATACCTTTCTTTTAGGAATAATATAATCACATATTATCAGTGATTGAAGTAATTAGCATAGTTTTCATATCATCATTTGGGTCATGTAACCTTAACTAAACAGTGAAAAAAACTACTAACATATATATACAAAAATCTAGGTGATTTTAATGTTACCTTTTATTTATAGATATTTTAGAAGTTTACTACATTATTCTCCAGATTGTTCACTAACTTGGTAAATTGGAAGGACTGATTTTCCATTTTTATGGAAAAAAAAAACCCAATAACCACCATTTACAGCAAAGAATTTGCACTAGGCAATGCCTTAAAATAATTTTGAAATGTATTTATTTACATCTCAAATATGACTTCTTTCTAAAATGTTCAGTCTCATTTCCACAGCTGCAATTAAATGACTTTTTAGGATAATGTTTCATTTGGCTGTATTATGTTAATAATCAGCTAGATGATGTATATCTTTTCCATCTTTATGTACCCATGAATTATTCAGAAGTGTTCTTTTGCAAATGCAGAGTAAAAGAATTCAGTCCCTTTTTCCCCAAAAGGGTCAGACGTGCTTTAGTTTAGAAGAGAGAGAGAGAGAAGTAGATCCTTTTTCTTTATAATCCTTTAAAATTTACTGAAGTGAACAGTAGGAATTTATTTAAATATCCAATAATAAGAAAATGCTCAAGTAAACTATAATACATCTATCTGACAAAATGATGCAACTCTGAAAAACTAATGGTTGCAAAGACAACATAGCTATATGGGAAAATGTTTGTATAAAAAATAAGTGAACAAAAAAATGCACATTATAATTTCAACTAAAAATAGTCATCAGGGAAAATTCTAGAAGAAAATACAATAAAATAGTAATGACAATCACGTTACTATGTAGGAATATGGGTGTTTTTTTTCCATCTTTTCCCAATTTTTTTAATGTGATATTATTTTTATAATGAGAGAAAGCAAACAAACAAGTTCACCCTTATTGAATTACTAGTGTTTTCTAGAAACTGGGCTGTGTACTGAGGATATAAAGATGAAAAGATGTGCTTAGTGATATATAAGATATATCAAGTTTTCCTTGGTGATTCTAAAATGTATATAATTAATATAAATTTCATTGAGATCTTATTAAGTAGAAGTGTCATTAATTAAGTACCTAGTAGGTGCTTTTCAGGTGTACTTTGTCCAATCAATTCAACAGTCTTATGAAGATGATTCTCTTTTTACAGAAAGGAAGCTGTGTCTCAGAGAAACTACGCAACTTGTCCAAAGTGATATAGTTAATAATAAGAGATTGAGCTTGGCCTGATTAGAAGTCCATTCTCAGTAATTTAATAAGAATTTATTAAGCACTGACTATGTACAGAAATTGTTTTAGATTAGGGATACTGAAATGAACAAAGCAAAGACCTCATGGAGCTTACATTCT
Organism: Mirounga leonina; assembly: GCF_011800145.1. NCBI lineage: Eukaryota > Metazoa > Chordata > Mammalia > Carnivora > Phocidae > Mirounga > Mirounga leonina. Next base: position 32,652,038 of record NW_023270855.1, on the reverse strand, counting down.
AGTATGAGGAGACATAAACAAAAATGAATGGTAGGTGATACATTAGAAGCTGAAAAGTGCTTTAGAGAAAAATAAGGCAGAGAAAGGAGGTTGAATAGGGAGAGGGGTTGCAATTTTGAATAGGATGATCAGGGAAGGTCTAGCTGAGAAAGCAGTGTTTAAGCAGAGACCTGAAAGAGTTGAGGGAAGGGTCCCAACTCTGCAGGAGAGCATTTTAGGCAGAGGAGACAGTAAGTATAAAGGGCTTGAGATGAAAGCATGCCTAGAGGAATAGCAAGGGCACCGGCATGGCTACAGCTATGGAACAGTGAGTAGAGTGGAACAAAATGAGATAAAGGAAGATAGGAGAGAGCTAGAGACTTTGAGCTTTGTGGGACATTGTCAAGACAGGAAACCATGGGACGGTTTTAAACAGAGGGATTGCTTTATCTGACTTAGTTTTCAAAGGATCATTCTGGCTGCCATGTGCAGAAAAGTCTGTAGGGGAACCTGGGTGGAGGCAGGAGACCCTTAGGAGGCTACTGCAGTGAGAGAGGATGGTCAGTTGTGCCAGGATAGGAGTGGAGGACTGTCAAGAACTGTGAGGGCCTGAGATTTTATCCTTTACTTGCAAGCTATCAAGGTACCTAGTTTCTTGTGTGCTGGCAGAAAATATGAGATTTATGCAGAGACAAAGGACTTTATTTCTAATGACATAGCTGTCACCCCGTGCTTCATGTTTGTTTCATCCTGTTTGTCCCCCAGGTCTCATGGGTGATGCAGAGTGGCTTTAGTGGACACTGTGTGTACAGTGGATTTGTGTCACAGCCAAGGGACCCTAAGCTTAGGAACCCCCAATCTTTTATAATGGACTACAAGCAAACTTGCCTAACCTCCACTCTCTTTTTTATATTGGACAGCAAACAAACCTGGTCTCTGTTCCAGAGGAAACACAATTGCTATCTTCCACGGCTTTTTGCTATCCAAAACTCTTTGAAAAGATAGTCTAGAACAAGAGCTATCAGTACCTTCCTTTGTAAGATAAGCAGAAATGTAGAAACAGACAAACAGACAGACGAAAAAAACCCATGGAGAATTGTCTCCGAACAAGGATGCAGTATGAAGTGGCTACATTCTGGAGATATTTTTCAGTTAGAGCCCAGATAGATGTAGGCTGTAAGAGGAAGGGAGTCCAGAATGACACTATCATTTTTTCCAGGTACTGTACTAGGTGCCAAGGATATAGTGGCCAACGACACATTCCAGGCCTTGGCTACCATGGGGCTTACCTTCCAGCAAGAGAGAGAGAGAGAGACCCAAAGCAGATAAACATGCCAAATAAGTGAAATTATTGACCTACTTTATAAATAGTTTCTGGGAATTTCAGCTGTGTCAAAATATGTAGTTTTATTTAAACCAGATAAAATTACAACCAGGACATAAAGGGCAGAAGTAGATTAGACCCCATAGATGAAGTCAAGTGTGCTTGCTTCTAGAATTAATTTTATCCTTGTCATCTTTCTTTTTTTTTTTTGAGAAATAAAATTTCCTTGAGTTTGTCCCTGCTTGCAACAGACATGCTTAATTTGGAGGATAAACATTGAAATTTTAAAAGATTCTATTTAAGAAATAAAATTATTTTACTTTGCTTGCTTATAGACATATATTTAGAGGTTGACTGTGATGAGCTCTTGTCATAGGTGGAAAACCATCATCAATTGTATTTCTTACTGGTTTGTTGTCTGTCTCTACCAATTAGAATAGAATCTCGAGGGGAGATTATTTTGTTTGTGGATATATTCTCAGTTCTTAGAATAGAGCCTGGTAAATAACATGTGTTTAATAAGTAACTTTGAATGAATGAATGAATGTATGATACACATATTATTTTGTATTCTGCTTATCTGTTAATAAACAGATTCCTTCCCTTAGTATTTGTTTTGTTTGTGGAATCTTTGGTGTCTGCTTTCTATCACCTTTTTTATGCTATAACCATTCTTCAAGTATTGGACATTTAGATGTTTCCCAAATATTTGTAATGATACAAAATACTGAAGTAACATTTAATGTGTATTAACTTTTACATTTCTTTTGAATTATTGCTTTAGTATGAATTCAAAGGAGTGGGTCAAAGGTACTTAAAATCATCACTATTCTCCCTCTGTGTTGTCTTTTCCAGAACGGTAAGGACAGGTTTCAGTGGATGAGAGTAGAGATGAGTTTAGTAGAGTAGTTAGTAGAGAGAGTAGAGATGAGTTTCATCTTAAAGTAGAATTCATTAACATTAGTTGTTATTTTTTTTTATTATGTTCAGTTAGCCAACATATAGTACATCATTAGTTTTTGGTGTTGTGTTCAAAGATTCTTTAGTTGTGTATAACTAATGTGCTCATCATAACACTTTTTAAAAACACATTTCGTGTGTGTATATGTGTGTGTGAATAGAGGATCAAGTATGCTTATATTAGCATTTATTTGATGTTTCTTGATGTTGTATACATTTTCATGTTCATTTATTAGTATTAGTGTGAGCTGTATGTTAATATACTTTGTCTAGTGAGCTGCTTGTTGAATTATCCAGTTCCTAAGTTCTAGACAGAATGATGACATTTAGGATTTTAGCACAGCTTCATGTGAAGTTCTTCTGGTCAGGCTCAGAGGTGGGAAGGTGAGAGGGAGGCGGCTCTTTGGAGCTCTCATGCAGGCCCTGAGGAGCAACACGAGGGGAGCCTCGTGGAGCCACCACTGATGACATTTCCTCTCTCAACAGATATCTATTGTGTTTGCTGCTATGTAAATGGAAAAATAAATATCTAATTACACTATGTTAAAAGTGTGATAAAAATGGGGTACGGTAAGAGACAATAATAATGAGGGAGGGATGAGTGTGTGGAAGCCTTCCCAGATCAGGAGTGCCTTGTTGGGGAAGTGGCATTTTACCTAAAACCTGAAGGAAAAGATCCCCACAAGGTATCTAGGATGTCATACATCTGGCAGAAGCACAGTTTAAAATGCCATGACTCCAGCCCACAGGAGCAGCTGTTCAGCTGAGCCATAACATCCTGTGGGTCAGGAAGTTGCTTTTATCTTGGGATGTGCCAAGTCAGATGGGTGAAAGGATGATATTGCTCAAGTTCCTCGCACGCCTGACCACTTAGTGGGATATAGCGAATACCTGTGCTTATTTGAGGATCAAATAATAAGAGAATCACGGTATGTTATTTCCCCTGTTCTTTCCATATGATTGAAATAGTTACAATAATTGGAATTCAGAGGAGCCCACTCTCTCCTGATTTTATGAATCATGCTGGAAGAGAAGCTAACACAGCATAATACACAATACAGTCATAATGCACTCTGCATAAAAGCAATCACAAGTCACATAAATGCTTCATTAAAGTCCCTATCTCTACACAAGGTCTGCTACAGTACACAGGGACAATGAAAATCAGTGTCTGATAGCTGACTTCATTTGGCTTTCTAACTTTGATTACTACATTTTGTCTTATCCATTTAAGCTGATTCTTAATAAATGGACAGTTGGGGGGCCAGTCTCCTTTAGAGGTAAGAAGGGGCTGAAGCCATCTTGCTGTTACTGTTAATTTAAATAATTCTCAGAAGTCCACATTGCAATAAAGCAAGAATACTGCCATGTATAAAATAGATGTTATTTCCTGAACATTTAGCAGTTTATTTCACAATGTGCATGTAATCCTCTATTACACTCTGTAATGTCTGAGGAAGCATGCATGTACAGTCCATTACCAGAAAAAATATACTCTTACTAGTAGCTGACTGCAAGCATTCTCAGAATCCGGAGTATGATGCAAAACATTTTTTTTGTTTACTGTTCTCATTATAATTTTTTAGCCTGAGTCAACTGTAGGCCCCTTTCCCCCTAGTATCCCCCTTTTACCCCTCTACTGTCTCCACTGGTCAAAGCTGGGGAACTGACTGTTCTTGGATCTAATCTAGAAGGTGATGAGTAATCAGAGTTGGTGCCACCTCCATGGGATTTCACTTAAACTTTTCAGATTCCTTAGAATGAAATCTGTTATATAAAACCAGCCTCTCTGGTTTTAATAGCACAACCCTCATAGGACAGCTTTGATGTAACTGTGTCAAAAAAAACCCTTCCTCCACCAAGACGGAGGCTGAGAAGGAAAGAAAGGGGGCAGGGGACAGAGAACCCAAGTCTGTCACAGATGATCTGCCAGAGTTCTTTGAAGTCAATTTATTCCATGGTAAACCTCTCACAGCCACTTCAACAGAAGCATATCTTTACTAAAAAATGCTCCCTAGGTTCACACAGGTAATCACAGTTGCAACCCAGCAAAGAAATTTAGTGAGGCAAAGACAATCAAGTTATCCATACATTCAATAAAAATGGCTTGGTTGGGGCGCCAGGGTGGCTCAGTTTGTTAAGCTTCTGACTCCTGGTTTTAGCTCAGGTTATGATCTCAGAGTCATGGGGTCAAGCCCCGCATAGGGCTCTATGCTGAAGGTGGAGTCTGCTTGGGATTCTCTCTCTCCTTCTCCCTCTGCCCCTCCCCTTGCTTGGGCACCCTCTGTCTCTCTTTATTTATTTTTATTTATTTATTTATTTTATTATGTTATGTTAATCACTATACATTACATCATTAGTTTTTGATGCATTGTTCCATGATTCATTTTTTGCATATAACACCCAGTGCTCCATGCAGAACATGCCCTCTTTAATACACAACACCCGGCTAACCCATCCCCCCACCCTCCTCCCCTCTAGAACCCTCAGTTTGTTTCCTGAGATTAAGAATTCCTCATATCAGTGAGATCATATGATGCATGTCTTTCTCTGATTGACTTATTTCGCTCAGCATAATACCCTCCAATTCCATCATATCGTTGCAAATGGCAAGATTTCATTCCTTTTGATGGCTGCATAATATTCCATTGTATATATACACCACTTCTTTATCCATTCATCTGTCGATGGACATCTTGGCTCTTTCCACAGTTTGGCTATTGTGGACATTGCTGCTATAAACATTGGGGTGCACATACACCTTTGGATCCCTACATTTGTATCTTTGGGGTAAATACCCAGTAGTGCAATTGATGGATCATATGGTAGCTCTATTTTCAACTTTTTGAGGACCCTCCATACTGTTTTCCAGAGTGGCTGCACCAGCTTGCATTCCCACCAACAGTGTAGGAGGGTTCCCCTTTCTCTGCATCCCCACCAACATCTGTCGTTTTCTGACTTAATTTTAGCCATTCTGACAGATGTGAGGTGGTATCTCATTGAGGTTTTGATTTGCATTTCCCTGATGCCGAGCGATGTTGAGCACTTTTTCATGTGTCTGTTGGCCATTTGGATGTCTTCTTTGGAAAAATGTCTGTTCATATCTTCTGCCCATTTCTTGATTGGATTCTTTGTTCTTTGGGTGTTGAGTTTGATAAGTTCTTTATAGATTTTGGATACTAGCCCTTTATCTGATATGTCATTTGCAAATATCTTCTCCCATTCTGTCGGTTGTCTTTTGGTTCTGTTGACTGTTTCTTTTGCTGTGCAAAAGCTTTTTATCTTGATGAGGTCCCAATAGTTCATTTTTGCCCTTGCTTCCCTTGCCTTTGGCAATGTTTCTAGGAAGAAGTTGCTGCGGCTGAGGTCGAAGAGGTTGCTGCCTGTGTTCTCCTTTAGGATTTTGATGGACTCCTGTCTCACATTGAGGTCTTTCAACCATTTTGAGTCTATTTTTGTGTGTGGTGTAAGGAAATGGTCCAGTTTCATTCTTCTGCCTGTGGCTGTCCAATTTTCCCAACACCATTTGTTGAAGAGACTGTCTTTTTTCCATTGGACATTCTTTCCTGCTTTGTGGAAGATTAGTTGACCATAAAGTTGAGGGTCCCCATTTCTGGGCTCTCTATGCTGTTCCATTGATCTATGTGTCTGTTTTTGTGCCAGTACCATACTGTCTTGATGATGACAGCTTTGTAATAGAGCTTGAAGTCCAGAATTGTGATGCCACCATCTTTGCTTTTCTTTTCAACATTCCTCTGGCTATTTTGGTTCCATACAAATTTTAGGATTATTTGTTCCATTTCTTTGAAAAAAGCTGATGGTAGTTTGATACCGATTGCATTGAATGTGTAGAATGCTCTAGGTAGCATAGACATCTTCACAATATTTGTTCTTCTAATCCATGAGAATGGAACGCTTTTCCATTTCTTTGTATCTTCCTCAGTTTCTTTCATGAGTATTTTATAGTTTTCTGAGTACAGATTCTTTGCCTCTTTGGTTAGATTTATTCCTAGGTATCTTATGGTTTTGGGTGCAATTGTAAATGGGGTCGATTCCTTAATATCTTTCTTCTGTCTTGTTGTTGATATATAGGAATGCCACTAATTTCTGTGCATTGATTTTGTATCTGTCACTTTACTGAATTCCTATACTAGTGCTAGCAGTTTTGGAGTGGAGTCTTTTGGGTTTTCCACATAAAGTATCATATCATCTGCAAAGAGTGAGTGTTTGACTTCTTCTTTGCCAATTTGGATGCCCTTTAATTCTTTTTGTTGTCTGATTGCTGTGGCTAGGACTTCCAATACTGTGCTGAGTAGCAGTGGTGATAGTGGACATCCCTGCCACGTTACTGACCTTAGGGGGAAAGCTCTCAGTTTTTCCCCATTGAGAATGATATTTGCTGTGAGTTTTTCATAGATGGCTTTTATGATATTGAGGTATGTACCCTCTATGCCTATACTCTGAAGAGTTTTCATTAAGAAAGGATGCTGTACTTTGTCAAATGCTTTTTCTGCATCTATTGAGAGGATCATATGGTTCTTGTTCGTTCTTTTATTAATGTATTGTATCACATAGATTGATTTGCGGATGTTGAACCAACCTTGCAGCCCAGGGATAAATCCCACTTGGTCGTGGTGAATAATCCTTTTAATGTACTGTTGGATCCTATTGGCTAGTATTTTGGTTAGAATTTTTTTTTTTAAGATTTTATTTATTTATTTGACACAGAGAGAGTGAGAGAGAGAGAGAGCATAAGCAGGGGGAGTGGCAGGCAGGCAGAGGGAGAGGCAGGCTCTGTGCTGAGCAAGGAGCCCGATGTGGGACTCGATCCCAGGACCCCGGGATCATGACCTGAGCTGAAGGCAGACGCTTAACGACTGAGCCACCCAGGCACCCTTGGTGAGAATTTTTGCATCCATGTTCATCAGGGATATTGGTCTGTAATTCTCCTTTTTGATGGGGTCTTTGTCTGGTTTTGGGATAAGGTAATGGTGGCCTCATAAAACAAGTTTGGAAGTTTTCCTTCCATTTCTATTTTTTGGAACAGTTGCAGAAGAATAGGTATTAATTCTTGAAATGTTTGGTAGAATTCCCCCTCGGAAGCCATCTGGCCCTGGGCTTTTGTTTGTTGGGAGATTTTTGATGACTGCTTCAATTTCCTTAGTGGTTGTAGGTCTGCTCAGGTTTTCTATTTCTTCCTGGTTCAGCTTTGGTAGTTGATACATCTCTAGGAATGCCTCCATTTCTTCCAGGTTATCTAATTTGCTGGCATAGAGTTGCTCATAATATGTTCTTAGAATTGTTTGTATTTCTTTGGTGTTGGTTGTGATCTCTCCTCTTTCACTCATGATTTTATTTATTTGTGTCCTTTCTCTTTTCTTTTTGATAAGTCTGGCCAGGGGTTTATCAATCTTGGTAATTCTTTCAAAGAACCAGCTCCTAGTTTCATTGATCTGTTCTACTGTTCTTTTAGTTTCTATTTCATTGATTTCTGCTCTGATCTTTATTATTTCTCTTCTCCTGCTGGGTTTAGGCTTTATTGGCTGTTCTTTCTCCAGGTCCTTTAGGTGTAGGGTTAGGTTGTGTACTTGAGACCTTTCTTGTTTCTTGAGAAAGGCTTGTATTGCTATATACTTTCCTCTTAGGACTGCCTTTGCTGCATCCCAAAGATTTTGAATAGTCGTGTTTTCATTTTTATTGGTTTCCATGTATTTTTTTAATTCTTCTTTAATTTCCTGGTTGATCCATTCATTCTTCAGTAGGATGCTCTTTAGCCTCCATGTATTTGAGTTCTTTCTGACTTTCCTCTTGTGATTGAGTTCTAGTTTCAAAGCATTGTGGTCTGAAAATAGGCAGGGAATGATCCCAATCTTTTGGTACCGGTTGAGATCTGATTTATGACCTAGGATGTGATCTATTCTGGAGAATGTTCCATGGGGACTAGAGAAGAATGTGTATTCCGTTGCTTTGGGATGGAATGTTCTTTTTTTTTTTTTTTAAGATTTTATTTATTTATTTGACAGAGAGAGACAGAGCAAGAGAGGGAACAGAAGCAGGGGGAGTGGGAGAGGGAGAAGCAGGCTTCCCGCAGAGCAGGGAGCCCGATGCGGGACTTGATCCCAGGACCCCGGGACCATGACCTGAGCCGAAGGCAGTCGCTTAACCAACTGAGCCACCCAGGTGCCCCTGGGATGGAATGTTCTGAATAGGTCTGTGAAGTCCATTTGGTCCAGTGTGTCATTTAAAGTATTTCCTAGTTGATCTTTTGCTTAGATGATCTGTCCATTTCAGTGAGGGGGGTGTTAAAGTCCCCCACTATTATTGTATTGTTGTCGATGTGTTTCTTTGCTTTTGTTATTAATTGCCTTATATAATTGGCTGCTCCCATGTTAGGGGCATAGATCTTTACAATTCTTAGATCTTCTTGTTGGATAGACCCTTTAAGTAGGATATAATTTCCTTCCTCATCTCTTATTACAGTGTTTGGTTTAAAATCTAATTTGTCTGATATAAGGATTGCCACCCCAGCTTTCTTTTGGTGTCCATTAGCATGGTAAATGGTTTTCCACCCCCTCACTTTCAATCTGGGGGTGTCTTTGGGTCTAAAATGAGTCTCTTGCAGACAGCATATCGATGGGTCTTGTTTTTTAATCCAATCTGATAGCCTGTGTCTTTTGATTGGGGCATTTAGCCCATTTACCTTCAGGGTAACTATTGAAAGATAGGAATTTAGTGCCATTGTATTGCCTGTAAGGTGACTGTTACCGTATATTGTCTGTGTTCCTTTCTGGTCTATGTTGCTTTTAGGCTCTCTCTTTGCTTAGAGGTCCCCTTTCAAGATTTCTTGTAGGGCTGGTTTTGTGTTTGCAAATCCTTTAGTTTTTGTTTGTCCTGGAAGCTTTTTATCTCTCCTTCTATGTTCAATGACAGCCTAGCTGGATATAGTATTCTTGGCTGCATGTTTTTCTCATTTAGTGCTCTGAGTATATCCTGCCAGTCCTTTCTGGCCTGCCAGGTCTCTGTGGATAGGTCTGTTGCCAATCTAATGTTTCTACCAGTGTAGGTTACATATCTCTTCTCCCTGGCTGCTTTCAGGATTTTCTCTTTGTCTCTGAGACTCATAAGTTTTACTATTAGATGTCGGGGTGTTGACCTATTTTTATTGATTTTGAGAGGGTTTCTCTGTGCCTCCTGGATTTTGATGCCTGTTTCCTTCCCCAAATTAGGGAAGTTCTCTGCTATAATTTGCTCCAATACCTTCTGCCCCTCTTTCTCTTTCTTCTTCTTCTGGGATACCAATTATTCTAATGTTATTTTGTCTTACGATATCACTTATCTCTCAAATTCTGCCCTCGTGATCCAGTAGTTGTTTATCTCTCTTTTTCTGAGCTTCTTTATTCTCCATCATTTGGTCTTCTTTATCACTAATTCTCTCTTCTGCCTCATTTATCCTAGCAGTTAGAGCCTCCATTTTTTAATGCACCTCATTAATAGCCTTTTTCATTTCAACTTGGTTAGATTTTAGTTCTTTTATTTCTCTAGAAAGGGTTTCTCTAATAACTTCCATGCTTTTTTCAAGCCCAGCTAGTATCTTTAAAATCATCATTCTGAACTCTAGTTCTGACATTGTCCTAATGTCCATATTGATTCAGTCCCTCGCTGTAGGTACTGCCTCTTGTTCTTTTTTTTTTTGAGGTGAGTTTTTCTGTCTTGTCATTTTGTGCAGAGGAGAATAGATGAGTGAGAGAACAAAATGCTAACAGGGTAACAACATCCCCAGAAAATATACACTAAACAAATCAGAAAAGACCTGAAACCAGGGAAAAAGCAAGAGAAAGAAAGAAAAAAGAAAAAAAGAGAAAAAGAAAAAGATAAAAACAAACAAAAACAGAACAAAACAAAAAAAAACAGAATATGATCAAATATGATCAAGCTGGTGCATAGATCAGTGCCACACACTAGATTTTGGGCATATTTTGGTCTGTTAGAAGGAAGTGCCTCCCAAAATTTTAAAGAAAGAAAAACTTATATATGTACAAAAATAAGGGTTAATATGATGAAGGGATGGAATATGATTGTAAAGATGAACATTATAAGAGATTTTATAAAAGGAATTGATAAGATAAGAAGTTGGTTGAAAAAAGAAGAGGATTTTTTTTAATGTTTTTTAAAGATTTTATTTATTTATTTGAGAGAGAGAATGAGAGAGAGCACATGAGAGGGGGGAGGGTCAGAGGGAGAAGCAGACTCCCTGCTGAGCAGGGAGCCCGATGCGGGACTTGATCCAGGGACTCCAGGATCATGACCTGAGCCGAAGGCAGTCGCTTAACCAACTGAGCCACCCAGGCGCCCAAAAGAAGAGGATTTAAAATAAAAAAAGGGAGAGAATGTGATCAGGCAGGAGACTAGAACAGAGCCATACACTAGATATTTAGGGTATATTTTGATCTGTTAGAAGAAACTGTATCCCAAAATTTTAAAGAGAGAACAACTTATATATATATATATATATATATATATATATATATATATATATACACACCAAAAATAAGGTTAACTATTATGAAGGGATAGAATGTGACTCTAAAAATGAAAAATAAAAAAGATTTTTATAAAAGGGATTGATAAGATATTGATTGAAAAAGGGAAAAAGAAAAATTTTAAAAAAAGAAAGTTAAAAAAATAATTAACTTTGAAAGACTAAAGAATCATGGGGAAAAAGCCATGAATTCTATGTGCAGTATTCCCCTAGCACTGGAGTTCTTCTGTTCTCATTGATCAGTAAACTTGGTCTTGGTGTCCTGTGCTTGTGGATCTTCTGGGGGAGGGGCCTGTTGCCATGGTTCCCCAATGTCTTTGCCCGAAGCAGAATTGCCCCGCCCTTGCTGGGTCCGGGCTAAGTAATCTGCTCGGGTTTGCTCTCGGGAGCTTTTGTTTCCTGCAAGCTTTCCGTGCAGCTTTGGAGGAGGAGAGTGAAGATGGGGGCCTCCCAATCTCCACCCCAGAGGAGCCGAGAACTCAGGGCCCCACTCCTCAGTGAGCCCCTAGAGAAAAGCAATCAATCATCCCCGTCTCCCTGGTCTCCGGCTGCACTCCGTGCTTACCTGGCCTGTGACCTAGCATTTCTATCTCTGGCGCATGACCCTGCATGGAGTCTCCGAATCCAGCAGATCCCTGCTGTGCACTCCCGCGCCACTCCTCCCAGGGGAGGAAGGGGAGTCTCCCTGATCTGCCGCTTGTTGGGTCCCTGCTGGAGGAGCAGTGGCCTGACTGTGCCACGGATCATGGTTTATGGCAACCCCGAGCTGAGAGCCCACTCCTCGGCTCCTCTTTGTAGCCAGCTTCCCTGCTCCATTACCTGAGAGCTCTGCCATACTCAGGCATCCCCAGTCTTTCTGCGATCCCGAAGGTCCTGAGACCACACTGTCCCAGTGAGGGTTCCACTCCCGGCTTAGCCCCTGGAGCAACGTCCCTCAGCAGAGCAGACTTCTAAATGTTCCAATTTTGTGCTCCGCTGCTCTATCACATGCCAGAAGCGGCCGACGGAGACCACTCCCCCGCCGTCTATCCTCCCGAATATCGCCTGGGATTCACTTCTCCACTTGTACTACCTTCCAGAAAGTGGTTACTTTTCTGTTCAGAGAGTTGTTGCTATTCTTTTCTTCGATCTCTGTTGAGTTCATAGGTGTTTAGAATGGTTTGATCCCTATCCAGCTGAATTCCTGGGACCAGACGAAATCCCAGTCTCCTACTCCTCCACCATCTTGCTCCTCCCCTCTGTCTCTCTTTAAATAAGTAAAATAGTAAAAAAAAAAAAGAAGAAGAAGAAGAAGAAGAAAAGGAAAAAAGGAAAAATGGCTTGGGCACTTGTCTAAGTTTTTTTGTAATGCATTTAAAAGAAATTAATCCAACAATGACACATAGTTTTGCTCAATAGATGGGAAGAAAACATTTATTCTTAGAAGTTGCTGTTTGTTAGTCTGAAAGGCCCACTTAAAATTGTAGTTGCACTGATAATAGCATTGTTAACTTGACAGCAAAAGTAACTATAACTTAAGCTTTCCCACTCTATCCACCTCCCCAGGAGCTCTCTCACTGCAGATTTGCAGTGGAGTTTTGAATAACTCATTCTCATATAAGAGACAAACCAGACACTGAGCTGGATTCAAGCTTCAGTTTTTCCAAGTTTGATCCATCACTGAAAAATGTGTCGGTGGCACTGTTTGAACCTTCACATCTTGCTGCATTCAAACTAACTTTCGCAAAATACAAATTGCTTGTCTAAATTGTCCATATATGTCTTCATGAAGGTCTAATTTTGTAGATTTTTTCTGGAAATGGCATTTTAAAGTTATTTCATGGCTAAGAATTTGTACCCATTTCTCTTAATATAATTGTTGCTTTTCAAAGAGACAGCCAACTAGGCTTTATATCAAGCTTTAAGACCTGAAGAACTTTTTCTTTTGTAAACTATATAAAAAGGTGCTACAAATTATGTACCAAGAAAAATAGTTGTTTTTTCCCCCAAAGTGCCAAAAAATCTCTTTCATCTCTTGGCGTGCTCTCAAGCTCATTACTGCTTCAATGTTTGAACTTGTCACCTCTCCAAACTCATCTAGTTGCATTTCATCATCTTTTGACAAATCTTCAGGTTTTCTAAAGCTCCTTGGATTTTCTATAAAAAGCTCATTCTTTGAGATTCAGGAAGCTTCTTTATATCTAATTTTCTTAGCAGATTTTTATAAAACAAACCAAAAAAAGGATGACCACAGTTTAAATAGAATACCAGTCCATATTTTAATTTTTATTAAAATTTTTTTTGCTTCCAACTTTCTCTCTGCTAGAACTTTTTTTTCTCTGCCCCTAAGTCTGTAAGGAGATGCTAATCTTCCTTAATATCTCATCAGAAACAAAGAGCAGAAGAACCTGGGAGCCAGCATTTCCAGTACTGGCTACACTGAGAAATCTAGTTAGTTTCAGAACTCTTCAATTCAGTGAATCCACAACTCCTCCACCACCTTTTTTTCTTGTCTTTTCTTTGCCTACCTTAGGAGAATTTCTTCCCTTCAAACTTTCCTTTCATGTAACATTTAGGTTTTCTGAATACAATACTGTGAATTACTGGTGCTATTCTTGTACATTGAAGGTGAAGGAAAGACTGGCTTTAAATGTGTTTGTTCAAGTGTTCCCAATCTGGGTCTTCTTCATCCTAAGGAACCGAGGCCTGCTAGTCCCAGTAAATATTGCTAGAACAGAGTCCAATCTATTCTGCACAGCCTACAGACAACATTTCATGTTCAAAGGACCATTGCTAGGTTCATGTCTTTCTATGGAGGGGCCAGAGCTTTTCATGTGGAGCCTGTCCTGTTGCACAGCTGGAGCCTTCCGCTTCACAAAGAGAAGCCCTCATTTGCTTAACACTCATTCCCTTCTGTATCATTTGTTTAAATAGATTAGAAGAGCACTCCTCTCTGTACCAGCTCATCTCTCAATTTAGATAGAAGAATATCAGTTTCAAAGCCTTTGGCTTCTTTCAAAGCTGTACCTCTGTGGTTTGGAATGCTGTTTTGAAGATGTGACAGGGTCAGCTGGAAAAACCAAGGGCCCAAGCTAGATTCCATCCTCAAATTGCCAGTAAAGTACCTTAGGATTCCTTGGTGAGAACAAAGAGGTCCCTACATTTAAAGAAGTGTTTCTGGAAGAAATGAAAACATTTTTAATGAAATGACAACATTTTAGTCTTTACTTAAAGAAATTGAGTAAAAATTCCTTCTGTGGGAGGTCTCTTTCTCTGAGCAGGGGTAAAGCCTAGTGAATGGCTCCAAACACGTGGGGAAAAACTTATGAACACTTTGGAGAAGTCACCAAGGAATAATAAATACTGCCTTGCTCACAAAGATTTTCACTTCCCCTCCTAAACATCTCCAATGCCTTCTCTGATTTGTCACATAAACATCTGCTCTGGCAAACATCATAATTTCTCTTCACAGAACCAGACTTTCAAAAAAATAAAAAAGGATTGTAAAAGAAAAGCAGAGTGCCATGCATTTCTTTAAAATTCATTTCTTGTTCTCATTAGGATTTCTCTGACTTGGGGCCCTTAAACATAAAGTACTTATTTTGTATATCCAGTCAACATTCCTTTATAGAGTTTCTATGCTTTCAGAGCCTTTTCTAAATGAATTAAAAAGAAATAGAAAACATGGCCACTACTTTCCCCCTACTAACTGTAGGTGGAAAATATACCTGAAATGGCTTGAAACTAAGCATATTAATACATATAATGGCTCCTCTATGTCATCTAGTTAGATGGAGCTCTTAGGTGGCCTACGTGCTCCCAAATTTAAAGAACTTCATGGTATGCATTGACGTCCTTAACAAGCGCTCTGTTTCCCACCCCTTTTATCCACTCCATCAGTATTTCAGATGCCCCAAAGCCCCTGGACACTCAGGCTAGGTTTAGATGCCCTGGTGTACCCTTTACTTTGAGTTATAGGGATGATTTCGGTGAACAGCGAAGCTGCCTCACTTTGTGGTTTGGATTGGCAGTTCAAAGGTGACTTGAAACATGTTGAATAATTAGCTAGAACAACTGCTAATGAGATATATGATTCTATAAGTTTGGATGCTGCTGCACACTTTGGTGATTTTTTTGGTGTTATTAATATTGCTTTCAAGGGTTCATATTACTAGCGTTATTTTTAAAAATCCCCTTTGTTTCTCCAATTACAAATATAATATGGACTTGTGGTTAAGAAAGCAAAATATACAGTTACATGTGTGTACATGTGTGTGTGTATGAGAGTTGAACAATTCCCTCACTTCCCTGACAGCCTGAAATGACCCATTCCACGATTTTCCCCTTCTTCATACAAATATATCCAAGCATATAAGCACATTTATTGCTTGTTATTGAAATAAAATCATGCTGTATGCAATTTGCTTTTTTCACTTAATATCATGGACAGCCTTGCAAGTCACTAGTTATGGTTCTAATATTATCTTTCTCACTTCTTTATGCATTTATAAACACAGGTATTTTAATTTTCTATAAGATCATAACACTTCTTGTAGGATATCATCTTTCATTTTATTTTAGTTTCTATTATTAGTAGTAACATTTTTAATTTTCATTTTTATAATGCTTTACAGATCACAAAATCCTCTTACATACACCATCTCATTTGTTCCTAAATACTCTGTGAGGTAGTTACTACTAACTCTATTTTAGTTGATCAGGAAGCTTAGAGAAGTTGATGTCTTCCCTCCATAATAAAGCTAATAAAGGTAGAGTCAAGATTCAGACTTGGCTTGTCTTACTCACTCATGCCTTAGAGAACACTTAATCTTCTGATAATGTTTGAAAATGTTTGTGGGAAGGTAGGAAAATCCCTACTGAATGACATTTGAAATCCCCTTCACCATATCAAAAAGTTGTCAATATCACTTTTTTATTTGACTTCTAAGCCTCTAGAACATAACCATCACCTTCTCTACCATATCAGTTTGTTCTGCTATGCCTGTTGTATACAGACTAGTAAATTTTATGAGAAATTTTCTGCCTTGGTTCTTAAAATAGTTTCTTAACTATTAAACTGAAGCATTGTTCCATTTAAAATGTATTTCCACATCCCATTATTTGCTCCTAAACTCATTTTATCTACATTTTCTCTGGATTGAGCTCAATTTGCTGTACATTAGTCCCAAAGCTTGAATGATTCATCTGAATCCAAGTACATTATTTCTCATTGTATCTTGCTTTTCACAATTTAACTTTGCCTGTACACTTGCTTTCCATGCATCCTCCAAATTAATAGCAGAAAAGAACTTTTCAAGATGAAAACAGAGCTTGCCCTTGGCCCCATGGGAACATAAATATTGGTCTAAGAAATGGCTTGGTTACTGTTCTGATATCTCTCAAGAGGCACTTCCCTTTTCCTATTTTATTTGTTAATGGTAACATAAAAAGGATTAATTATAATGCCAAGTTTTAAGCATCCAACCATGGAGATCCAGCCAGCAATGAAAGGGGGGACTTTTAGGCAAAGACGTTGTTAATTAATAAAAAAGCACATGTTTATATAGAGTGTAGGGTGAAATAGACACAGATTGGGCCGTGGAGATAGGAAGATTCAGGTTTTAATTCTTGCTGTAGTACTGCTTAACTCTTTGACCTTGGAGAGGTTAGTTTCTCTAAGCCTGTGTTTCTTTAATTGTAAGATAGGGATAATGCTCAGAGACTCCTTGGGAACTTTAAATGATAGGATGCGCCAATTGCCATTACAGTGTTTGGCATTTAGGAAATCTTCAGTATGTCTAAGTTTAACCACATATAACTGTTGATTTTCAACTGCTTTTTACCTACCAAACATCTATTTTATACCTGCTATACTGAACACCTAGTAGACTTACATACCTAATATAACTAAATAGCTAAAGGTAAATTTAACCTTTTTAGTTAGGTTGCTCTGTAAGTGTTTCTATTAGTTATTTTCTTCTTTGTCATTTTTCCTGATAATATAACAAGCTCATGCTTATTATCTTTTTAAAAAAGATTTTATTTATTTATTTATTTATTTACTTATTTATTTGAGAGACAGACAGAAGTTGGGGAGAGGGGCAGAGGGAGAGGGAGAAAATCTCAAGCAGACTCCCCACTGAGCCTGGAACCTGATGCAGGGCTGGCTCTCATGGACCCCTGAGATCATGCTCTGAGCTGAAACCAAAAGTTGCTCTCTTAACTGACTGAGACACCCGGTGCCCCCTCATGTTTCTTATCTTGAAGATACATTTTTGGTACAAGAGTCTTTTTTTTTTTTTAATTTTATTTATTTGAGAGAAAGAGAGAATGCAAGCATGGGGGAAGGGTGGAGGGAGAGAGAGAATCTCAAGCAGACTCCACACTGAGCACAGAGCCTAACCTGGGGCTTGATCTCACAACCCTGAGATCATGACCTGAGCCGAAACCAAGGGTTGGACACTTAACCAACTGAGCCAACCAGGAGCCCCAGTATAAGAAACTTCTTAAAGATACTTTAATGTTTTCTAAAAAAATTTGAATTAGTTAATTTTAAAATTAGTAATAATAGTTACACTTTTTTTTAAAGATTTGTTTATTTATTTAAGCAATCTCTACATCCAATGTGGGGCTTGAACTCATGACCCCAAGATCATGAGACGCATGCTCTACCAACTGAACCAGTCATGTACCCCAATAATAGTTACATTATGAATGTACATATTAGTACTCCAAGGGAGTTAAAATATCTCCCTACCCATAACCTTACTCAAGTATGCAGTCAAATTTTGATAATATGACTTATGGCTTACCTGCACAATTTATTATGCACATAAATTCAGATTTTATGGTATTCAGTTAGCAAAATAAGGTCACATAGTTTGAAAAAATTATTTGAGTCTTTCACTTTCTTAAACACTTTGAATCTGGATCTAAGGGACTGGTGTTTAGTAAATATTTCTTTTGGTTTTAAACTGGATATAAGTGATTAGTTTTGTTTGATCATATTTGAGGAAAGTGATAGGATTCATTGAGAATGAATAAATTTTGGTTACCTACTATATCCATAGTATTTCTGAGAATAGAGGACTATATTTCTGTTGTTAAGTACTTTACAATCATTTATTTGTTTGTAATGGACCAGGTAGATGGAGGTAAACAAGACAGATGTTCTATCCTTGATGAACTAAGATTCTAGCTGGAGAGACACAGAAATCAACATATAAATAAATACATAAATAAGAATTTCAGACACTGAAAGTGCCATCTAAAGATAATTTAGGGTAAGATGGTGTGGAGGGGCCTGTCTTTGAATTGAAATCTGAATGATACGGAAGCTAACGTGCTGATTTAAGAAAGAGTGTTCCAAGCAGATGGAAAAAACTGTGCAATGCTCTGAAGTGGGACAAGAAAGTGGGCTTGGGGTTCAGATGAGTGTACAAATGACTCTCACCAAAGGCAAAAATATGAGTGAGAACTATACATTTGGAAGCCGTTTGCATCCAGGTGGAAAGTTAGGAAATGAGAAAATAACATTTGGATAGTATCTTCTTTAAGGTACCACATACTCAAGGTTAATGAATTCTTGTTTAACATTCCAGCTGAAACATCAATTGGGATTCTGTTTTTCTAACCTAAGGGAGATTTTACAAGTGCACTGGAAGAAAAAGGTTGTCTTTTCCTATAGGGGAAGACTGGTGTGCTTACAGATGTGAAAACAATTTCTATGCCAAATATCTCTTTCATTTTAATTAAGTTCAACTGGAAATGAAAGGCTTAAATTTCTGATTGATTCTTTAGAGCTTAGGCCTGTCATTTCAGTCAGGCTGCATTTTGTCCCACTACCAAGCAGGACACTATGCCTAGAATTAAAGGTCCTGTAGAAAAATTCCTGAGATTGTTCAGTCTCTGTTTCCTTCTCTGCCTTGGCATAAGATCATCAAAATTTGGTACCAGCATTTCTGAAAATGAAGCCAGAAATATTGAAAACATAACTTGAAACTATTTTGTTAAAATTCCTGCTCCTCCCCTAATAAAGGACATGTGTTTTAAACTAGGTTAATGCTTTTTCTGGATCTCCAATTATAGTACATCTTCATTTTAGGCATGAATAGCTTACATTTTCATTTCCTGAATTATCTGAGCTGAAAAATAAGCAGAGTTATGCAGTTCAACCAGATTCTCAAATCTTTTTAAAGAAACTTTTCCCCCAAGAGAGAAAAGAAATCAGAAGGATTTGAGGTTTGCATGAACATTGTCATTAGCAAACCTTGTAATATGTCAAATTTTGAATATAAAGAATTTATTACAAGCAGTAATTATCTCTCTAGATTTCTTGAGCAGAGAGAAAGTTTTAACACCAAGACTGAATATAAACTAAAAGCACCCTCACCTGTATTCTGTCCTCTGCCCACCCAGGAGAAACAAATCATCTGTGAGAAAAAATTAATAGCCTTCCTACTGTAAAGCATCAAAGCATTATAATCTCATTCTCTACTCCAAACTTTTTATTCTCAACATTAGATTTTCTTAGCAAGGCAGTAGAATAATTGGCATTAACAGAGATTAAAATTAATATTAGATGCTATAGTCAATTATTATTTATTTTGGCTGATCTGTGGGTTAGGATATTTGGTATTCCCAAAGAAATCCAGTTGGCCAAATATATTTTCCTTAGAATTAAAAAAAAAAAAAAAGGAAGCATCTGAAACAGTAACAAATTATATGGTTACCTAAAATCAGCCTATCTATAATTTTCTGATGGGTGTGGTTGTTGCCCAAGAACACAGAGCAGGCTTTTACTGGGAAGTTGGAAATCTGATGCAAACAGGCTGAAGTATACTTTGTTTTGCAGTGCTAATTGGCAATCATAAAGGATCACTGATTCCTGTTCCCGAAGGCAGGGATGTGGAATGAACCTTTGAGTAATTTATTGTCAGAAACATGAGAGATGACTAAGTATCATGCAAAATATTTAGCCCTGGTATATTGAATTTGGAGGAGAGATTTTTAAACTTATTGTGAAGCTGATTTAATTTTTATTTTAAAACCAATCAAAACAATGTAAAGAGGTATAATGGAAAGTCTCACTTCTATCATCTCCTACCTATCCTATTTCCCCTCTTCTCCCCAGGCCAAGAAACTATACTTATTTCTTGCATATTTATCCTTCTAGAGTCTCTTTATGCAAATTCAAGCAAATGAAGCTATATATTCATATTCCTCCTTTCTTACTACTGTGAAATATTTTATGAATGGGACAATTATAATATTTATGCTTATGAGACATGTATATGTGACATGTCATCAATGTATCTTCAATTCTCAAAACAGTCATAGAGTAGGTAGTATTTTCTCCATTTTACATATGAAGAAACTGAAGTTCAAGAGAGCTAAAACATTGGGGCGCCTGGGTGGCTCAGTTGGTTAAGCGACTGCCTTCGGCTCAGGTCATGATCCTGGAGTCCCGGGATCGAGTCCCGCATCGGGCTCCCTGCTCGGCAGGGAGCCTGCTTCTCCCTCTGACCCTCACCCCTCTCATGTGCTCTCTCTCTTTCATTCTCTCTGTCTCAAATAAATAAATAAATAAAATCTTAAAAAAAAAAAAAAGAGAGCTAAAACATGTCCCAAGTTCACACATTGTTGGAGCTAGGATACAGAGTCCTCCCTTTTGCACTAATGGTACTTGTTTATATAACTTCAGTAGTTTAGCACTTCTGTTTAGAAATGTCAGGACAGAATTCTGCAGCTCTTAAACAACAAATGCTATTATCGTTGCATTCAAAGAAACTCGTGGTAAGTTTAATCTTTTACATTTTCAAAATAAAACCTCTTTTTTTCTAATATCATTTTTATAAATAAGAGAGTTAAACTCATGTTAAATCCAGCTGTCTAGATAAAAATCACTGTTAACATTTTGGTGTCTATCCTCCTAAACTGTTTTGTGTGTAAAGTGATATCCTATCATGCAGCATTTCAGGGGAATTAAGGATTGGCAGGAAATGATTATTCTCACACACACTCATGTACATTATTAGTTCCCCATGTAGTTACTCAAGAATCCGGAATGTTATTGGTAGCTGAGGCCACAATGGGCAGGATCAGTATAGTGTATATTGGCATGATTTTTTCCTGGCCCCAAGAACCTTAGTGGGTTGCACAGGTACCAGTAGTGATGTCCATACATAGTAGAGTCCTGCCTCATCTGAGGAAAGAAATGGAAATTCTTTTCTCTGTCCCAGCTGTCCTTTTACAGCCTACAACACCATTCCAAAATAACTTACCCACTCAGGCAAATGTCTAGACATATCAATTCTTGATGCACAATGTGGGTTTACAAGTTTATAAGTGGTGGCTGGTAAATTTATCTACCATAGTTTCTAATATTTATTCTTTTTGAACATCATCATATATTATGGCCTTTCACAGACTCAAATAATTTCATTCAATAGTTATAAACAGTTTCTTTTTGATTCATGTTCACACTCCTCACATTTTGGCCAGTGAGAGCCCTTTCAAGCTAGCTTCTTGTCAACATCATCAGAAAGTTTTGAAAGTATTCTTGCTATCTTTCATCTAGATGTGCCATCCCCACCTTTAATTTCAGCTTCTAGAAATTAAACTTGGGCACTAGGACTACATATTATACTGTTTCATACGATTAAGGGACTAAAGAATGATGACAAAGGCCTATAGGGCTTTAGTGATAGAACATTTACTTTTTTTTTCAATATTAATTAATTTATGTTGCTATGTCCAATTTACTATTTATTAAATATCACTTAAAATTATAGTTCATTAATAGTTAGATAGTTAATGTAAACTTTTTCTATCATTTCGAGCTATAGTTTTTTCTTTATTCGTTAGCTTTGATTTTCCATGATATATATTGTCTTACCAAACTGTGTTTTTAAATTTCTGTGTTACTCCTAAATTTATAGTTTCATTTTCTTTCTTTCTGTCTCTTGGCTCTAACATTCAGGAATTTAGCGTGCAGGTCTCAGTTGTCCCCTACATCATGCATTACCGGAGCACAAACTGCCTAAAAAGGAAAATAAGGCCAACTTCTTTCCAAGGGAAATACTAAAGAAATAAAGTTATGGGCCAAAAGGCAAAACTATAGAGACAGCAAAAAGATCAGTGGTTCAGGAGGAGGGAGTAAGAAAGGGATGAATACATGGAATAGAGTGTTTTAGGGCCATGAAACTATTCTGTATGATACTGTAATGGTGGATACATGTCATTATACATTTATCAAAACCCATAGAATGTACAACAAAGAATGAACCCTGAGGTAAACTATGAATTTTAGTTAATAATATATCAATACTGGCTCATCAATTATAGAAATGTACTGCACTAATGCAAGATTGTTAGCAAGAGGGGAAACTGTGTGGAGAGGGAGACTTGTGGAGAAAGGCTATAGTGAGAACTCTGTACTTTCTGCTAAAATTTTGTATAAACCTAAAGCTAAAAACCAATGTTTATTAACTAAGAAAAAACTTCTGGGCCCTCAGTATTTCAAAGACAGGAGACACTTAGATAAACTCCCAAACTATTAGTAGCTAATAGCAATAATGAGGGGATTTAAGACCAATACAATCCTTTGGGGTTTTTATCTATATTTATCTTTTAAAAATTTTATTTTTATTTTTATTTGTTATTGAAGTATAATGATACACTACAATGTTATTATACAATGTATTATACAATACAAATACAATGTTATATTAGTTTCATGTGTATCATGTAGTGATTCAACAATTCTATGCATTACTCAGTGCTCACCTTATATGTGGAATCTAAAAAACAAAACAAACAAAAAACAAATTCTTAAATACAGAGTACAAAGTGGTGGTTGCCTGGGTAGGTGGGCGGGGTATGGGCAAAATAGATGAAGGGGATTAAGAGTTACAGACTTCCAGTTATAAAATAAATAAGTCATGGAGATGAAAAGTACAGCATAGGGAATAATATTGCATATTTACTTTTATTTACCCCATTATTTTTCTGAGCCCTGTTCTCATTACTTTGTCTCTTTGGGCCATAAATGTTGAACTCCAATTTCCTTATGCCCTTTGAATGACTATCCACTCTTCTTTACTTTAGAAATATACTAGTTTACATATTAATATATATTTAAATATACAAATAAAATATATAAAATAAATAGGTAAAGTAGTGTAGACACTCATTATGTGCATCTAGGGGGCAGTCATACACATAGCTTACATGAATTATCTTAAAAATACAGTCCTGAGTAAAAAGATTAGAAACAGAATGAGATTTATGTGAACTTAAAATACATACTTAAAAAGTAACAATATACATTTTTATAAGAATACATGTGCATTTTAAATATATCAGAAATGTTTGCTTATGAGAATGGGGGGTGGGCATAAAAAGGAATAAATTAATAAACAAGAGAAGGGCCTTGCTTGGACCAATAAAAAATTTATTATCCAACAAGCCTGAGTAGTTCTTGATAGAAGTCATTGTTCAAAAATCCACTGATGTCACACTTTTCCTCAGTGACCCAGGGGTCTCCTGCTTTAGACTAGTCAGTTTACATCCAGAACATACTCAGCTTATATTCCCTCCTTCAGATTCCAGGTACCCCTTGGGAAATCTGATTGTGGTGACATGGATCCTAGTCCCACTCTTGACCCAATATGCAATATTCCAGTTATAGATTGGCAGGAACACACACACACACACACCCTCATGGGTTCCTGATATAAATAGAGAATGTAGGAAGTGGGATGGCCACAGACATCTTGGCAATGCTTGTTCATGACCCCTAACTCACAATCTGTGCATAGTTGGGACCTTGCAGACTGGGGCACATTTTTGCTCTATGATATGTATCTTTTGCTCAAAGCTTACATCACTTTTTCAGAAGAGTTGCATTTGCATTTAAGGGAATGTTGATAAGCATTATGCTGTCCTTCATCTTGAATCAAATAGCGTTAACAGGCCACATTCTCATCTGTAGCAAGGACATAGTCATGGATCAGGTGTCTCTAAATAGGATTTTTCCTTCCAGTTGTCTGTGCTCTGGAAAGCCTACTTCCATGCACATTGTTACTTTAATTTTCCTTTTCCTGACAGCTGATTTCTGCAAGCTGCACTGCAGGATGATCAAGATGGACCATTCAGTTGTGGGAAATTATAATGGCAGTATCCTTAGGTTTTTCCTCTTGACCTGCTCAAATTCTTCAGAGGAGGCCCTTTAAATCTCCTGCCTGGAAAGTGAAGTCCTAGTGGCCAGTTTTCTGGGAATTAAATGGGGGAAAGGTTTGAGGTCTTAATGTATAGGAGGTATACATTCAGTGAATTGTTTCCTTTTCACTATGGTACACCATCCCATTCTCAACTATGCCTGGTGTTCCCTTATTTACCAGTTTTACTCTCTCCAAAAGATAACAATCAACTATGTATGTTTTGCCAGGGTAGAAGAGGGATTCTTGGCATCTGACTGTTCTTTCATTTCTTTTGTACATTTTCTATTTGGTTGTTTTTCTCTTGTCAGCTTATAAGATCATTTGTCTATTGGGGTGCCCGGGTGGCTCAGTCAGTTAAGTGTCCAACTTTTGGTTTTGGCTCAGGTCATGATCTCAGGGTTATGAGATGGAGCCCCACATCAGGCTCTGCACCCAGTGCAGAGTCTGCTTGAGATTCTCTTTCTCCCTTTCCCTCTGCCCCTCGCCCTGCTCATGCTCTCTCTCTTTCTCTCTCTCTAAAATAAATAAATAAAATCTTACAAAAGATCATTTGTCTATTTACTTTAAAGAATCTTTTGTGTGTTTACTTTAGGCCTATTATTTGTCTGTTTTCTTTTTAATATCTTTTGCCATCCAAATATTAAAAATTTTTATACAGTTAAATATGTCTAACTTTCCTATTAGTTAATGTTAGGTTTCCTCTCTTGGTTAAGAAGGTCTCCTCAGAGTACTCCTGTATTTCTTTCTTTTTTTTTTTTTTTTAAGATTTTATTTATTTATTTTGAGAGAGAGAGAGAGAGAATGAGAGAGTGAGCAGGGGGAGGGGCAGAGAGAGAGGGAGACAGAATCCCAAGCAGACTCCACATGGAGTGCATAGTCTGTCACGGGGCTTGACCTCATGAATGTGAGATGAAATCAAAAGTCAGATGCTGAACTGAATGAACCAGGTGCCCCTACTCCTGTATATCATGTGTAGTCTCCTGAATTTTCTTCCAAGATTTTCATTTCTTTATATTTCACATTTAAATCTTTATCTGGAATTTATTTTTTAGTAATGTGATATAGAGGCATTATTTCCTTCCATATGAATAGCTATTTGTGCCAAATATTTTTCCCTAAATAAACCATTGCTACTTATTAAATTAAAAATAGTACTTTGCCATATGTTTTATTCTTATTTATAGTGGGATGCTATTTCTTAATTATCAGCTCCCTTCTACTGATCTATTTGTCCCTGTGAAAATACCATATTCATTTGGCCACTGTGCAAAGGAAAGATCCTATGGATGTCCAGAAAAAACAAGTCAAATGCAAAGGATCCCAAATTAGGACAATAACTAGCCCTGGTAATTAGGAGGCACTGAGGCAACACCTCTGAAAATATGTAAGAAAATGTTTCCAATTTAGAAATTTTATAGTAGAGAAAATATCAGTCAGGTATGGTGGCAGAATAAAGGTGGTTTTAAGCATACAAAATTCCAAAGTGTTTACCTCATGCACTGTTTCTTTGGAAGCTACTGTACTCTATCCTTTCTTAGGAAGCTATAGTACTTCAAAGAATCAAGGGGAGAAACCAAGAAAGAGGAAGAAAAAAGATACCAGAAACAGAAGATGCACTAGAGCTGAGGGGGGGGGGGGAAAGTCCCCAGGATAATGGTGAGGGGACATCCCAGAATGAGTGTGGTGTATCAGACAGAGCTGAACCACCAGTATGATTGGAGCAGGTCACAAGGTTCCAAGAGATCGGGGGAGGAAACTGATAGAAACCTGATGTGCTGTCTTGAGGGGAGATTTATAAAACTGACACCGAGTTAGGGCTTGAATTAGTGATGCATATATAGAACATTAAGTAAATGATTAAATAGTAACATAATTATTAGCTCCAGAGAAAACAAGAAGATGTGCAGAAAAGCAATACAGTTCATTTCATAGCACATCTTTGGATGATATTTACATAATCATAGTATCAAAAACCATGATCTTTGATCTTCCACGTATACCTGTATTAATGGTGAGGAAGTGGACAAGGGTGTTGTGTGGTAAGAGCAGGAGAAGGAAAGGTGCTAAATCCACACCTTCTGTAATGGTAAGTCAAAAATAGAAGAATAAAAATAATGTGAACATATTATTTAGAGATATGGAGGCAAATTCTAAAACAATTAATTACCTGAAAGAGGAACAAGGGTTGCCTTTGGAAGGGGAAGAATCAGGGGAGAGCAGGTCAGGGAACTGTTATTTTTCATAAATAAAACCCTTGTATTGTTGACTCCTTAAACTATATCTCAGGCATAACTTCCATAAAGAATAGCAACTAAAAATAAAAATAATGTTTAAATGAAAAAGTAAACAAAATGATTTTTAAGTTAAAACCTCCTGGGTACATTTTGTCTGATTTTAAGTGCAGGATTATTCTGATAACATTTCAAAAATGTATTAAAGACTAGCATGAACTTAAGTGGCTCCAACTTTCCTTAATGTCAATGCAGTTTCAAAATTTAGAACAGGTTCTTTTTTTTTTTTTTTTTTAGATTTTATTTTATTTTATTTATTTGACAGAGACACAGCGAGAGTGGGAACACAAGCTGGGGGAGCAGGAGAAGGAGAGGGAGAAGCAGGCTTCCCGCTGAGCAGGGAGCCAGATGTGGGACTCGATCCCAGGACCCTGGGATCATGACCTGAGCCGAAAGCAGATGCTTAACCATCTGAGCCACCCAGGCGCCCTAGAACAGGTTCTTTTTGGATTGTGTGTACACTTCTTCCCAGCTCACTACGGTGAGTATGTAAATGTCTTAAGAAATGTAAATGGAAGACAATGGTCCCAACATGGGAAGTGATTCTGGGTTCAGAAAAGTCGTTCTTCACTTGGGTTCATTTTTAATTGGTGGAAAAATATATAAGAAGCATACCTGCTCTGTTTCTGTTCTTGTTCCATTCTGGCCTTAAGCACAAGTGCTAAAAATCAATGAGCTCTTCTGAAATTTCCAGTGCCAGTGTTCAGATTCAAGCCATTAATATGTTCAAGTCAGTGTGGGGAAAAGCAGCTCAACTTTGATTCAGACTTCTGTCTTGGGAAGGTTGGTTTCTTGCTTTTTATCTTCTCACATCTTTTCTAAAGATGTTTTCTTTTTTCTCATACCTGCGATTAGTTTATATCAAAGCCCTTTTCTCTTCTTTCAAAACGATCTGTTCCGTGAAGCATTTCAGGGGTGAGGGACCACCTACTATTTTACACTGTCCCTTAAATGGGTCTCTGTGTCATCTCTATGCATCTCTGTGGACTTTTAAATCCAAAGTCCTTCAACAATGGCGTTTTTGTTCCCTATTCTCTGGATGACTCTTAACCATTTGAAAGCAGTGCTATAGAGATATGAAGAGACGGTACTAATTTATGTAATTCAGAGTTGAGAGGTATAATCCTGACATATAAAGGGATAAAATATGACTTAGGTAAGTACTCTAACATCTGAGGGATTATGATGTAATTTGTTTTCACGTTTTGTTGATATTTTACACATTTTATATCTATCAGTTATGAAATCAGTTATGTCACAAGACTTTTAATATTTTTGGACATGGTTGTTTATGCTCTTTTGATTTAGTTCTTTTCCCCGCTGCCATGTCTATGGCCAAATATTTATAGTATATAATATGTCACATACCCAGGGAGAAGTAATTAGGGCCCATGCAATTCAGACCCTTCTCTTTAATGATAACTGTTTTTGTTGAATGTATTTGAATCCCCACTCTTATAAAGATATACAATTGAGTATACAAGTGGGTTCTGATATTGTTGATGATTTCTTCTTTACTAAGGTAACTGGTGATTATCCTAACAACTATGGCTAAACGAATACTGTGTTACAGTATAGATATTCTGTTTATCTTCTTTTTCCCAATTGGCCTGGTCTATGTTACAATGCCCATTTCTTGCCTCCAGACCCTTATAGCTGAATACTGTTGTGTGTTTGTGCACTTATTCAAAGTATGGCCATTATGTCCTGAGATTTTATCAATTAATGTCTATGTAAAGCATTGCTTCTCTCAGGTGTGCTCTGCAGACTGCCCTATGGATCACTAAAGCTCTCTGTCCTTCCCTGAGCACCAAGTTTGTATTGTTATTTTTTTGGTACTGCACTCTCTCTGCAGGATCAGCATGCTTGGATGGTTGTATCCCCTTTACTGTGTGGCCGTTGGAGAGCTTGAACACTGCTTTCGTGGGAAGAGTCTTTTCCGACTTGGGGTCTTGTCTTAAAAGTCATCTGTTATTCACTCAAGCCTGAGCTCTTCCTGTGAGTCAACATTAGCTTGGGTTGAAACTGTTTAATCACTTAATATTTTTTGGAGGGGGTTATACATACACACATGTGTTTGTATGAATGTATGAATGTGTGTAAATATGTATATATACATATATTACATTTATATGTAAAATCATGAAAATTCAAAATGTTTTACTGAGTGTCAGTGAGAATGGGTCTTTCAGTTCTGTATTCTGTTTTCATGGCAAGGGCTTTAGGGGAATTTCTGGGGAGAGAATATGGTCTTTATTCTCTCAGTTTTATGTCTCAGAATGGGCAGAACTCAGGATGTTTTTAGCTTTTTCTGAGTTACCTCGTATGAAGCTATTATCTATGGATTTTAAATGAAATATTTTTGAGGTTTTTTTTTTTTTACATATTTGTATGTTTTTATTTGAATTCAAAACTTTTATAATGGGGAATATATGATAAACTTAACTTTGAACTTACCTGGGTTTTTATATTTAAAGTATGTTTCTTCCAAACAGCAAAAGCCAGTCTGACCATCTTCTCACACAGAGTGCTTAGTCCACTTTAAGTTAGTGTAATTACTAATATGGTTGGATTTTAGTCTATCATCTTGGTATTTGATTTTATTTTTCCTATCAGTTCCTTATTTCTCTGTGCCTCCTTTCTTGCTCCTTGTGGGTGCATCACTATATTTAGTATTTATTTCCTCTATTGACTTTTTATCTATACCTCTGTATATTTTTAGGGGTTGCTCTATAGATAATATCATTTAAAGATAAACCCTTTATATTTAAAGGGCATGAGCAATGTAAGATCCTTACATCAGTACAATTTAATTCTCACCCCACCAGCTCTTCCACTTGGTTCTTGACTATAGTTTCTGTCTCTGCCAAAATTCTTTATCTGTTCACACATGTTGCCCAACTTTTATACTGATTTCTTTAATGTATTGATCATAATTATTTTAATATCTATCTGATAAATACAAATATATAAGCTTTCTCCAGATTTGCTTCTATTACTTTTTTCTCTTTCTTGATCATGGGTCACATATTTCCTGCTTCTTCGCATATCTTATGATTTTTTTATTTTATGCTAGGCATTGTATGTAAAAGGACATTATTAATAATGTTTACCACCATAAAAGTGATGTTGCTTCTTCTGTCAGGCTTGTTAGTATGAGGGACTAAATTAATCTGATCTATAGTGGAGCTGGATCAGGGCTTTGTCCCATATTTATTTATATCAGTTGTCACTGGCTTCAAATGTTTTGATGGTGGGTTCAAGACATGTTCTTCAGCAGGGTTTTATGAAACTCTAGAGATCCCAGCTGCCAGCTTTGTCACTGGGAGCCCTCTTTGCTCTCTAGTCCTGCCCCCCCAGCTTTTTGTACCCTGCTGCCCAGTCCCCTTCTGGAGGACTGCTGAAGTACTCACTGTTAAGGCCCCAGAGTAGCTTGGAGGGTTTTCTTTGGGATTTAAAAAAAAATGCTTTTAGGCATTTATTTATTTTTTTAAAAAATCTATTGAGATGAAATTCACAATCTGTAAATTAACTTTTTACTTTTTAAAAGATTTTTATTTATTTATTTGACAGAGAGAGACACAGCGAGAGAGGGAACACAAGCAGGGGGAGTGGGAGAGGGAGAAGCAGGCCTCTTGCTGAGCAGGGAGCCTGATGAGGGGCTCGATCCCAGCACCCTGGGATCATGACCCAAGTTGAAGGCAGACGCTTAATGACTGAGTCACCCAGGCGCCCCTAAATTAACTATTTTAAAGTGAACAATTCAGTGACATTTAGTACATTTATAACGTTATGCAAACACCACTTCTACCTAGTTCTAAAATATTTCCATTGCCCCAAAATAAAACCTCTTATCCATTAAGCAGTTTCTATTAGTACCTCTGCCTGGCCTCTGGCAACCACCAATATATATTCTGTCTCTTTGGATTTACTAATTCTGGATAATTCATATCATTGGAATCCTATGCAATTGATGCTTGAACAACATGGGGGTTAGGGGTGCTGACTCCCTGCACAGACAAAAATCCATGTAGTACTTTTGTCTTCCCCCAAACTTAACTACTAATAGCCTACTGTTGACCAGAAGCCTTACTGATAACATAAAAAGTTAACACATATTTTGTATATTATATGTATTATATACTGTATTCTTAAAATAAAGCAAACTAGAGAAAAGAAAATGTTATTTTTTTTCTCTTAAGGATTTATTAATTTTTTTTATTAACATATAATGTATTATTTGTTTCAGGGGTACAGGTCTGTGATTCATCAGTCTTACACAATTCACAGCACTCACCATAGTACATACCCTCCCCAATGTCCATCACCCAGCCACCCCATCCATCCCACCCTCCCGCCCCTCCAGCAACCCTCTGCTTGTTTCCTGAGATTAAGAGTCTCTTATGGTTTGTCTCCCTCTCTGGTTTCATCTTGTTTCATTTTTCCCTCCCTTCCCCTATGATCCTCTGTCTTGTTTCTCAAATTCCTCATATCAGTGAGATCATATGATACTTGTCTTTCTCTGATTGACTTATTTCGCTTAGCATAATACTCTGTAGTTCCATCCATGTCGTTGCAAATGGCAAGATTTCGTTTTTTTGATGGCTGCATAATATTGTGTGTGTGTGTGTGTGTGTACCACATCTTCTTTATCCATTCATCTTTTGATGGACATCCAGGTTCTTTTCATAGTTTGGCATTGTGGACATTGCTGCTATAAACATTGGGGTGCATGTATCCCTTCAGATCACTACTTTTGTATCTTTGGGGTTAATACCCAATAGTGCAATTGCTGGGTCATAGGGTAGCTCTATTTTCAACTTTTTGAGGAACCTCCATACTGTTTTCCAGAGTGGCTGCACCAGCTTGCATTCCCACCAACAGTGTAGGAGGGTTCCCCTTTCTCCGCATCCTCGCCAACATCTGTTGTTTCCTGACTTGTTAATTTTAGCCATTCTGACTGGTGTGAGGTGTATCTCATTGAGGTTTTGATTTGTAGAGAAAAGAAAATGTTATTAAGAAACTCATAAGGAAGAGAAAATACACTTATAGTTCTCTACTATACTTATTGAAAAAATACACATATAAGTGGATCTGTGCATTTCAAACCCATGTTATTGAAGGATCAATTATAATATGTGATCTTCTGTGTCTGGTTTCATTCACTTAGCATGTTTTGGAGGTTTCCTTTGGTATTTTGCCCTGCCCTCAGCTGTCAGCATCCACTACCTTCACTTGGTAAAGATTGTGAATGACTTGTCTTCCTTCTCCTATTTTACCTTCAGGCTTCAGTGGGTCACTGCTGTAGTTGTATTTGGTGAAGATTCTGTTGTCTATTCTGACCTATGCCCAGCCTTTGACACTCAATTAAATCCTATGGGAAAGAATTGACAAGTTGGGGAAAACTTGCTTAGGGCTCCTTAAGATCAGATTCATCACATTAACCTTCAAGGAGGTGTTAAGTTTTTTCAAAGTTTAGCTAGTTTCTTCTTCATTCTATTTTTGGCAGATTTATCTTCTTGATATTTTGCCAGGGAGTAAAGAAACTATGGCTCTCTTTTCTCCTGGATGGATTTATCACTTCTGGAATTTAGGTTCCTTATGTTTCTTTGCATCTTCAGCAATCCTCAGTGGGAATCTTTGCCTTGATCCTGATCTTAGAGGAAAAGCTTTCATTTTTTTTTTTACACTGAGTATGATGTTTGCTGCAGGTTTTTCACATATGGCTTTATTAGATTGAGGTAGTCCCTTTCTGGGTGTTTTTAATCATGAAACTGTGTTGAATTTTGTCAAATTCCTTTTCTGTATCAATTGAGATGATCATATTTTTTTTCCCTTCATTCTGCTAATATGGTATATTACATTGATCAATTTTCACATGTTGAACACTTCCAGGAATAGATCCCACTTGGTCATGGTGTATAATCCTTTTAATATGCTGCTGACTTAGATTTGCTAGTATTCTGTTGAGGAGTTTTGCATCAATATTCATAAGGAATATTCGTCTGTGGTTTTCTAGTAGTGTCTTTGTCTGGCTTTGGTATCAGGACAATGCTAATTTCATAGAATGTAGTAAGGAAGTATTCTTTCCTCTTCAATTTTTTAGAAAAGTTTGAGAAGAATTAGTGTTAGTTCTTTAAACGTTTATAGAACTCACCAGTGAATCCATCAACTCCAGGACTTTTTTTTGCTGGGAGACTTTTTTTTTTTTATATTACTGATTCATTCCCGTTACTAATTATAGATGTATTTGGGTTCCTATTTCTTTGTGATTCAGTTTTTGTACGTTTTGTGTTTCTAAGAATTTGTCCATTTCATCTACGTTATCCAATTTCTTGGTGTACAATTTTTCATAGTACTCTCTTAAAATCTTTTTTTTTTTTAAAGATTTTATTTATTTTTTTGACAGAGAGAGACACAGCAAGAGAGGGAACACAAGCAGGGGGAGTGGGAGAGGAAGAAGCAGGCTTCCCGCTAAGCAGGGAACCCCGTGCAGGGCTCGATCTCAGGACTCTGGGATCATGACCTGAGCTGAAGGCAGATGCTTAACGACTGAGTCACCCAGGCGCCCCTAAAATCCTTTTTATTTCTGTAGAACAAGTAGTAATGTTCCCACTTCCATTTCTGATTTTAGCAATTTGAGTCTTTTCTCTTTATTCTTAGTCAGTTTAGCTAAGGGCTTATCAAATTTGTTGATCTTTTCAAAGAACAAACTTGTTTTCACTGATTTTCTCCATGGTTTTTCTGTTCTCTATTTTATCTCTGATTCAGTCTTTATTATTTACTTCCTTCTGCTGGCTTGGATTTATCTTGTTCCTTTTTTTCCTAGTTTTTTACATTGTAAAATTAGGCTGTTGATTTGAGACCTTTATTATTATTATTTTAAAAAATGTATTTATTTATTTATTTGAGGGAGAGAGAATGAGAGAGAGAGAGAGAGTACATGAAAGGGGGGAGGGTCAGAGGGAGAAATAGATGCCCTGCTGGCAGAGAGTCCGATGCGGGACTGGATCCTGGGACTCCAGGATCATGACCTGAGCCAAAGGCATTCGTTTAACCAACTGAGCCACCCAGGTGCCCAAGACCTTTCTTATTTTTTTAATGTAAGATTTATAGCTATAAATTTCCCTCAGCATTGCTTTTGCTGCATCCTCTATGTTTTGGTATATTGTGGTTTGATTTTCATCATTTCTAAGGATTTTCTAATTTCCCTTTCGAGCTCTTTTTTTTAAAATTTTTTTATTCTTATGTTAATCCCCATACATTACATCATTAGTTTTAGATGTAGTGTTCCATGATTCATTGTTTGTGCATAACACCCAGTGCTCCATGCAGAACGTGCCCTCCTCAATACCCACCACCAGGCTAACCCATCCTCCCACTCCCCTCCCCTCTAGAACCCTCAGTTTGTTTTTCAGAGTCCATTGTCTCTCATGGTTCATCTACCCCTCTGATTTCCCCCGCTTCATTCTTCCCCTCCTGCTACCTTCTTCTTCTTCTTCTTTTTTTTTCCTTAACATATATTGCATTATTTGTTTCAGAGGTACTGATCTGAGATTCAACAGTCTTGCACAATTCACAGTGCTTACCAGAGCACATACCCCCCCAGTGTCTATCACCCAGTCACCCCATCCCGCCCACCCCACCCCCGACTCCAGCAACCCTCAGTTTGTTTCCTGAGATTAAGAATTCCTCATATCAGTGAGGTCATATGATACATGTCTTTCTCTGTTTGACTTATTTCACTCAGCATAATACCCTCCAGTTCCATCCACGTCCCAGTCATCTGTCGATGGACATCTTGGGTCTTTCCACAGTTTGGCTGTTGTGGACATTGCTGCTATAAACAACGGGGTGCACGTACCCTTTTGGATCTCTACTTCTGTATCTTTGGGGTAAATACCCAGTAGTGCAATTGCTGGATTATATGGTAGCTCTATTTTCAATTTTTTGAGGAACCTCCATACTGTTTTCCAGAGTGGCTGCACCAGCTTGCATTCCCACCAACAGTGTAGGAGGGTTCCCCTTTCTCGGCATCCCTGCCAACATCTGTCATTTCCTGACTTGTTAATTTTAGCCATTCTGACTAGTGTGAGGTGGTATCTCATTGAGGTTTTGATTTGCATTTCCCTGATGCCGAGCGATGTTGAGCACTTTTTCATGTGTCTGTTGGCCATTTGGATGTCTTCTTTGGAAAAATGTCTGTTCATGTCTTCTGCCCATTTCTTGATTGGATTCTTTGTTCTTTGGGTGTTGAGTTTGATGAGTTCTTTATAGATTTTGGATGCTAGCCCTTTATCTGATATGTCATTTGCAAATATCTTCTCCCATTCCGTCGGTTGTCTTTTGGTTTTGTTAACTGTTTCTTTTGCTTTGCAAAAGCTTTTTATCTTGATGAAGTCCCAATAGTTCATTTTTGCCCTTGCTTCCCTTGCCTTTGGCGATGTTTCTAGGAAGAAGTTGCTTCGGCTGAGGTCGAAGAGGTTGCTGCCTGTGTTCTCCTCTAGGATTTTGATGGACTCCTGTCTCACATTGAGGTCTTTCAACCATTTGGAGTCTATTTTTGTGTGTGGTGTAAGGAAATGGTCCGGTTTCATTCTTCTGCATGTGGCTATCCAGTTTTCCCAGCACCATTTGTTGAAGAGACTGTCTTTTTTCCACTGGACATTCTTTCCTGCTTTGTCAAAGATTAGTTGACCATAGAGTTGAGGGTCCATTTCTGGGCTCTCTAGGCTGTTCCATTGAGCTATGAGTCTGTTTTTGTGCCAGTACCATACTGTCTTGATGATGACAGCTTTGTAATAGAGCTGGAAGTCCGGAACTGTGATGCCACCATCTTTGCTTTTCTTTTCAACAATCCTCTGGCTATGCGGGGTCTTTTCTGGTTCCATACAAATTTTAGGATTATTTGTTCCATTTCTTTGAAAAAAGTGGATGGTATTTTGATGGGGATTGCATTGAATGTGTAGATTGCTCTAGGTAGCATTGACATCTTCACAATATTTGTTCTTCCAATCCATGAGCATGGAACGTTTCTCCATTTCTTTGTGTCTTCCTCAATTTCTTTCATGCATATTTTATAGTTTTCTGAATACAGATCCTTTGCCTCTTTGGTTAGATTTATGCCTAGGTATCTTATGGTTTGGGTGCAATTGTAAATGGGATCAACTCCTAATTTCTCTTTCTTCTGTCTTGTTGTTGGTGTATAGGAATGCCACTGACTTCTGTGCATTGATTTTATATCCTGCCACTTTACTGAATTCCTTTATGAGTTCTAGCAGTTTTGGGGTGGAGTCTTTTGGGTTTTCCACATAAAGTATCATATCATCTGCAAAGAGTGAGAGTTTGACTTCTTCTTTGCAGATTTGGAAGCCTTTTATTTCTTTTTGTTGTCTGATTGCTGTGGCTAGGATTCTAGTACTATGTTGAGTAGCAGTGGGGATGATGGACATCCCTGCCGTGTTCCTGACCTTAGGGGGAAAGCCCTCAGTTTTTCACCATTGAGAATGATATTCGCTGTAGGTTTTTCATAGATGGCTTTTATGATATTGAGGTATGTACTCTCTATGCCTATACTCTGAAGAGTTTTGATCAAGAAAGGATGCAGTACTTTGTCAAATGCTTTTTCTGCATCTATTGAGAGGATCATATGATTCTTGTTCTTTCTTTTGTTAATGTAGTGTATCACGTTGATTGATTTGCAGATGTTGAACCAACCTTGCAGCCCAGGGATAAATCCCACTTGGTCGTGGTGAATAATCCTTTTAATGTACTGTTGGATCCTATTGGCTGGTATTTTGGGGATAATTTTTGCATCCATGTTCATCAGGGATATTGGTCTGTAATTCTCCTTTTTGATGGGGTCTTTGTCTGGTTTTGGGATCAAGGTAATGCTGGCCTCATAAAATGAGTTTGGAATTTTTCCTTCCATTTCTATTTTTGGAACAGGTTCAGAAGAATAGGTATTAATTCTTCTTGAAATGTTTGGTAGAATTCCCCTGGGAAGCCATCTGGCCCTGGGCTTTTGTTTGTTGGGAGATTTTTGATGACTGCTTCAATTTCCTTAGTGGTTATAGGTCTGTTCAGGTTTTCTATTTCTTCCTGGTTCAGTTTTGGTAGTTGATACATCTCTAGGAATGCCTCCATTTCTTCCAGGTTATCTAATTTGCTGGCATAGAGTTGCTCATAATATGTTCTTAGAATTGTTTGTATTTCTTTGGTGTTGGTTGTGATCGCTCCTCTTTCATTCATGATTTTGTTGATTTGGGTCATTTCTCTTTTCTTTTTGATAAGTCTGGCCAGGGGTTTATCAATCTTGTTAATTCTTTCAAAGAACCAGCTCCTAGTTTCATTGATCTGTTCTACTGTTCTTTTAGTTTCTATTTCATTGATTTCTGCTCTGATCTTTATTATTTCTCTTCTCCTGCTGGGTTTAGGCTCTATTTGCTGCTCTTTCTCCAGCTCCTTTAGGTGTAGGGTTAGGTTGTGTATTTGAGACCTTTCTTGTTTCTTGAGAAAGGCTTGTATTGCTATATACTTTCCTCTTAGGACCACCTTTGCTGAATCCCAAAGATTTTGAATAGTTGTGTTTTCATTTTCATTGGTTTCCATGAATTTTTTAAATTCTTCTTTAATTTCCTGGTTGACCCATTCATTCTTCAGTATGATGCTCTTTAGCTTCCATGTATTTGAGTTCTTTCCAACTTTCCTCTTGTGATTGAGTTCTAGTTTCAAAGCATTGTGGTCTGAAAATAGGCAGGGAATGATCCCAATCTTTTGGTACCAGTTGAGACCTGATTTATGACCTAGGATGTGATCGATTCTGGAGAATGTTCCATGGGCACTAGAGAAGAATGTGTATTCCGTTGCTTTGGGATGGAATGTTCTAAGTATATCTGTGAAGTCCATTTGGTCCAGTGTGTCATTTAAAGTCTATTTCCTTGTTGATCTTTTGCTTAGACGATCTGTCCATTTCAGTGAGGGGGGTGTTAAAGTCCCCCACTATTATTGTATTGTTGTCGATGTGTTTCTTTGCTTTTGTTATTAATTGCCTTATATAATTGGCTGCTCCCATGTTAGGGGCATAGATATTTACAATTGTTAGATCTTCGTGTTGGATAGACCCTTTAAGTAGGATATAGTGTCCTTCCTCATCTCTTATTACAGTCTTTGGTTTAAAATCTAATTTGTCTGATAGAAGGATTGCCACCCCAGCTTTCTTTTGGTGTCCATTAGCATGGTAAATGGTTTTCCACCCCCTCACTTTCAATCTGGAGGTGTCTTTGGGTCTAAAATGAGTCTCTTGCAGACAGCATATCGATGGATCTTGTTTTTTTATCCAGTCTGATAGCCTGTGTCTTTTGATTGGGGCATTGAGCCCATTTACATTCAGGGTAACTTGAAAGATGGGAATTTAGTGCCATTATATTGCCTGTAAGGTGACTGTTACTGTATATTGTCTGTGTTCCTTTCTGGTCTATGTTGCTTTTAGGGTCTCTCTTTGCTTAGAGGACCCCTTTCAAGATTTCTTGTAGGGCTGGTTTTGTGTTTGCAAATTCCTTTAGTTTTTGTTTGTCCTGGAAGCTTTTTATCTGTCCTTCTATTTTCAATGACAGCCTAGCTGGGTATAGTATTCTTGGCTGCATATTTTTCTCATTTAGTGCTCTGAATATATCCTGCCAGTCCTTTCTGAGGCCTGCCAGGTCTCCGTGGATAGGTCTGTTGCCAATCTAATGTTTCTACCATTGTAGATTACATATCTCTTCTCTTGGGCTGCTTTCAGGATTTTCTCTTTGTCTCTGAGACTCGTAAGTTTTACTATTAGATGTCAGGGTGTTGACCTATTTTTATTGATTTTGAGAGGGGTTCTCTGTGCTTCCTGGATTTTGATGCCTGTTTCCTTCCCCAAATTAGGGAAGTTCTCTGCTATAATTTGCTCCAATATACCTTCTGCCCCTCTTTCTCTTTCTTCTTCTTCTCGGATCCCAATTATTGTAATGTTGTTTCATCTTATGGTATCGCTTATCTCTCGAATTCTGCCCTCGTGATCCTATAGTTGTTTATCTCTCTTTTTCTCAGCTTCTTTATTTTCCATCATTTGGTCTGCTATATCACTAATTGTCTTTTCTGCCTCATTTATCCTAGCAGTTAGCGCCCCCATTTTTGATTGCACCTCATTAATAGCCTTTTTGATTTCTACTTGGTTGGATTTTAGCTCTTCTACTTCTCTAGAAAGGGTTTCTCTAGTAACTTCCATGCTTTTTTCAAGCCCAGCTAGTATCTTTAAAGTGATGATTCTGAACTCTAGATCTGACATCGTACTAATGTCCGTATTGAGTAGGTCCCTGGCAGTCGGTACTACCTCTTGTTCTTTTTGTTGAGGTGATTTTTTCCATCTTATCATTTTGTGCAGAGGAGAATAGATTAATGAAAGAACAAAATGCTAGCAGAGTAACAATGTCCCCAGAAAATATACTCTAAACAAATCAGAAAAGACCTGAAGCAGTGGGAAAAGAAATGGAAAGAGAGAAAAAAGAAAAAAGAAAAAGATAAAGATAAAAACAAAGAAGAACAGAACAAAACAAAACAAAACAGAATGTGATCAAATATGGTCAGGCTGGTATATAGATCAGTGCCACACACTAGATTTGGGGTGTATTTTGGTCTGTTAGAAGTAAGTGCCTCCCAAAATTTTAAAGAAAGAAAAACTTATATATGTACAAAAATAAGGGTTGATATGATGAAGGGATGGATATGACTGTAAAGATGGAAATTTAAAAAATTTTATAAAAGGAATTGATAAGAAGTTGTTTGAAAAAAGAAAGAAGAGGATTAAAAAAAAAGGGAGAGAATGTGATTTAAAAAAAAGAGAGAGAGAAAAGGGAGAGAATGTGATCAGGCAGGGGAGTAGAAAAGAACCATACGCTAGAGATTTAGGGTATATTTTGATCTGTTAGGAGAAAATATCTCAAAATTTTAGAGAGAACAATATATGCCAAAAATATGGGTAACTACTATGAAGGGATAGAATATGATTCTATAAATGAAAAATAAAAATGTTTTTTAAAAAAGGGATTGATAAGATGTTCGTTGAAAGAGGGAAAAAGAAAAATAAAAAAATAAAGAAAAAAGACAGTTAAAAAAAATTAACTTTGAAAGACTAAAGAATCATGGGGAAAAGCCGTGAATTCTATGTGCATTATTCTCCTAGTGCTGGAGTTCTGCTGTTCTCATTGATCGGTAAACTTGGTTTTGGCTGGCTGTTCTCGCAGATCTTCTGGGGGAGGGGCCTGTTGCCGTGGTTTCCAAATGTCTTTGCCGGAGGTGGAATTGCCCCGCCCTTGCCCAGTCCGGGCTAAGTAATCTGCTCGGGTTTGCTTCCTACAGCTTTGGAGGCGGAGAGTGAAAATGGTGGCCTCCCAAGCTCTGCCTCGGAGGAGCCGAGAACTCGGGGCCCCACTCCTCAGTGCGCCCCCAGAGAAAAGCTGTCAGTCACTCCCGTCTCCCTAGTCTCCAGCCGCACTCCGTGCTCACCTGGCCTGTGACTGAGCATTTCTATCTCTGGCACCCGACTCCACACTCCCAGCAGATCTCTGTGGTGCGCTCCCGCTCCGCTCCTCCCCGGGGGAGGAAGGGGAGTCTCCCCGGATCTGCTGCTTGTTGGGTCCCTGCTGGAGGAGCAGTGGCCTGACTGTGCCACAGATCACAGTTTATGGCAACCCCGAGCTGAGAGCCCACGCCTCGGCTCTGTCTCTGCAGCCGGCTTCTGCGTTCGGATACCTGGGAGCTCTGCTGCACTCAGGCACCCCCGGTCTTTCTGTTACCCCGAGGGTCCTGAGACCACACTGTCTCAGTGAGTGTTCCACCCCCCGCTTAGCCACCGGAGTGACGTCTCTCAGCGGAGCAGACTTCTAAAAGTTCTGATTTTGTGCTCCGAGGCTCTATCACTTGCCAGAAGCGGCTGACGGAGGCCCCTCCGTCTATCCTCCCGAATATCGCCTCGGATTCACTTCTCTGCCTGTCCTACCTTCCAGAAAGTGGTCGCTTTTCTGTTCAGAGAGTTGTTGCTCTTCTTTTCTTCGATCTCCTGTTGAGTTGTAGGTGTTCAGAATGGTTTGATCCCTATTCAGCTGAATTCCTGAGAGGAGACAAAATCCAGGTCTCTTACTCCTCCCCCCTTTCGGGCTCTTTGACTCATTGGTTGATTTGATTCATTGTTTCATTGATTCATTTGATTTATTAAGAGTGTGTTAATTTCCATAAATTTGTGAATTTTCCTATTTTTCTTCTGTTATTGATTTCTAACTCTATCCTGTTGTGCTCAGAGAAGATACTTTGCATAATCTCTATGTCTTTTAACCTACTGAGTCTTAATTTTTGGCCTAACATATGGTCAATGCTGGAAAATATCCCATATGCACTTGAGAAGAATGTATAATCTGTTTTATTGGGTAGAGTGCTCTGTATATGTCAGATCTAGTTTGTTTATTATGTTCAAGTCTTCAATTTCCTTACTTATCTTCTGTCTCATTGTTCTATCCATTATTGAGAGTGGAATATTGAAGTCTCCAACCTTTGTTGTAGAACTATTTCTCCCTTCAATTCTGTCACTTTTTATTTCATTCATTTTGATAGTCTGTTAATAGGTACACAAATATTTATAGTTGTATCTTCTTGCTTTATTGAACCTTTTATTAATATGTAATGTCCTTCTTTGTACCTTATAAACTATTTTTTGATTTGAAGTCTATTTTGTCTGATATTAGTATAGCTGATCTGCTCTCTTTTGATTATTATTTGCATGGAATATCTTTTTCCATCTTTTCACTTTCAACCTATTTGTATCTTTGGATCTTTGGTGATTCTCTTGTACAGCATCTAGCTGGATCATAGTTTTTGTTCATTTCCCCTCATTCTACCAATCTGTCTTTTAATTAGTGAGTCATTTATATTTAAAGTAACTACAATACAGAGGGACTTGTGCTATTTTGCTATTTGTTTTCTGTATGCCTTGTAGTACTTTTGTCCTCATTTTCTGAATTACTGTCTTCTTTTGTGTTTAGTTGTTTTTTTGTAGTGAAATATTTAAATTCTCTTGTCATACCCTTTTATGTATATTCTCTGTTTTCTTACTAGTTACCATGGGGATTACATCTAAAATCCTAAAATTTTAACACTACAATATGAATTTCTGCCAATTTAATTTCAATAATATACAAGAGTTTTGCTCCTTTACAGCCCCTTCTCTACCCCTTTCAGTTATTGATGTCACAGAATTATATCTTTATACATTATGTGTCCAAAAATAT
Organism: Mirounga leonina; assembly: GCF_011800145.1. Lineage (NCBI taxonomy): Eukaryota > Metazoa > Chordata > Mammalia > Carnivora > Phocidae > Mirounga > Mirounga leonina. The sequence continues at coordinate 32,610,435 of NW_023270855.1, read as the reverse complement.
AAACAATAATTGTTTTTTAAAAATACATTAGTTTTTAAATTATGCAAAAACCCCAAACAAATGTGGAATTATAAACCAAAGTTACAATAATAGGTTTTAGAATAATATTTTAAATGTCTTTTTAATCATGTAGAAAACAAAAAATGAGTTACAATCTGTTGTTACAATAATACTAGCTTTTATAATTGACGATGTATTTACCTTTACTGAGATCTTTATTTCTTTATAAAGTCTTGAGTTACTGTCTAGTACTCTTTTTTTCAACCTACAGGACTCCCTTTAGCATTTCTTGCAAGGCGGGTGTAATGGTAACACATTTCATCAGCTTTTGTTTATCTGGGAATGTCTTAATTTCTCCTTCACTGTTGAAGGCCAGTTTTACCAGATATAGGATTCTTGGTTATCAATTTTTTTCTTTTAGTGCCTTGAATATTTCAACCCATTGCCTTCTGGCCTCCAAAATTTCTGATGAAAAGTCTCTGAAAATCTTATTGAAGATCTGTTGTATGTGGCAAGTTTCTTCTTTCTTGCTGCTCTTAAGGTGGTCTTTGTGTTTAGAAGTTTTGGGCCATTAATCTCTCTGTCCTTTCTCTTGTCTTTTTCTTCTGGGATACCTACAATGTGCATGTTGGTTTGCTGAATGGTGTCTCCTAAGTCTCATAAGCTCTCTTCATTTTCATTCCATCTTTTTTCTTTCTGTTTCTCAGGCTTGATAATTTCCATTGTCCTACATTCAAGTTTATTGATTCTTTCTCCTCCTTGCTTATATCTGCCTTTGAATCATTTTAGTAATTTTTTAATTTGAATAATTGTATTTTTCAGCTCTAGAATTTCTTTTTGATTTCTTTCTAGGTTTTTCTATCTCTTTATTAATATTTTCATTTTGTTTCTAGATCATTTTATTGACTTTCATCACATTCTGCTTTTAGTACTTTGATGATCTTTAAGAAAGTTGTTCAGAATCTAGTATCTCTCAGAGAGAGTTGGTCTTCTTTTTATTGGTTTACTTTTTCCTTTGAAGGTCCACACTTCCCTGTTTCTTTGTATGCCTTGTGGTTTTGTTGTTGTTGAAAACTGGACATTTGAATTTAATTATGTGGTAATGATGATAACCAGATTCTCCCCCTTCCTCAGGGTTTGCTATTTTTGTTTTGTTCTATTTTGTTTTGTTTTAATTGTTATAGGCTGTCTCTGTGCCAAAGATCATACTGAGGTGTAAATTTAGAGTCTTCTCTGGTCTTTTCTGAGCCTGCACATTTCCTTAAACTTGCATGATGATTTTCTCATTTAGCTGGTATATGCAGTTTTTTTTAATGTCCTGGTCTTGAATGTCTGACTCCCAGAAAAGGTAAAATGAAGGGGGACAAAAGACACTGGCTCTTTAAATCTTACCCTTGGAAGTTGCGTTGGCCTGAGAGAAAGAAGCTTGCAGCCATGAGGAGGAGGTTCAATAATGGCTGCCTGCATTTGTGCATGTACCTCTGTGATCAGAAGCAGATAACAGTGTTCAGAACACAGATCCCTGTTATCTGAAGGACAGGGTCCTTATTGTCCACCTCACTCCCATAGGCTATTTGCAAGCTGCTCCAGGATCATGTGCAGGGCTGCCTGCCACAGAGCTGGTGACTGGAGAATGGGTAGCTGCTGCTGAGCTAAGAGCTGAAATATACTAAAATTAACCAATTTACTGTCCAAGCCTTCCCCTGAAAGTTGAAAGCCCAACAGACTCTGGAGTTCCAAAATAGCTATATCAGAGATTCTGCCAGCACAATTGTTGCCTAGGTGGGAAGGCAGGTTCTTAGTGCTTCCTACTCCATCAGTTTCCCAGAATCCTTTGCTTATATATTTCATATAAAAAATATAGGGCTATGATGTAGATTATGAATATAATTATGAAATAAACTCTTACGAAGCAATGATTAACTTAGTGACCAGAACATTACCAATTCCTTTGAGGATACTTGAGTGGCCTGAATTCTATCCTTTTGTTTCCTCCTCGAGAGTTAACTACCTGCCTACATTTTGTTGTTATAATTCCTTTACTTTTCAAATAATTTTCCACATAACTATGTATCACTATAAAATGTATTCCTCAGGTTTACCTGTTTTTGAGCTTAATTGTTTATCCCTACTGAAAACAGTAAAATCTGATCTTTACTTCATATCATACACCAAAATCAGTCTCTTCACTTTTCAATTCTTATCAATCTGACTTCTGTTCTGACCATTTTATGAAAAGTGATCTTGATGTAATCTCCAGTGACCTCCCTTTTGTCAAATCCAGTGGCCATTTTCCTCTCATTATTCCTACTCAGCTTCTCAGCACTATTTATTGTAGTAAATGTTTCTTTTCCTCAAAGTAGTCTTCCCTCTTGGCTTCTGTTATATTGCACTCTTCTGTCTTTCTTCTTCCTCCATGGCCTTTTCTGCCCAGTCTCCTTCCTTGGCATTTCCTCTTCTATCTAATTTTTAAAGTTTAGAGTTCCTCAGCACTCAATCCTAAGGCTCTCTCTCTTATCTCTTTATGTTCTTTCTTTAGGTCATCTTATCCATGCCCATGGATTTATACACCACTACTGACTAATGACTTCCAAATTTGTATTTTGAACCTAGGGTTCAACTTGGACCTCAAAACTCATACATAAATTTATATATATTTCTGCTTGGTATATAGTTGGTATCTCACATGCACTTCAAAATTAACAACACTGCAATTAAGCACATAAATTTTTGTGAAATTCCTTGTCTTCTAGTCTTACCCATCTTCAATAATCAGTTTAGTAGTTCAAGTCAGAAACCTAGGAGTTATATTTTATTCTGTGTACTTTCACTCACTAAACCCAATTCATACAATTTTCCCACATTCAGTCTTCAAAATGTATCTTAAATTGTTCTAATTTTTACCATCTCTACTACCAACAGCTTGGTCAGGATTATTGGCATCTATTGCTTGGCTTACTACATCAGCCTCCTAACTGATTCTCCTGCTCTATCCTAGCTACCCTCCAATACATTCTCTACAAATCAATGACAGGACTCTTTCTCTAAACATAAACCTAACCATGATACTCCCCCACTTAATACAGTTTGTTATAATTAAAATAAAATCCATACTCCTCATCAGGGCAGATGTGGTCCTGAATGCCCTCTGCTTACCTCTCCATTTTCTTCTTTAGTCATGCTCTCCTTTGCTCACTATATTTCAGAAACTTTGGCTTCTTTTCTGTTCCTAGAAGAGATGAATCTTTTTTCCATCTCATAGCCTGCCCATATCTAGCTCCCTGTGATCAGAATGCTCTCCCCAATCTCTTCAAATAGTTAGTATCTTCTTTTTCTTTCTTTAAATCTCACTTAAATGTTAAATGAAAGCTTCTCAGATAGACTTTACCTGATCATTCCATTCAAGGAGCTTCCTCTCCCTATTTACTTTAAATGCCACTCCAAATAACCTCTTCCCACCATTATCTCTGTATTAGTTTCTGTGGCTATTAAAATAAATTACCACACACTGGGCAGCTTAAAACAGAAATGTATTTTTACACAGTTCCAGAGGCCAGAAGTCCAAAATCAAGGTGTCAGCAGCGCTTTACTTTTTCAGGAGGCTCTAGGGACTCATTGTGTCTTCCAGTTGTTGGTTGCTGTTGGCATTCCTTGGCTTGTGGCCACATCACTCCAAACTCTGCCTCCATAGTCACATTGCCTCTTGTCTTCTGTGTTATCTCTTTTGCCTTTCTCCTATAAAGATAACTTGTGAGACAGTTAGGGCCCACTTGGGTAATCCAGAGTAATCTCCTCAACTCAGAATTCTTTCATCATGCCTGTAAATGTCCTTTTTTCAAATAAGATAACATTTACAAGTTCCAGGCATTAGGATTTGGTATCTTTGTGTGGCCATTATTTATCCTACTATATTCTCTATCATGACTTTCTGATTATCAGATTCAGAATGCTTTTTTTACATAAACTAAATTTTACATTTATTTTTTATTTATATGTTTATTGGCAGTTTCCCTTAGACCAGCACTATCCAGTAGAAATATAATGAGAGCCACATATATAATTTAAAATGTTCTAGGATCCATATTAAAAAGTAAAAAGAAACACATGAAATTAACTTTTTTTTTTAAAGATTTTATTTATTTGACAGAGAGACACACAGCGAGAGAGGTAACACAAGCAGGGGGAGAAGGAGAAGCAGGCTTCCCGCGGAGCAGGGAGCCTGATGTGGGGCTCAATCCCAGGACCCTGGGACCATGACATGAGCCGAAGGCAGACGCTTAACGACTGAGCCACCCAGGCGCCCCTGAAATTAACTTTAATGTATATTTTATTTAACTCAGTACATCTAAAATATTATTTGAACATGTCAATATCAGAATTATTACTGAATATATATCATTCTGAATAATTCTGAAATTATTACTGAATATATATTATTATATATACATATGTATATTTGCTTATTGAATGAATAGTTATTATATGAGTAAAAGGAGACCAGCAAAATGTCATGCCAAGCCATATTACAATTTTCTTAACATCAAAATAGATATATATTTTCAGGGCGCCTGGGTGGCTCAGTTGGTTAAGCGACTGCCTTCAGCTCAGGTCATGATCCCAGGGTCCTGGGGTCGAGTCCCGCATCGGGCTCCCTGCTCTGAGGGGAGCCTGCTTCTCTCTCTCCCACTCCCCCTGCTTGTGTTCCCTCTCTCGCTGTGTCTCTCTCTGTCAAATAAATAAATAAAATCTTTAAAAAAAATAGATATATATTTTCAGAGTCACATTTATCTGTACTGTGAGTAGAAAGCTAAGTATTAGTGATTATGAAACTTCTCTACATGTCTCTAAACCAACTCACATTTTTGCTTGCACTATTTCTCTGGATGACAAATTTTACAAGTTTGCATTCCTTAAGAATATTTTATTTAATTTTTAAGGGCGTTTGTAAATGTTTAATATTCTGGGATTTGGCAAAATAGATCTTAATACATATTTATTATAATAATTTTCTTAGTTATGGTGAATTCTATTAACCAAAGTTGCTGTGGAATTCATCCTCTGAAATATTTATTGTCACATAATATTTTAGATTTGAGCAGTGGAGAAATAATACAGTAGCTCATAGAGAAATTAGAACAGTAATGAAATTCAATCTATAATAGTTTATACATCATTTGGAACTGACTAATGTTAGGCAAAGCATGCATATTCTATTAAAATATTAAAAGTTATTGAGGGCAAAATTTTATTTAATATTAAAGTATAAAACCTCTTTAATCACTGAAAAGAATCCTCAGAAGTGGAAAGAAAAACTCTACATCAACTTAAACATTTCAGGACAACCAATTTCACTAATTTAAAACAACTTCCAGAGCTAAGGATCCAAGCAAATGAGCCATTTTCTTTAAAAATTCTGACTTATCTTGGGAGCATTAAAATTAATAGAACTTATGATCTTGAGTTCTACTCATTTGTGAATGTGTTTTCAGTAAGTACATATAATTGGGGTTGGGATCTGACAGTCCCTTATATATATAACCACCATGAATACACATAGTTTTACACATAGAGTTTTACATATTTCAAGGGGTTTGATTCATGATTTTATAAAATGAACACACCCATGAAATGAACTAATGCAGAAAACAAATCTTATTGCAGACCAGTGGGATGCTCTATCCTTATAAAACATTAGGATTAAAAGTACTAAGGCAATATTAGCCCAAAGCCTGAATCCTTTCTATAGAATTCTGGGACAGAGGAGGTGATAAAGGGAATGCAGTGGAGGGAAGGAGGGTGGAGTCAGGGAAATCTTGTGATCACATTTTGCAAAGATCTCATGGATGAGTTGGTCAGTGCTTCATTTCTTAGAGGCAAATTTTTAGCATTGGTTATTGCCAAATCTTTCTCTAGGCATTGTTATTTTGCTTTCTATCAAAGTTTACTTTCCCCAGTCCTTGTCTGCTATAGTTTCTGATACCTGATATAGTCTGTTACAGTCTCAGATTCTGAGCCAGTTCTGATGAAGGTAGGAGATGTATTCTTCTCAAGCTCAGACAACTTGACACTTTCATCATTAGTTGCCCTGCTTCCTAGTCTGGTTCCCCATTGAGGCTCCTATTCCTGGAGGTGGATATATTTTAATTAAAACAAAAGACAAACAACAACAAAAACCCTAAACTTGTTTCTCCAAGATTTAACTATGATAGTCTTTGGTTTGTAACTCTATGGTTTTTATATTTACTAATTTATGAAAGTCATATCTAATAACTTGGAAGTGTTGACATCAAAGGGTGAGTAGATAGTGACTGCTTTAAGAATCATATAAATTTCTGAGTAATAAGGTTAAAATTTAAAAAATATCTTAGATTTTGAAGTTAATATAATATCTTGGCATGTTTATAAGAATTAAGTTTGTTTATGAAGATTTTTTACTAAAAGAATTTTAGGTATTTTCAGTATTTACTTATGTCATCAAAGATCTAAGTTTTAAGAACTGTATAATGCTTAACCCTAAGAACTTCTGAGAATATGTAAAAGAAATGCTAATGTAACTTCAAGACTCAAACATGAAAGTCCATCACACTGAAGAAAAACATTTACAGAGGAGCAAGAGGGTGGAGCAGTAGGAGACCTAAATTTCGTCTGGTCCCAGGAATTCAGTAGATAGGTATCAAAACATTCTGAACACCTACAAACTCAACAGGAGATCAAAGAAAAGAATAGCAGCAACTCTCTGAACAGTAAAGCGACCACTTTCTGGAAGGTAGGACAGGCAGAGAAGTGAATCCCAGACGATAGACGGTGGGGGAGGGAGCCTCCATCAGCCGCTACCAGCAACTGATAGAGCCCCGGAGCACAAAATTGGAACTTTTAGAAGTCCGCACCGCAAAGGGACGTTGCTCCAGTGGCTAAGCAGGGGGTGGAACCCTCGCTGGGACAGTGTGGTCTCAGGACCCTCGGGGTCACAGAAAGACCGGGGGTGCCTGAGTGTGGCAGAGCTCCCAGGTATCGGATCAGGGAAGCCGGCTGCAGAGACGGAGCCGAGGAGTGGGTTCTCAGCTCAGGGTTGCCATAAACCATGATCTGCGGCACAGTCAGGCCACTGCTCTTCCAGCAGGGACCCAACAAGTGGCAGATCCGGGAAGACTCCCCTTCCTCCACTGGGAGGAGTGGCACAGGAGCACACTGCAGGAATCTGCTGGGTTTGGAGACTCCAAACAGGATCGTGTGCCAGAGATAGAAACGCGTGGTCACAGGCCGGGTGAGCATGGAGTGCGGCCGGAGACGAGGAGATGGGAGTGATTGACGGCTTTTCTCTGGGGGCACACTGAGGAGTGGGGCCCCGAGTTCTCGGCTCCTCCGGGTGGAGATTGGGAGGCTGCCATTTTCACTCTCGTCTTCCAAAGCTGTCCAGAAAGCTTGCAGGGAAAAAAAGCTGCCAAGAGCAAACCCGAGCACATTACACAGTCCAGACCAGCAAGGGAGGGGCAATTCTGCCTCAGACAAAGACATTTGAGAGCCACTGCAACAGGCCCCTCCCCCAGATAAGCAAGAACCTCCAGCCAAGACCAAGTTTATGGATCAATGAGAATGGCAGAACTCCAGCACTAGGGGAATACAGCACATAGAATTCATGGCTTTTTCCCCCCTGATTCTTTAGTCTTTCAAAGTTAATTTTTTTTAATTTTCTTTTTTTTCTTTTTCCCTTTTTCAACCAACATCTTATCAATCCCTTTTTTAAAAAATCTTTTTTATTTTTCATTTTTAGAGTCATTTTAGTTAACCTTATTTTTGGTTTATATATAAGTTGTTCTCTCTTTAAAATTTTGGGATACAGTTTCTTCTAACCAAAATATACCCTAAATCTCTAGTGTATGGCTTTGTTCTAGTCTCCTGCCTGTTCACATTCTCTCCCTTTTTTTTTTTTTTAAATTTCTCTTCTTTCTTTTTTCAACCAACTTCTTATCTTATCAATTCCTTTTATAAAATCTTATAATTTTCATCTTTACACTCATATTCCATCCCTTCATCGTATTTACCCTTATTTTTGTACATATATAATTTTATCTTTCTTTAAGATTTTGGGAGTTTCTTCTAACAGACCAAAATACACACAAAATCTAGTGTGTGGCACTGATCTATGCACCAGCCTGTTCATATTTGATGCTATTCTTTTCTTTTTCTTTTTCTCTTTTTCTCTTTTTTCTTTCTTTCCCTTTCTTTTTCCCTGGTTTCAGGTCTCTTCTGATTTGTTTAGTGTATATTTTTCTGGGGTCGTTGTTACACTGTTAGCATTTTGTTTTCTCATTCAACTATTCTTCTCTGGACAAAATGATAAGACAGAAAACCTCACCACAAAAAAAAGAACAAGAGGCAGTACTGACTGCCAGGGACCTAATCAATATGGACATTAGTAAGATGTCAGAACTAGAGTTCAGAATGAGGATCGTAACGATACTAGCTGGGCTTGAAAAAAGCATGGAAGATATTAGATAAACCCTTTCTGGAGAAATAAAAGACTTAATCTCTAACCAAGTCAAAATCAAAAAGGCTATTAATGAGGTGCAATAAAAAATGGAGGCTCTAACTGCTAGGATAAATGAGGCAGAAGAGAGAATTAGTGATATAGAAGACCAAAGGATGGAAAATAAAGAAGCTGAGAAAAAGATAAAGAACTACTGGATCACAAGGGCAGAATTCGAGAGATAAGTGATACCATAAGATGAAACAGCATTAGAATAATTGGGATCCCAGAAGAAGAAGAAAGAGAAAGAGGGGCAGGAGGAATATTGGAGCAAATTATAGCAGAGAACTTCCCTAATTTGGGGAAGGAAACAGGCATCAAAATCCAGGAAGCACAGAGAACCCCTCTCAAAATCAATAAAAATAGGTCAACACCCTGACATCTAATAGTAAAACTTACTAGTCTCAGAGACAAAGAGAAAATCCTGAAAGCAGCTCGGGACAAGAGGTCTGCAACCTACAATGGTAGGAACATTAGATGGGCAACAGACCTATCCGCAGAGATCTGGCAGGCCAGAAAGGACTGGCATAATATACTCAGATCACTAAATGAAAAAATATGCAGCCAAGAATACTATACCCAGCTAGGCTGTCATTGAAAATAGAAGGACAGATAAAAAGCTTCCAGGACAAACAAAAACTAAAGGGATTTGCAAACATGAAACCAGCCCTACAAGAAATCTTGAAAGGGGTCCTCTAAGCAAAGAGAGAGCCTAAAAGTAACATAGACCAGAAAGGAACACAGACAATATACAGTAACAGTGACCTTATAGGCAATACAATGGCACTAAATTCGTATCTTTTAGTCGTTACCGTGAATGTAAATGGGCTAAATGCCCCAATCAAAAGACACAGGCTATCAGATTGGATTAAAAAACAAGACCCATCAATATGCTGTCTGCAAGAGACTCATTTTAGATTCAAAGACACCTCCAGATTGAAAGTGAGGTGGTGGAAAACCGTTTGCTGTGCTAATGGACACCAAAAGAAGGCCGGGGTGGCAGTCCTTATATCAGACAAATTAGATTTTAAACCAAACACTGTAATAAGAGATGAGGAAGGACACCATATCCTAATTAAAGGGTCTATCCAACAAGAAGATCTAACAATTGTAAATATCTATGCCCCTAACATGGGAGCAGCCTATTATATAAGGCAATTAATAACAAAAGCAAAAAAACTCATTGACAAAAATACAATAATAGTGGGGGACTTTAACACCCCCCCTCACTGAAATGGACAGATCGTCTAAGCAAAAGATCAACAAGGAAATAAAGACTTTAAATGACACACTGGACCAAATGGACTTCACAGACATATTCAGAACATTCTACCCCAAAGCAACAGAATACACACTCCTCTCTAGTGCCCATGGAACATTCTCCAGAATCGATCACATCCTAGGTCATAAATCAGGTCTCAATCGGTACCAAAAGATTGGGATCATTCCCTGCCTCTTTTCAGACCACAATGCTTTGAAACTAGAACTCAATCACAAGAGGAAAGTTGGAACGAACTCAAATACATGGAGGCTAAAGAGCATCCTACTGAAGAATGAATGGGTCAACCAGGAAATTAAAGAAGAATTAAAAAAATACATGGAAACCAATGAAAATGAAAACACAACTATTGAAAATCTTTGGGATTCAGCAAAGGCAGTCCTAAGAGGAAAGTATATAGCAATACAAGTCTTTCTCAAGAAACAAGAAAGTTCTCAAGTACACAACCTAACCCTCCACCTAAAGAAGCTGGAGAAAGAACAGCAAATAAAGCCTAAAATCCAGCAGGAGAAGAGAAATAATAAAGATCAGAGCAGAAATCAATGAAATAGAAACCAAAAGAACAGTAGAACAGATCAACGAAACTAGGAGCTGGTTCTTTGAAAAAATTAGTAAGATTAATAAACCCCTGGCCAGACTTATCAAAAAGAAAAGAGAAAGGACCCAAATAAATAAAATCATGAGTGAAAGAGGAGAGATCACAACCAACACCAAAGAAATACAAACAATTATAAGAACATATTATGAGCAACTCTATGCCAGCAAATTAGATAACCTGGAAGAAATGGAGGCATTCCTAGAGACGTATCAACTACCAAAACTGAACCAGGAAGAAATAGAAAACCTGAACAGACATGTAACCACTAAGGAAATTGAAGCAGTCATCAAAAATCTCCCAACAAACAAAAGCCCAGGGCCAGATGGCTTCCCAGGGGAATTCTACCAAACATTTCAAGAAGAATTAATACCTATTCTTCTGAAACTGTTCCAAAATATAGATATGGAAGGAAGGCTTCCAAACTTGTTTTATGAGGCCAGCATTACCTTGATCCCCAAACCAGACAAAGACCCCATCAAAAAGGAGAATTACAGACCAATATCCTTGATGAATATGGATGCAAAAATTCTCACCAAAATACTAGCCAATAGGATCCAACAGTACATTAAAAGGATTATTCACCACGACCAAGTGGGATTTATCCCTGGGCTGCAAGGTTGGTTCAACATCCGCAAATCAATCAATGTGATACAATACATTAATAAAAGAAAGAACGAGAACCATATGATCCTCTCAATAGATGCAGAAAAAGCTTTTGACAAAGTACAGCATCCTTTCTTGATCAAAACTCTTCAGAGTATAGGCATAGAGGGTACATACCTCAATATCATAAAAGCCATCTATGAAAAACCTACAGCGAATATCATTCTCAATGGGGAAAAACTGAGAGCTTTCCCCCTAAGGTCAGGAACACGGCAGGGATATCCACCATCACCACTGCTACTCAACATAGTACTAGAAGTCCTAGCCACAGCAATCAGACAACAAAAAGAAATAAAAGACATCTGAATTGGCAAAGAAGAAGTCAAACTCTCACTCTTTGCAGATAATATGATACTTTATGTGGAAAACCCAAAAGACTCCACCCCAAAACTGCTAGAACTCATACAGGAATTCAGTAAAGTGGCAGGATATAAATCAATGCACAGAAATCAGGGGCATTCCTATACACCAACAACAAGGCAGAAGAAAGAGAAATGAAGGAGTTGATCCCATTTACAATTGCACCCAAACCATAAGATACCTAGACATAAATCTAACCAAAGAGGCAATGGATCTGTACTCAGAAAACTATAAAATACTCATGAAAGAAATTGAGGAAGACACAAAGAAATGGAAAAACGTTCCATGCTCATGGATTGGAAGAACAAATATTGTGAAGATGTCAATGCTACCTAGAGCAATCTACACATTCAATGCAATCCCCATCAAAATACCATCCACTTTTTTCAAAGAAATGGAACAAATAATCCTAAAATTTGTATGGAACCAGAAAAGACCCCGCATAGCCAGAGGAATGTTGAAAAAGAAAAGCAAAGCTGGCGGCATCACAGTTCCGGACTTCCAGCTCTATTACAAAGCTGTCATCATCAAGACTGCTTGGTACTGGCACAAAAACAGACACATAGATCAATGGAACAGAATAGAGAGCCCAGAAATGGACCCTCAACTCTATGGTCAACTCATCTTTGACAAAGCAGGAAAGAATGTCCAATGGAACAAAGACAGCCTCTTCAACAAATGGTGTTGGGAAAATTGGACAGCCACAGGCAGAAGAATGAAACTGAACCATTTCCTTACACACACAAAAATAGACTCCAAATGGTTGAAAGACCTCACTGTGAGACAGGAGTCCATCAAAATCCTAAAGGAGAACATTGGTAGCAATCTCTTTGACCTCAGCTGCAGCAACTTCCTCCTAGAAACATTGCCAAAGGCCAGGGAAGCAAGGGCAAAAATGAACTATTGAGACTTCATCAAGATAAAAAGCTTTTGCACAGCAAAAGAAACAGTTAACAAAACCAAAAGACAACCGACAGAATGGGAGAAGTTATTTGCCAATGACATATCAGATAAAGGGCTAGTATCCAAAACTTATAAAGAACTTATCAAACTCAACACCAAAAGAACAACTAATCCAATCAAGAAATGGGCAGAAGACATGAACAGATATTTCTGCAAAGAAGACATCCAAAGGGCCAACAGACACATGAAAAAGTGCTCAACATCGCTCGGCATCTGGGAAGTCCAAATCAAAACCTCAATGAGACATACCACCTCATACCAGTCAGAATGGCTAAAATTAACAAGTCAGGAAATGACAGATGTTGGTGAGGTTGCAGAGAAAGGGGAACCCTCCTACACTGTTGGTGGGAATGCAAGCTGGTGCAGCCACTCTGGAAAACAGTACGGAGGTTCCTCAAAAAGTTGAAAATAGAGCTACCCTATGACCCAGGAATTACACTACTGGGTATTTACTCCAAAGATACAAAAAAGTGATCTGAAGGGGTATGTGCACCCCGATGTTTATAGCAGCAATGTCCACAATAGCCAAACTATGGAAAGAACCAAGATGTCCATCAAAAGATGAATGGGTAAAGAAGATGTGGTATATGTATACAATGGAACATTATGCAGCTCTCAAAGAAAACGAAATCTTGCCATTTGCAATGATGTGGATGGAACTAGAGGGCATTATGTGTAGCGAAATAAGTCAATCAGAGAAAGGCATGTATTATATGATCTCACTGACATGAGGAATTCTTAATCTCAGGAAACAAACTAAGGTTGGCTGGAGTGGAGGGGGGTGGGAGGGATGGGGTGGCTGGGTGATGGACATTGGGGAGGGTATGTGCTATGGTGAGTGCTGTGAATTGTGTAGGACTGATGAATCACAGACCTGTACCTCTGAAACAACTAATACATTATATATTAAAAAAAAGAAAAAAAAAAGAAGATAATAGGAAGGGAAAAATGAAGGGGGGGAATCAGAGGGGGAGATGAACCATGAGAGACTATGGACTCTGAAAAACAAACCAAGGGTACTAGAGGGCAGGGGGTGGGGGGATGGGTTAGCCTGGTGATGGGTATTAAAGAGAGTACGTATTGAATGGAGCACTGGGTGTTATACGTGAACAATGAATCATGGAACCCTACATCAAAAAGTAATGATGTTATGTATGGTGATTAACATAACATAATAAAATAAAAAAACCCCAAAAGTTCAATAAAATTAAAAAAAAAAGAAAAACATTTACAAAGAAACAAAAATGTCTGAGAATGAGAAGGGGTAAAACTTCATAGGACTAAAGAAATGGAAAAACACATATCAATGATTGTAAGTTGTAATTATGTAGAAGAGTATATTCCAGTAAATTTGTGTTAAATGTGTTTTATTATTTATTATATAATATAATGTTTATTATATTACATATATACATATAATACATATTATGATTTATAGTATATACATTATGATAATATATTAAATATGTGACCCGTGAAGTAAACTTAGAACATTGTTGTATATTTCACTTACCTGGATACCAATATACCTTCATATTCAGAAGGACATAGTTTCTCATAGCTTTAGCTATTTCAGTGTCATGCAGAATGGCACAGTACCATTCACAATTCCTAGAGATAGACTGTTAACTTTGTCTATTTTTACCTTTAGAACCCATGACTTTGAGCAATTCAAAAATTTGATTTTTGGACTTTGATACTGTTTCTTAGAAAAATAAGGTATTTAATTATCCTGACAATAAATTTTATGAATATGTAACACAAATACATTCACATTTTATTAATAATTACTAGGATCTGTAAGAATAATGAATATTCTGTTAGGTCAGCTGAATTTCCATAAATTTCATCAGCTCTTTGATTTCAAGATATGAATACTTTATAATTATGAAACTCATGGAAGTCAGTTAAAATTTGTGTATCATGTCCTTTTCCATTACTTCATCTTAAGCTCTCTCACAAAATTAGACCTCCTTGGGAGATGAGATCTGCAGGAAGTAGGTTCACATTGAGCAGATTTCTTTGGATGCTGTTCATTGGACTGTCAACTGCTCCAGACTTGGACTAACCCAACAACTGGATCAGCTTTATTAGCTCTCACATTCCTTTATGTTTTCTGCTCATTCATCTCCCCCCAGCATATATTAATTAGGCAGTGAATAAGACAAAGAATAATACTTGTGTTCTTACAGATTCATCTGTTGTCATTAACTGCATTCCCAAGCCAGCCACTTGGAATTGCTCTGCATATCTCAAAACATGTTGCAAAATTCTCAAGACTCTCAAATCCCATTTAATTTCCATTCATTTTAATATTGTACAGAATGGAGTTCTTCTGAAAGGAGTAAAGGGGATTTTGTTTAAAGAAATAAGTAACAATGTTAGGATTCCCCAAAGCCTGGAACTCATGAGTATTGACAGTTCAAGTGGCAAATCTACCCAAGAGCACCGTGGTTGAGATCCATTTATTTTCAGGGAGGAGAATGGATGAGTTGCTTCTCTTCCAGTTTTACCACTCCCGTTGGTCCATTGATAGGGCATCATGTCTCAGCCATCCTCCTGGTAGTGCACATTTTGGAAGGGACCATAGGGTTCACAGAGGAATCCTCAAAAAGCTCTGCCTATGGCAGCTTCCCTGTTTCCCTAAGATGGTGGGTTAGCAATCGATTTGGACATACGTTGAAAGGGGGGGCCTTTAAACTTGCAGTAAGATTTTACAGATTAAAAAGTAACATGTTCATTAGATGTCTTCACTCCCTTCTGTTGTCTTATCTTATTCCTCGCATCACCCACTCCACAAACCACACTGTATCCCTGAATTCTGCCTTTGAGCTTCAGTCTCTGTTCTCCATCTGACCCTGAGCCGTGTTTTACTCCATCTCCAAGTGAGGTGCTGGATACTCAGGGATGGAGTGGGGATTAGGGGCAAGTTAGGGTGGAGGGTGAAGTGAACCCCTCTCAATATAATATATTATTATCAAAATAATTTTTTAAAAATTTTGAATGTTTTTACATTCTGACCCATATCACTCAATATGGCACATTGGAACAGCTGTGTCAAAATATCTTGGCATTCAGTTACACAAAAATGTCTTTCTTTGGCATCAGTGACCTCAGTAACACTTCACCTTGAATATTGTTGGGGGAGAGAATGTTGGTACTGTTAAAGATCACTTTATAAATCTACTAAAAGAAATAAGGGAAAAGGAAAGTGTTTGGAACTTGTTACCAGAATAATGGTATATCTGTATATTTATTCACCTGCCTTTGGCCTTGTATCTTATTGCTGCCCTACGTAGGCCTCTGTAACTGCTGCCAACAGTTTCTGATTCATCAAAGATATCACCCTCAGGAGGATTATTTACACATGGAAACTGGTTGGAAATTAGGTGTCACCAAGAGGCTGCTTTTTATACTGTGGTGGCATGTATGTAAATACAGCAGTTCATGTTGAACAAATGTAAAATACAAGTTTGAGTGAATGGTCAATAGAGCTGGCCATAGACCAGGGTTTCATGAAATACAAGAGGCCCTAAGAGGCAGAAAGTGGTGCCAAATAACTTGTTTCTAAAATTTGAGCTTAAATTCTTTTACGACATCCCCAGTAAATGGTAAGGCACATCAAGTGACCAGGAATGCCTACCTCACAAGGTAGAATACTCCATTTCCAGTTGGTTCTAATTCAAGCCTTTGCTTATTTTGACTGCAGTCTGCCTGCCTGATCCTTCTTCTAGTCCTAGCACAGCTCTCTGCAATCACAGGTTGAGACTAACCCATTTTCCCCATAGTAACTTTGCAGGTTATTTGAAGACAGATATAAATGATCTCTATTTTTTGGCTTAAATGAAATCTTACCTTTAGTTTGTAGCACTGAGGGATAGATAGAATACTTCTGTTTTGAGAATATCTAAAAGAAATGATAATGATGTAACTGATACAACATTGTATGTTAACTATACTGTAATTAAAAAAAAAACTTATTCAGAAACATTATTTACAATAGTCAAGATTGGAAGGAACCCAAGTGTCCACTGATAGGTGAATGGATAAAGAAGATGTTGTATATATATGCAATGAAATATTACTCAGGTATAAAAGAGAATGGTATGTTGCCATTTGCAACAATATGGATTGTCCTAGAGGGTCCATTGCACGTTATGCTATGTGAAATATGTCAGGCGGAGAAAGACAAATACCCTATGATTTCACTTATATGTGGAACCTAAAAAACAAAACAAATGAACAACCCCCCCCCCCCGCCAAAAAACCTGAACAGACTACAGAGAACAGACTTGTAATTGCCACAGGGGAGAATGGGCAAAATAAAGGGAATTAAAAGGTACCAACTGGGGTGCCTGGGTGGCTCAGTTGGTTAAGTGGCAGATTCTTGATTTCAGCTCAGATCATGATCTCAGGTTTCACATTGGACTCCATGCTCAGCAGAGAGTCTGCTTGAGGATTCTCTCTCTCCCTCTCCCCGCTCATTCTCTCTCAAATAAATAAATAAATCTTTTTTAAAAATGTTAAAAAAAGAGATACAAACTTCCAGTTATAAAGGAGGTGAAAAATAAGTCTAAGAGGTGAAAAATATCACATAAGGAAAATAGTCAATAACATAGTAATGTTTTAGGGTGACAGATGGTGACTACACTTATCATGGTGAGCACTGAGTAATGTATAGAATTGTTGAATAAATATGTTGTACACTTGAAAAAAAGATGTTAATGAAAATTAAAGGGGTTTTCAAATACATCAAGACTCAAAAATAAATGATAGAATCCTGGTGTTGATCAAGCAAATACCATGACTTTGACTTTTCTCAAAATTCACCAGTCTATCCATCACAGCATAAACAGCCACAGTGGTGTTTGAAATCAGTCTGAAATCACATTAGTGATTATTTCTGAAATCACTGATGTGTGCAGATTCTCAGAACTTAAAGTTTAATTTATAACTAGTTAAATGTCTCATGCTCATAGACAAAGAACTTTCAAACAATAAGCAAATGTTTAGAAGATACCTGCAGCTCCAGAGAAATGTGAGGTTTTTGAAAGGTAGATTTCAAATATATTATTCTGATACTTTAAAATAATTTAAAAACTGACAAACATTTAGAGGAACATTATATATTTCTAACTTCATTATAATTTTGCACTAGGGATTGTGAATTTTATCCATTTTAATAGAAAATATTCAGTTAAAAATAGTTACATACTATATTCTAGATATTTTTATTGATTTCTTCTTTCTGAAATTTCTCATTTTTTGTCTGTTTTATTATCTGAGTTAAAATTCTTGATTCTCTTCCTCAATATTTTATGTTTTAATGTTGAGTTTAAAGAAATCCTTTTTGAAATTATGATGACTGTAAGTTATGCTGAAATATTTATCAAACATATTCATAATCTCTTACTATGCAACTTTTTAATTTAATAACTAAGACTCATTTTAGAAAGAAAAGAACAGGATTAACTTTTCTCATAAAGAGAAACAAGAAGATAATATATATAATTTATATATAAGTCATATATATCCACATATATTTACTGCTACTGTAATTTACTGTTACTCTGTGAGTTCTTGAAGTTACCAAAGAGTAACAGTGAAAATAATTGCAAGAAAACTGGAGGGGAGGAGTTCCATATCTTGCGATGATGAACTGAAAATGTTTTATTCTTAGCTATTTATAAGGATGAGTAAATTACTTTCATATAGTTGAACATATATTTCAAATTTTCACAAACTGAATGGGGGGACATATTTGATAAAAGTTGAATCTCTTGGAAGGAAGTTGTGATGCTCAAAGGAAAGTTTATAATATCTGTTATTTGTTCAAAATTTGTTAACAACAACAAAATGTTATTTTAATGGTATTTACCATATTTTATCTTGTGAGATACTCTTTGTATATATGTATAGCTTATTATTTTCTTTAGGTGGAGTCTGTGTCTTGTTCATATTTTTATTACATCTGAGGCTGAGTACATGGTAGGCATTCACTCAATGTGATTTCTATTTCCATAAACTTTTGTATTGCTATTAAAGCACCATTTCATTATGTTTTTAAAATGTGCCCTAAATAATTGTCAAAGAGACTGTCAGTTACAATACACATTTATTTAACTTGAAAATAATTTTAAAGGACACATGTGTCCCAATTTTCAGAATTCTTCAGAGTCCTGCAAAAGAGACTGCTTCAGAATGTGTTCATCTCATAGTTGTATTCTGCACACTTTAAAGGGGTGGGGAGGACTGAGGTTAAATACCAAACCCATAAAGTGTGAATGTATTGGTATGAGAATATAGACAGGATACAATATATTTTCTTCAGCTTCCAAGCAAAGTTAAAAAATCTGAATTCATAAGTCATCTCTAATTTTATAAGCCTTGTAAAACCATTTCTTAATTTGGCACCATTGGCAGACTGATTGGAGGCCACAGTGTTTGCCCAACCGGATCCAGTGAATTAGGAATCAGAGTGAATGAGTATGAAGATAGCAACATATGAGGAGAGCTGTATTATAGAAATCACACCAACAAATGACAGAGTTGCTATACTAAATAGTACTTGGAAGCGTTGGTGTAGATATATTCATAAAAATGATGGGAGTTTGTTTTTATCTAGATTAATTGATAAAAACAGATTTAAGGAAGTAGTAAAATTTTAATTCAATGAAATCAAATGGCGAAAATCATTGAACTGGATCTTTTTCATAATCGATGTAATTTTAGCTTTTAAATAATACAGTACATGCTATTCATGAGTGAATACTTTATTGACAGCAGATATAATTCTACAGGGTGCTAAAACATTACACAATTGTACAATCCAAATGAGTATTGATTAGAGAACAGCTTCAACCAAATTTATGCCACTCTATAGGAATATAGAAAACACAAATTTTTCAATGATTTGAAGACCAAGAATTATTTGAAAGGCTGTTGTACCAACCATTCCAACAATGAATTTTCTATTGGCAATTTTGATGGCTCATTAGTTATTTCCAGGTAAATCTTTTGCCAAAAGGAAGACCTATTCCCTTTATGCAGAATACTCAAAAGAGATAGTGAAATAAAAAATATATGCATGAAAGAAATGTGTGTATAAATAAATAGATTATGAAATAAGAGAAGTTGTTTATGCAGCGTTCTGGAACATGGAAGTGTTGGGTCCCACAGAAAAGACCAGAAGATATAAAATCACCACTGTCATGGAGTTGACATGTTAGTGGTGGTGGTAGTAGCATGATAAACAAAAAAAATAAGTGAACTGAATAGTATATTTATTTATTTTTAGAGGGGGGAGGGGCAGAGAGGGAGGAAGAGAGAATCTTAAGCAGACTCCATGCCCACCATGGTCTGACAGGGTGCTTGATCTCACGACCCTGAGATCATGATCTGAGCTGAAATCAAGAGTCAGACAGTTAACTGAGTGAGCCACCCAGGCACCCCTGCATAGTATTTAAAGTGAAAAGCTATATATGGAGTAAAATCAAGGAAGGAAGGATGATGAGAGTAAGGAAGGGGGAAAAGGAGGAGTAATAGTTGCTATATTGCAAGGGATGGTCAGTGAAGACCTAGTTGAAAAATGACATTTGGGCCAAGATGTGAAGGGGTTGGGAGAGCCATATAGATATCTGGGGGAGGAGTGTTCTGGTTACAGGAAACAAGAGCAAAGGCCCTGAGACAGCAATGTGCTTATCCTATTTGGGGAAGAGTAAGGTGGTCAGAGTTGGAACAGAGTCAGAGAGGAGGGGGGAAGAAAAAGATAACAAAGCAATAGAAATAAGGAGACCGGGGCAGACCATGTGGGGCCTTATAGGCTATTTAATGACTTTGGTTTCTACTGTGAGTGAGATAGGGTGGCCACTGGAGGATTTTGATCAGAGGACTTAAATTCAGATATAAGTCTTATTTTCAATTTTAGTATCTGAACTATATTTTGCATTTGAAAATAGTCCTGTGATTTTTTTTTTTTTTTTGTTAATGCACACATTGCATGAATGTCCTTTATATATGTAGTAAGATGAAAACAAATGTGGTAGGGACACCTGGGTGGCTCAGTTGGTTCAGCAACTGCCTTTGGCTCAGGTCATGATCCCAGGGACCTGGGATCTAGTCCCTCATCGGGCTCCTTGCTCAGCGGAGAGCCTGCTTCTCCCTCTGCCTGCTGCTACCCCTGCTTGTGCTCTCTCTCTCTCTGACAAATCAATAAATAAAATCTTAAAAAAAAATAAAACCAAAGGTGGGGGTGCCTGGGTGGTTTAGTTGGTTAAGCGGCTGCCTTCAGCTCAGGTCTTGATCCTGGTGTCCTGGGATCAAGCCCGGTGTCAGGCTCCCTGCTCATCAGAGAGTCTGCTTCTCCTCTCCCTCTGCCCCTCTCTCTAGAAGATAAATAAATAAATCTTAAAAAGCAAAAACAAAAACAAATGTGAGACTCTTAATCATAGGAAACAAACTGAGGGTTGTTGGAGGGGAGGGCGGTGAAGGGATGAGGTAACTGGGTGATGGACATTGGGGATGGTATAGGTTGTAATGAGCACTGGCTATTATATAAGACTGGTGAATCACAGACCTGTACCCCTGAAACTAATAATACATTATGTGTTAATTAATTGAATTTAAATTAAAAAAACCAAAAAACCCCGAATGTGACTATAGTTGATTTTGTCTTCTAAAGCAAGTGGCATAGTTCATATCTGTTGGAAAATAGATGTTTATATTGCTCTTCCATTTTCAGAAGGCATATAGGAAGATAATTCTACTCATCGAATACTGAGTTGGAACTTGTCGGACATTTTTTTTTCAGAAACATTTTATTTTTTAAACACTTCAGGGAAGTACTCTTTCATTCTTTGTATTATATTTCAGCCATTATATGTTAAATGGCCTTTAATAAACTATCCTGGAAGCATTTATTTTATTATTCCATGAAAATAATGCAATCTGATTTCTAAATCCTTGGCTTATGTATAAACTTTAGGAACACAATTTATTAACAAATTGCCTTTATAAACAGGTACAAACAGGTACAAACAGGCACGTAATGTTAATGATTGACCTTTAGTAGATCAAATAGTCTTAATAAATTTTTCAAATAGGACAATCTTTCTTTCTTTCTTTTTTTTTTTTTTACCTTCTTAACCATTTTTAAATGTACAGGTCGGTGGCATTAAGTACATTCATATTGCTGTGCAACCATCACCACCATCCATCCACAGAATTTTTTTTTTTATTCTTATGTTAATCCCCATACATTACATCATTAGTTTTAGATGAAGTGTTCCATGATTCATTGTTTGTGCACAACACCCAGTGTTCCATGCAGAATGTGACCCCCTCAATACCCACCACCAGGCTAACCCATCCTCCCACTCCCCTCCCCTCTAGAACCCTGTTTGTTTTTCAGAGTCCAACATCTCTCATGGTTCGTCTACCCCTCTGATTTCCCCTGCTTCATTCTTCCCCTCCCGCTACCTTCTTCTTCTTCTTCTTTTTTTTTCTTAACATATATTGCATTATTTGTTTCAGAGATACAGATCTGAGATTCAACAGTCTTGCACAATTCACAGCGCTTACCAGAGCACATACCCTCCCCAGTGTCTATCACCCAGCCACCCCATCCCTCCCACCCCACCCCCCACTCCAACAACCCTGTTTGATTCCTGCGATTAAGAATTCCTCATATCAGTGAGATCATATGATATATGTCTTTCTCTTTTTGACTTATTTCACTCAACATAATACCCTCCAGTTCCATCCACGTCGTTGCAAATGGCAAGATCTCATTCCTTTTGATGGCTGCATAATATTCCATTGTATATATATACCACATCTTCTTTATCCATTCATCTGTCGATGGATATCTTGGCTCTTTCCACAGTTTGGCTATTGTGGACATTGCTGCTATAAACATCGGGGTGCACATACCCCTTCGGATCCCTACTTTTGTATCTTTGGGGTAAATACCCAGTAGTGCAATTGCTGGATCATAGGGTAGCTCTATTTTCAACTTTTTAAGGACCCTCCATACAGTTTTCCAGAGTGGCTGCACCAGCTTGCATTCCCACCAACAGTGTAGGAGGGTTCCCCTTTCTCTGCATCCCCACCAACATCTGTCATTTCCTGACTTGTTAATTTTAGCCATTCTGACTGGTGTGAGGTGGTATCTCATTGAGGTTTTGATTTGGACTTCCCTGATGCTGAGCGATGTTGAGCACTTTTTCATGTGTCTGTTGGCCATTTGGATGTCTTCTTTGGAAAAATGTCTGTTCATGTCTTCTGCCCATTTCTTGATTGGATTCTTTGTTCTTTGGGTGTTGAGTTTGATGAGTTCTTTATAGATTTTGGATACTAGCCCTTTATCTGATATGTCATTTGCAAATATCTTCTCCCATTCTGTCGGTTGTCTTTTGGTTTTGTTGACTGTTTCTTTTGCTGTGCAAAAGCTTTTTATCTTGATGAAGTCCCCATAGTTCATTTTTGCCCTTGCTTCCCTTGCCTTTGGCGATGTTTCTAGGAAGAAGTTGCTTCGGCTGAGGTCAAAGAGGTTGCTGCCTGTGTTCTCCTTTAGGATTTTGATGGACTCCTGTCTCACAGTGAGGTCTTTCAACCATTTGGAGTCTATTTTTGTGTGTGGTGTAAGGAAACGGTCCAGTTTCATTCTTCTGCATGTGGCTATCCAATTTTCCCAACACCATTTGTTGAAGAGGCTGTCTTTGTTCCATTGGACATTCTTTCCTGCTTTGTCGAAGATGAGTTGACCATAGAGTTGAGGGTCCATTTCTGGGCTCTCTATTCTGTTCCATTGATCTATGTGTCTGTTTTTGTGCCAGTACCATGCTGTCTTGATGATGACAGCTTTGTAATAGAGCTTGAAGTCCGGAATTGTGATGCCGCCGGCTTTGCTTTTCTTTTTCAACATTCCTCTGGCTATGCGGGGTCTTTTCTGGTTCCAAACAAATTTTAGGATGATTTGTTCCATTTCTTTGAAAAAAGTGGATGGTATTTTGATGGGGATTGCATTGAATGTGTAGATTGCTCTAGGTAGCATTGACATCTTCACACGTTTTTCCATTTCTTTGTGTCTTCCTCAATTTCTTTCATGAGTATTTTATAGTTTTCTGAGTACAGATCCTTTGTCTCTTTGGTTAGATTTATTCCTAGGTATCTTATGGTTTTGGGTGCAATTGTAAATGGGATCGACTCCTTCATTTCTCTTTCTTCTGTCTTGTTGTTGGCGTATAGGAATGCCACTGACTTCTGTGCATTGATTTTATATCCTGCCACTTTACTGAATTCCTGTATGAGTTCTAGCAGTTTTGGGGTGGAGTCTTTTGGGTTTTCCACATAAAGTATCCTATCATCTGCAAAGAGTGAGAGTTTGACTTCTTCTTTGCCAATTTGGATGCCTTTGATTTCTTTTTGTTGTCTGATTGCTGTGGCTAGGACTTCCAATACTATGTTGAATAGCATTGGTGATAGTGGACATCCCTGCTGTGTTCCTTACCTTAGGGGGAAAGCTCTCAATTTTTCCCCATTGAGAATAATATTTGCTCTAGGTTTTTCATAGATGGCTTTTATGATATTGAGGTATGTACCCTCTATCCCTATACTCTGAAGAGTTTTGATCAAGAAAGGATGCTGTACTTTGTCAAATGCTTTTTCTGCATCTATGGAGAGGATCATATGATTCTTGTTCTTTCTTTTGTTAATGTATTGTATCACATTGATTGATTTGTGGATGTTGAACCAACCTTGCAGCCCAGGGATAAATCCCACTTGGTCATGGTGAATAATCCTTTTAATGTACTGTTGGATCCTATTGGCTAGTATTTTGGTGAGAATTTTTGCATCCATGTTCATCAGGGCTATTGGTCTGTAATTCTCCTTTTTGATGGGGTCTTTGTCTGGTTTGGGGATCAAGGTAGTGCTGGCCTCATAAAATGAGTTTGGAAGTTTTCCTTCCGTTTCTATTTTTTGGAACAGTTTCAGAAGAATAGGTATTAATTCTTCTTGAAATGTTTGGTAGAATTCCGCTGGGAAGCCATCTGGCCCTGGGCTTTTGTTTTTTGGGAGATTTTTGATGACTGCTTCAATTTCCTTAGTGGTTATAGGTCTGTTCAGGTTTTCTATTTCATCCTGGTTTAGTTTTGGTAGTTGATACGTCTCTAGGAATGCCTCCATCTCTTCCAGGTTATCTAATTTGCTGGCATAGAGTTGCTCATAATATGTTCTTATAATTGTTTGTATTTCTTTGGTGTTGGTTGTGATCTCTCCTCTTTCATTCATGATTTTGTTGATTTGGGTCCTTTCTCTTTTCTTTTTGATAAGTCTGGCCAGGGGTTTATCAATCTTGTTAATTCTTTCAAAGAACCAGCTCCTAGTTTCGTTGATCTGTTCTACTGTTCTTTTAGTTTCTATTTCATTGATTTCTGCTCTGATCTTTATGATTTCTCTTCTCCTGCTGGGTTTAGGCTTTATTTGCTGTTCTTTCTCCAGCTCCTTTAGGTGTAGGGTTAGGTTGTGTACTTGAGACCTTTCTTGTTTCTTGAGAAAGGCTTGTATTGCTATATACTTTCGTCTTAGGACTGCCTTTGCTGCATCCCAAAGATTTTGAACAGTTGTGTTTTCATTTTCATTGGTTTCCATGTATTTTTTTTAATTCTTCTTTAATTTCCTGGTAGGATGCTCTTTAGCCTCCATGTATTTGAGTTCTTTCCGACTTTCCTCTTGGGATTGAGTTCTAGTTTCAAAGCATTGTGGTCTGAAAATAGGCAGGGAATGATCCCAATCTTTTGGTACTGGTTGAGACCTAATTTCTGACCTAGGATGTGATCTATTCTGGAGAATGTTCCATGGGGACTAGAGAAGAATGTGTATTCCGTTGCTTTGGGGTGGAATGTTCTGAATATGTCTGTGAAGTCCATTTGGTCCAGTGTGTCAATTAAACTCTTTATTTCCTTGTTGATCTTTTGCTTAGACGACCTGTCCATTTCAGTGAGGGGGGTGTTAAAGTCCCCCACTATTATTGTATTGTTGTCGATGTGTTTCTTTGCTTTTGTTATTAATTGCCTTATATAATTGGCTGCTCCCATGTTAGGGGCACAGATATTTACAATTGTTAGATCTTCTTGTTGGATAGATTCTTTAAGTAGGATATAGTGTCCTTCCTCATCTCTTATTACAGTCTTTGTTTTAAAATCTAATTTGTCTGATATAAGGATTGCCACCCCAGCTTTCTTTTGGTGTCCATTAGCATGGTAAATGGTTTTCCACCCCCTCACTTTCAATCTGGGGGTGTCTTTGGTTCTAAAATGAGTTTCTTGCAGACAGCATATCAATGGGTCTTGTTTTTTAATCCAGTCTGTTAGCCTGTGTCTTTTGATTGGGGCGTTTAGCCCATTTACATTCAGGGTAACTATTGAAAGATAGGAATTTAGTGCCATTGTATTGCCTGTAAGGTGACTGTTACCGTATATTGTCTGTGTTCCTTTCTGGTCTATGTTGCTTTTAGGCTCTCTCTTTGCTTAGAGGACCCCTTTCAAGATTTCCTGTAGGGCTGGTTTTGTGTTTGCAAATTCCTTTAGTTTTTTTTGTCCTGGAAGCTTTTTATCTCTCCTTCAATTTTCAATGACAGCCTAGCTGGATAGAGTATTCTTGGCTGCATATTTTTCTCATTTAGTGCTCTGAATATATCCTGCCAGTCCTTTCTGGCCTGCCAGGTCTCTGTGGATAGGTCTGTTGCCAATCTAATGTTTCTACCCTTGTAGGTTACATATCTCTTCTCCCGAGCTGCTTTCAGGATTTTCTCTTTGTCTCTGAGACTCGTAAGTTTTACTATTAGATGTCGGGGAGTTGACCTATTTTTATTGATTTTGAGAGGGGTTCTCTGTGCTTCCTGGATTTTCATGCCTGTTTCTTTCCCCAAATTAGGGAAGTTCTCTGCTATAATTTGCTCCATTATACCTTCTGGCCCTCTCTCTCTTTCTTCTTCTTCTGGGATCCCAATTATTCTAATGTTGTTTCGTCTTATGGTATCGTTTATCTCTCGAATTCTGCCCTCGTGATCCAGTAGTTGTTTATCTCTCTTTTTCTCAGCTTCTTTATTTTCCATCATTTCATCTTCTATATTACTGATTCTCTCTTCTGCCTCATTTATTCTAGCACTTAGCGCCCCCATTTTTGATTGCACCTCATTAATAGCCTTTTTGATTTCTACTTGGTTGGATTTTAGCTCTTTTACTTCTCCAGAAAGGGTTTCTCTAATAACTTCCATATTTTTTTCAAGCCCAGCTAGTATCTTTAAAGTGATGATTCTGAACTCTAGATCTGACATCGTACTAATGTCCGTATTGAGTAGGTCCCTGGCAGTCGGTACTACCTCTTGTTCTTTTTGTTGAGGTGATTTTTTCCGTCTTGTCATTTTGTGCAGAGGAGAATAGATTAATGAAAGAACAAAATGCTAGCAGAGTAACAATGTCCCCAGAAAATATACTCTAAACAAATCAGAAAAGACCTGAAGCAGTGGGATAAGAAAGGGAAAGAGAGAAAAAAGAAAAAGAAAAAAAGAAAAAGATAAAGATAAAAACAAAAACAAACAAAACAGAACAACAACAACAAAAGGAAAACCAGAATGTGATCAAATATGATCTATACGGTATATAGATCAGTGCCACACACTAGATTTGGGGTGTATTTTGGTCTTTTAGAAGAAAGTGCCTCCCAAAATTTTAAAGAAAGAAAAACTTATATATGTTCAAAAATAAGGGTTGATATGATGAAGGGATGGAATATGACTGTAAAAATGGAAATTATAAAAAATGTTATAAAAGGAATTGATAAGAAGTTGTTTGAAAAAAGAAAGAAGAGTATTTAAAAAAAGAAAAAAGAAAAAGAAAAAAAAAGAGAGAGGATGTGATCAGGCAGGGGAATAGAAAACACCATATACTAGAGATTTAGGGTATATTTTAATCTGTTAGAAGAAACTATCTCAAAATTTTAAAGAGAGAACAACTTATATATATAAGCCAAAAATATGGGTAACTACTATGAAGGGATAGAATATGACTCTAAGAATGAAAAATAAAAATGTTTTTTTTTTTTTTTTAAAAAGGGATTGCTAAGATGTTGGTTGAAGAAGGGAAAAAGAAAAATTCAAAAAGAAATAAAAAGACAAAAAGCCAGTTAAAAAAATTAACTTTAAAAGACTAAAGAATCATGGTAAAAAAGCCATGAATTCTATGTGCAGTATTCCCCTAGCGCTGGAGTTCTGCCGTTCTCATTGACCGGTAAACTTGGTCTTGGCTGGCTGTTCTCGCTGATCTTCTGGGGGAGGGGCCTGTTGCCGCGGTTTCCAAATGTCTCTGCCGGAGGTGGAATTGCCCCGCCCTTGCCCCCTCCCGGCTCAGTAATCTGCTCGGGTTTGCTCTCCGGGGCTTTTGTTCCCTGCGAGCTTTCCGTACAGCTTTGGAGGCGGAGAGTGAAAATGGCGGCCTCCCAATCTCCGCCCCGGAGGAGCCGAGAACTCGGGGCCCTGCTCCTCAGTGAGACCCCAGAGAAAAGCCATCAGTCACTCCCGTCTCCCCGGTCTCCGGCCGCACTCCGTGCTCACCCGGCCTGTGACCGCGCGTTTCTCTCTCTGGCACCCGACCCCGGGTGGAGTCTCCAAACCCAGCAGATCCCTGCGGTGCACTCCCGCGCGGCTCCTCCCGGAGGAGGAAGGTGAGTCTCCCCGGATCTGCCGCTTGTTGGGTCCCTGCTGGAGGAGCAGGGGCCCGACTGGGCCGCGGATCACGGTTTATGGCCACCCCGAGCTGAGAGCCCGCGCCTGGGCTCCGCCTCTGCAGCCGGCTTCCCTGCTCCGTTACCTGGGAGCTCTGCCACACTCAGGCACCCCCGGTCTTTCTGTGACCCCGCGGGTCCTGAGACCACACTGTCCCGGAGGGTTCCACCCCCCGCTTAGCCACCGGAGTGACGTCCCTCAGCGGAGCAGACTTCTAAAAGTTCCGATTTTGTGCTCCGTGGCTCTATCACTTGCCAGAAGCGGCTGACGGAGGCCCCTGCCCCGCCGTCTATCCTCCCGAATATCGCCTCGGATTCACTTCTCCGAACGTCCTACCTTCCAGAAAGTGGTCGCTTTTTTGATGAGAGAGTTGTTGCTCTTCTTTTCTTCAATCTCCTGTTGAGTTTGTAGGTGTTCAGAATGGTTTGATCCCTATTCAGCTGAATTCCTGAGAGGAGACGAAATCCAGGTCTCCTACTCCTCCGCCATCTTGCTCCGCCCCCTAGGACAATCTTTCTCCTGCCCTGTGAAATCACATTTGGGGTTTAGTATGCAATCTTTGCATACACAACATAATTTTTCTTGATTGGGATTGAAATTTATACTGCCTCAGAGGTTTCATTCTAAAATTAAAATCAACCCAGGGTAAAGCTTGGTTCATAGAAATTAAGGATAGAGAAAGCCCTCCCTACTCCCATCTTGTCTTTGCCATCTGTGAAACAGTTTCTGGTGCCTTTTCTGAAGTGGTATTGAGATGGGGGCCATCCTAGCAGATGGATTATGGCTTTTGGAATGAAAATTGTAGCATTAAAGACAAGTGATGAATCACAACTTCTAAGGGCAGATGCTCTGGAGTCAGGAAAGGTTGGATCCCACCTCTGCAGCTGATTAGCTGTGGGACTTTGGTCATGCTGCTTAACTTCTTCTCTAGGACTCAGTTTCTTCATCTTCAAAATTAGGATTCTACCTATTTGAGTTCTAAGGATGATCAAAGGAAGTAATATTTGTAATGCCTCGTCTCTAGCAATGCCAGCTACATAGTAGCTGTGGTAGATTAATTGCAAAAATGGCTGTGATTCTACACTCTTTCCTGTATCCACACCCTTTGAAAATAGGACTTTGATGTTCCTCCCATCAGGGCATACGGTCTACTTTTCACATCTTGAATCTATGATGGTCTTTTGATTTATCTTAACCAATGTAATAGAGTGATTGCAAGCCGAGACCTTTAGAGTCATTGCATTCTTTTCCTCTTCCTCTTGGACCCTTCTGACTGACATGAAAATAAGCTTGGCCTAGACTGCTAGAGAATGAAGGAGCACATGGAACTGATCTGAGTTGTCTCATGTAAGCCCATCCTAGATCAACTAGACCACTGCTCACTTATCAGTCCAAAGGCTTGTCAAAAAAATAAGCTGGTTGTTGTTATTGTTTAGAGTATAATTGATGTACAATAATCTTCACATATTTAAAACATATAATTTGATAAATTTATATGTAGTTATATGAAAATAATTCTGTATACAGCAATGAAACCATGACCATAATCAAGATAATGAATATATCTATCACTCCTCCAAAGTTTTCTTGTGCTTCTTTGTTGTCCCCATCCCCAGGCAATTACTGATCAACTTCTGTCACTTTAGATCCATAAGAATTTTCTAAAATTATATATAAATGGAATCATAGAGTACATACTATTATTTTTTTGTCTGGCCTCTTTTACTCAGCATAATTATTTTGAGATTCAGCTGTATTTCCCTATGTATATTGCTGAATAGTACTCCATCTTATGACATACCATAATTGTTTATCCACTCACCTGTGATGGATATTTGGGTCGTTTCCAGCTTTTAGCTTTAGCAGCTAAAGCTACTATAAACATTTGCATGGGGGTCTTTTTATGGATATATGCTTTAATTTCTTTGGGGAAATACCTATGACTAAAATGGCTAGATCATATGTAAGGTGAATGCTTAACTTTTTAAGAAACTGTGTACCTATTTTCCAGTGTGGTTGTATCATTTTACATTCCCATCAGCAATGTTGTTTGTTTCGTATTTTTGTCAACTCTTGATATAGTTAGGCCTTTTATTTTTAGCCATTCTAAAAGGTATGTAGGAGTATTTCACTGTTATGTTAATTTATATTTCACTAATGACTAATGATGTTAAGCATTTTTTATGTGCTTATTTACCATTTGTATATGTGTCTATTCAAATACCTTGCCTATTTAAACATTTTGATTGCTTATATTCTTATTTAGTTTTTTTTTTTAAGATTTTATTTATTTATTTGACAGAGAGAGACAGGAGAGAGGGAACACAAGCAGTGGGGAGTGGGAGAGGGAGAAGCAGGATTCCCACTGAACAGGGAGACTGATGCAGGGTTCCATCCCAGGATCATGACCTGAGCCAAAGGCAGACGCTTAATGACTGAGCCACCCAGGTGCCCCTATTCTTATTTAGTTTTGAGAATTCTTAATGTATACTGTATATAAGTTCTTTCATCAGGCATATGATTTGCAAAAAATTATTCCCAATCTGGGTCTTATCTTTCATCCTCTTAACAATGTCCTTTGAAGAGCAGAATTTTAAAATTTTCATGAGGTCCAATTTATCAAATTTTCCTTTTATAAGTCATACTTTTGGTGTCATATATAAGAAAAGTTGTTTAATCCAAAATCATGAAGATTTGCTTCTATGTTTTCTTCCAGAATTTGTCTAGTTTTTTTTACATTTTGAGTTAATTTTTATATATGGTACAAGATGTGGGACAAAGTTCTTTTTTCCCATGGATATCCAATTCTAGTGCCATATGTTGAAAAAAACTTCTTTATTTACTGTCTATGCACCTTTATTGAAAATCAGGTTTTATATATTTGTGAGTCTGTCTCTGGATTTTTTATTCTATTCCATTGCCTGTCTTTATACCAATGCTATATGTTTTGGTCACTGTAGCTTTACAATAAATCTTGAAATAAGGTAATTTGAATTCTTCCACTTTGTTCTTTTTAAAAGTTGTTAGGTTATTCAAGAACGTTTGTATTTCTACATAAACTTTAGAGTAAATTTGTCAATTTCTACTAAAAATGTCTGCTAGATTTTTTATTTGGATTGCATTGAACCTATAGACCAATTTAGGGAGAATTGACGTCTTATCAATATTGAGTCTTCTGACCCATAGACATATATTTCCATCTATTTAGGCATTCTTTAGTTTCTCTCACATGTGTTTTGGAGTTTTCAGTGTATAGATCTTTCATAACTTTTCTCAGTTTTATTGCTAATATTTTGCATTTTTGATAACATTATGAATGATATTTTAATATTTCAATTTCTCATTGTATATTCCTACTATATAGGAATAGAATTAATTTTTATATATTGATCTTGTATCCTGTAAGCTTACTAAAGTCAGTTATTTGTTCCTGTAGCATTTTGTATATTTCATCAAATTTTCTACTTTTTTACTACTCAGGCGTTTTTACTTTTTCCTTTCCAATCTTACATGTCTTATTTCTATTTATTGTTTTATTTTACTAACAAGAATCTTCAGTGTAATGTCGAATACAGTGCTAAAGTGGACATCTTTTCCTTGTTCCTTATTTTAGGGGGAAAGCATTCAGTCTCTCACCATTAAGTATTTGGATCTTGTAGGTTCTTCACACAGGCACCTTTTATTAGATTGAGAAAGTTACCTTCTGTGTTTAGTTTGCTGAGAGTGTTTAACTGAAATGATGCTATAAATATAAAGACATAAATAAGTTAAGAGAAAAAGGATTGAAAAAGACAGCATGCTATCACTAATGAAAAGAAAGCTGGGGTAGATATATTAATACTGAAGTCGACTTCCAAGCAAAGAATGTTATCAAGGATAAAGAGAATCATATCATAATAATAAAAGAGAAGTCATCAAAAGGACACAATAATTGTTAACATTTATAGACATGATGACAGCACCTTAAAATATATGAAGCAAAAGCTGATTGAGCTGGAAGGAGATATAGACAAATCCACAATTAACAGAGTTTGTATACTTTTACTAATAATTGAGAGAGTAACTACACAGAAAATCCGCAAAAAATAAGGGACTTAAAAACTATGAGCAACAAACAGTTAAAAAATCAAGTAAGCAAAAAGATACTGTTTACAAGTAGAATGGTGGTTGCCAGAAGCTGGGGGAGGGGAAAATGGGAGTTGTTTAATGGGTATAGAATTTCAGTTTTGTGAGGGGCGCCTGGGTTGTTCAGTTGTTAGCTGCTGCCTTTGGCTCAGGTCATGATCCCAGTGTCCTGGGATTGAGCCCCGTATCGGGCTCCCTGCTCGGTGGGAAGCCTGCTTCTCCCTCTCCCACTCCCCCTGTTTGTGTTCCCTCTCTCGCTGTCTCTCTCTCTGTCAAATAAATAAATAAAATCTTAAAAAAAAAATTTCAGTTTTGCGAGATAAAAACGTTATGGAGATTGGTTGCACAACAGTATAAATATACTTTTTTTTAATATATATATTTTTAAGATTTTATTTATTTATCAGAGAGACAGAGGCAGGCAGAGGGAGAAGCAGGCCCCTTGCTGAGCAAGGAGGCCGATGTGGGACTCGATCCCAGGAGACTGGGATCGTGACCTGAGCCGAAGGCAGACGCTTAACCGACTGAGCCACCCAGGCGTCCCAGTATAAATATACTTTTATTACTGAACTGTATACTTCGAAATGGTTAAGATGGTAAATTTTATGTTATGTGACTAAAAAATTGGCATCTGCTAATTAGGATTATAACCAATTTCCTGTAAATGGGTAATACATACTATATGATCAAAAAAATATATAATGTTTACAATAACACCTAGAAATAAGCATAACAAAATATATGCAGGTCATTTATAGGGAGAAGTATAAAACTTTATTGTGAGACATTAAAAAAGACTTAAAGGATGGCATATATCATGTTTATGAACTAAGGATTTAAATAATTTTAAAAGGTCAGTTATCTCCAAATAGATGTATCCATTCAATGCAATTCAAATCAAAATCCCAAAAACTATTTTCTGAGGAATTTGGTAAGTTGATTTTAATATTTATATGTTAAGAAAAGAGCCATGAATAACCAAAACACTCTTTAAAAAGTAAGGTGATAAATTTGCTCTAGGAGATCCTAAGAATTGTTAAAGAGCTGGAGTAATTAAGTCAGTGTGTCATTAGTATAGAAAAGACAAATCAATCAATGGAATGAGTAAAAACCTTATACACATATTGTCACTTGATATATGACAAAGGACTCATTGCAAAACAGTAGGTAAAGGATAATCTTTTCAGTAAAGGTTGCTGTGACAGTTAAGTATCCATATGAAAAAAATAAAGTATTCTTTTTTTTTTTTAGGATTTTGTTTATTTACTTGACAGAGAGAGACAGAGCGAGAGCAGGAACACAAGCAGGGGGAGTGGGAGAGGGAGAAGCAGGCTTCCCGCGGAGCAGGGAGCCCGATGGCGGGGCTCGAAACCTGAGCCGAAGGCAGACGCTTAACCGACTGAGCCACCCAGGCGCCCCTTTTTTAAAGATTTTATTAAGGGTATTAAGGAGGGCACTTGTGTTGAGCATTGAGTGTTATATGTAAGTGATGAATCATTAAATTCTACTCCTGAAATCAATATTACACTGTATGTTAATTAATTAGAATTTAAATAAAAATTTGAAAAAAAATTACTCCTACTGATTAGTAAGAAAGTGAAAAACAAATAAAATTGGAAGTAGAAACTTCAAAAATGGAAATTTCAAAAAAGAAGGAATCCAAATAGCTAGTGAACATGTGGTGCTCATTTTTATTAGTAGTAGGGGAATACAATTAATGCCACTATGAGATATAATTACCACTTAATGGTTTGGCTTAAATTAAAAAGTTTGACAATAAAAAGTGTTGAAAATGATGTGGTCCAATCAGCACTATCATACACTATTTCATGGGGGTGTAAATTAATATAACCATTGTAAAACTATTTGGCATTATCAAGTACAGTTGTAGGTATATATATCTTATGACTCCGTACTTCTGTTCCTGGATATATATTTTAGAAAAATAAGCAGAGTGGCGCCTGGGTGGCTCAGTCATTAAGCGTCTGCCTTCGGCTCATGTTTTGATCCCAGGGTTCTGGGATCGAGCCCCGCATAGGGCTCCCTGCTCGACGGGAGGACTGCCTCTCCCTCTCCCACTCCCCCTGCTTGTGTTCCCTCTCTCGCTGTGTCTCTCTCTGTCAAATACATAAATAAAATCTTAAAAAAAAGAAAAAGAAGCAGATATATACATATATATATGTATAAGATAGTTCATAGACACAGTAGTGTTTTTATAACCCAAATCTAGAAAGCATCCAAATGTTCATCAGCAATAGAATGAATATATAAATTTTGGTACATTTATACAGTGAAATATTATACAACAATGAAAATGAAAAACCCACAGCTACCTGCAATAACATATCAATCTTACCTAGATACAGATTAGACAAAACATAATATGTATTATTGATTCTACTCATTTAAAATTGAGAAGACATCACTAAATCTATAAAAAAAATTAAAGAAATTATTGTCAGAAAAATCAGGAATATGGTTACCTCCAAAAGGAAAGGGGAGAGTTTGTTACTAATGGCTTGGTAGATATCTAGCTAAATTCAGGGGACCAGTTGAAACGGAGTCCCCCACTCCTCCACCATCTTGCCTTACTCTTGAGAGTTTGTTATTAGGAAGGGAAACATGGAGCCTTCTTCAATACTACAGTGTTCTGATTCTTGACCTGCATAGTGGTTAATGGTTATTGCCTGTTGAAGTACACATATATGTCTTCACTTTTCTATATGTATACTATGTTTCACACATACCAAAAAAAAAAAAATACAAGAATATATCATGATGAAGTCATTCCCTTTCCTCCTGGAAATGCCATGATGGCTCACTATTAGGAGATCTATTAATGTAAATAATCATTAGACCTAAGGAGAAAAATCCTCTCATCACTTGATAGGTACTGAAAAATAATTTGAGAAAATTCAATAATCATTTGCAATAAAAAATCTGGTATACAAATAAAGCCAGGTGAATTCCTTCTTAACATGTAATAATTTTCCATCTCAGCCTAAAAGCCAGCATTTTGGTTTGAGGAAAATTTCTAGAGGTATTCCTACAGAGGTTAGAGACAGATTGTGTCCATTACCATCACTAATATAGTACTGTACTTGGCTAACCCAAAGCAATTTTTTAAAAGCTATGTAATTACTAATATAAAATCAGAGAAGGTGGAGGAAAAACTACCAATGTTTGCAGAAGATAAGTTCCTATATCTGGAAAACCCAGGAAATCAATTAAAGAACTACCACAAATGAAAAAGAAATTTCAAAAAGTTGTGGGGGATGGAATGATTTATTCAGAAAGCAGTAGCTTTCCTGTATGCAAACAATTAGCAAACATGACATATAATGGACAAAAGATAGCATTCATGGTGATATCAAAAAGGACAACATATAGGAATAATCTTAACAAGAAATGTTTGGATGAGTGAAAAATATATGAAATACCTCTGGAAGATAGAAAATAAGCCTTGGTCATAGGAAGACTCCATAGTATCACAAATATTTCTATTCTCCCCAAATTACATTTTCAACTTCTAAATTTAAATTATGCTATAGAGTATACACTTAACAGCATTACAATAACAAATAACAGTTTTTAATTTTAACTAGACAAGCTGAATAAACGTTTATATGGAAAAATAAACCAACACGAATAATAAGGAAAACTTTGGGTGATGAAGGAAGACTAACCTATCAGATAGTGTATTTATTCAGGGTTCTCCTAAGTAACAAAACCAACAGGTGACACATAAGCCTCGTAACTGTCAGTGGCAAACTAAATTGGGGAACCTGAGACTTGACCTACTTTGCCTTACATTTCCCACTCTCCCTTCCAGAGGAAGGCATTGATTTTGAGCCAAAGAAAAATAATTCAGTTAAATATTTGGAGATAATTCTTAAGGCTGTGAACCAAAACGAGGTCTCAGCTCTTGTTAATTTAAGTGAAAACTGCTAGTCAGTGGTGCTCTTTAGCAAGAAAGATCCAGATGACTTTTTGAGGATTTTTAATATTTCTCCTGGTTTGAGTGCTATCCCCAAAAGTGAGGAAAATGACATTAATAGAGATCTCATGCTCTCCAATCCAAAGCATGCAACCTCATGTAACCAAAAAGAAAAGAAGAAAAGGAAGGTGGGGAGGGGGAGGAGGAGGAGGAGGAAGAGGAAGAAGAAGAAAACCTGCCTATTTTTGCCCCAGCCAGCATGTCTGGCATTCCATTCCGTATACAAAGGCTCACTCCTCTGTCACTTGAATATTGTTTGCACCCAGTCTCTTGAATATTGTTTTTCAGAAATATCCCATGCATACATTTGTATATAAAAAACAATTCTTCTGAGTCTTTCATTTTTACTTAATAATGTATCTCGGATAATTTGCTTTTTGAATGGCTCCATGCATTGCAGGTTGGGAGTAAATTGTGTCTGGGGGCTGAAATCCAGCCTGTGCACCTCCCGCCTGTTGCATTGTTTGACCTGGTGGTTGGTGGGGCGGGAGACAGTCTGCCTTTTTGCAACTGGTCCACCACCAGGGGGCACACTTTCCCTAACTCACGCAAGGGCATTCTGTTAGCACCTGTTTTGGATGTTTCCAAATGTATGTAATGGGTCTCTCATTGATCGACACACTTTTTTGGTCGCACTTTCTCCCCATCCCATCCCCCAAGACAGCCAGTGCTGCGGTGAACAGCCTTGTGATATTTTCATGCCAGGTGGCATAGATTAACTTGTGGTGTCTTGGGCAAAGGCGCCTGAATTATTTCCTACTTCTACCAGACTACCGTTTGCTCACATACCATTTCTTTCTTAGCATTTCACACTTCCTTCTACCCTCTTCATCAGTTTTACAGGCCTAAGGTCAATTCCCCAAGTTTAGAAGCTGCCCCTAACTTTGGCAGTGCCACAGGCAACAGTGTCTGCTCCAACACATGTCTCTCCATATGTCAGGAACAGAAAAATTAATAAAAGGAGAGAGGAATGGAAAAAAAAAACATGACATGTGCCACAGGGACACTTTGGAAAGGAAGCTGCATTTATTGGCAAGGTGATGAAGACAAGGAAGAAAGCAATGCTACCATCCGCATTTCCCTTCTGAAGTGGAGCTGGAGAGAACTCACTCACTCTCCTGGACAGAACAGTCAAGGCAATGGAATCCGTCTATTCTCCCTGAAGGAAGAAAGCATCAAATGCTTGGGAAACTGCAATTAAATGAAATGTCAGAATACTTCCAGCTGAATTGCCTGGCTGCTCTGCTTTAACCAGTGTCACCCACATCTTCATCCTTTCCTCATGACTGCGGTTTCCCATACACCAGAGGGAAGAGCACAGACCTCTCACAGGCGGGTCCTTCCTGGAGACCTCAGTGTGCATTGTCTATGGCGTGTGGAACTTTTCTTTTACAAATTGAGGTAAAATGTACATAACATAAAATTTATCATTTTAACCATTTCTCAATGGACAGTTCACCGGCATCCAGATAGATCCACATTGTTGTGCAACCGTCACCATCATCCATCTTCAGAACTTTGTTCATCTTACAAGACTGAAACCCTATACCCAGTGAAACCACTCGCCATTCATTCCTCCCTCTAGCCTCCGGCAATTTGATCGCTCCAGGGACCACATACAAATGAATCACTCAATATTCGTCTTTTTGTGACTGACTTATTTATTTCACTGAAGATAATGTCCTCAAGGTTCATCAGTGGAGTAGCATATACCAAATTTCCTTCCTTTTTAGGACTGGATAATATGTATGTACCCCATGTTGTTTATCCGTTCATCTTTAATGGGCATTTAAGTTTTTTCCACCTTTTGGCCGTTGGGAATAATGCTGTTATAAACATTGGTGTACAAGTCTCTGTTTGAGTCTCTGCTTTCAATTTTTTCAGTATACACCTGAAAGTAGAATTGCTGGATCATGTGGTGATTGAATGTTTAATCTTGGGGGGGGAGAGCTGCCATGCTGTTTTCCACAGTGGCGGCACCATTTTACATAGCCACAGCAGTGCACAAGGGCTTTAATTTCTCCAGGACCTTGCATGGGACATGTAACTTTTGACACTATTGACAAGTGGCTCTTTTCCCATTTCTTTGCTTTAATTGCATGAAACTTAGAGACTTAACCAAATGTTCTGGAAAACAGTCTAGAGTTGCCCCTTAAAGTCCTCTATTCAGAAACAGATAATGTGTATTCAGTGCTTATCAAAGGGGCTAATAAGTAAATATTCAAATTGTAATTTTCCTTCCCTGTATTTAATTCCTTCCTCTTTCCTTTCCCTCTTTTTTTTTTTTGACATCATCACCATGTCCCTTATAGTGAGCATCCATGCCCCATATGATAGTGGGTATCAAATAGTTAAATTAAAACTCCTGAACTCCTGCAAGAAATGTCATCATAGCACCTGGCTGGCTCTGTTGGTTAAGCGTCTGCCTTCAGCTCAGGTCATGATTCCAGAGTTCCAGGATCGAGCCCTGCATTGGGCTCCCTGCTCAGTGGGGACCCTCTGCTTCTCCCTCTACCCCTCATCCCTTTCGTGCGTGCTCTCTCTCTCTCTCAAATAAATAAATAAAATCTTAAAAAAATAAATTTCGTGGAATTCTTTTTTTGTCCCTACTGGACACTTTTCAACTTGGACTCTACTTGGCAATTACTCTTTGTCAAGAAGTAGTCAAGGAAACATCCATTACCATAAAGCAAGGAACAAGGGTGTAAAACCCAGAGGCAGTTGGAGTGGCAAGAGACATACAGCCAGGTCAGAGAAAGAGAGAGAGAAAAGACCTGTTCTGGCTCATAAATAGAGGGTGATGGTTCCAAATGGCATTTGGCAGGCTACATTGGAACAAAGCCACACTTACTGCAATACACCAATTGACACATGTTCCATACTTAAGAGACTGAGACATTTCTGCAATAGTAATAAATTCCCCGAGAGTGGGAATCAGAGTGGATCAAGAGCAACCTGTGACACGGGAAGAGGAGCAGCAGGACTTAAGCAAAAACATTAACAATAACGAAAGCAATCATTTATTAAACTCCACGTTCAAAGTACTTTATTATCTTTTTGCACCATATTAAGTACCACCTGATGATGATAATGTCAGTGCTTTTAATATATACAATCTTATTTAATCTTCACTACATCCCTATTTTATCAACTAGGTGCATCTAAATTATGCTACAGTAATAAATTCCCACATCTCAGCGGTTTAGCATGTCCTTTTAAGACTTTTTAAATGCATTGTAATGTAATTTAAAAGCCAATTCTGCAACTCTTAACAAATATTGTTTTATTTTACAATGAGATGCCTGGGTAGACTCTACTCTTCTGATTATTCTCTAAATTAGGATCCTTTGCAGTATCTTTTTTCACCCCTGTCATTTTTCTTCCAAACTTTTGATTGCTTTTAAATTTGGGGATATTTCTTTTGATTTTTCCTTGTAGACTTTAATTTTGATATATATTTTCTCTTCTCCATAATGCATGGAGGTGTTTTAATGGAATCAAAATCTGGATTTGGAAAAATAAATATGGTTTATAGAAAATGAAGCTTTTAGGGTCTCCAAGTTGAACTAATTAGGTGGCCCTTAGCTTTTGTATGGTGCTTGACCAGTGTAGGTTAGGTTGTCTCTAACAAGAAAAGCCAAAATGAAAGAAAGAAAAGAAGGAAACAAGCAGTGAAGCATGGAAAAAAGAAGAAACTGTTCTGATGAGAGGAAAACTTGAAAAGAGAAATTTATTTCCCAATAAAATCAAGCTAAAAAACCAATTTATTTACTAGATAACATCTCTCTTTGTTAAGAAATTTCCAGAGAATTCCTCATATCAGTTGCTGGAGTGGTGGGGGGTGGGAGGGATGGGGTGGCTGGGTGATAGACATTGGGGAGGGTATGTGCTATGGTGAGCACTATGAATTGTGTAAGACTGATGAATCACAGACCTGTACCTCTGAAGCAAATAATACATTATACATAAAAAAAAAAAGATAGTAGGAAGGGAAAAATGAAGGGGGGGAAATCGGAGGGGGAGACGAACCATGAGAGACTATAGACTCTGAGAAACAAATTGAGGGTTCTAGAGAGGAGGGAGATGGGGGGATGGGTTAGCCTGGTGATGGGTATTAAAGAGGGTATGTATTGAATGGAGCACTGGGTGTTATACGCAAACAATGAATCATGGAACATTACATCAAAAACTAATGTTGTAATGTATGGTGATTAACATAACATAATAAAATAAAATTTAAAAAAAATTCTAGAGAAAGGATGTTATTAAATAGTGTTAGCTATTCTGATTTGAGGTTTGCATTACATTTTTGTTTGCTTATAAGTAAAATTTTGTGCAGTTTTATCTTGCCAGATTCTGGTATGGCAAATCGAAGTGCTGAGAGATTTTTCTTTTCCACTAGATATTTTATAGAATTGAAAACTATTTGTATTAAAGAGAGAGAGAGGGAGAATAGAGAGCATGAACCTCTTTGACTGGCAAACTGTTGGACAAGCGGATGGGAGGATAAGTCTTTGGTCTATACATTCACAGCTGGCTTTGGGCAATAAATTCTCTGAGGTAGAATGGGTGACCCTATTGTTCTTTCTGCTGAAATTTTTTTATTCCAGCTGAGAGATCATGAGAAAAATGTAGCTTTATCTTTTCAGATGGTGTGTTTAGATGGCCCCTGCAGTTAATTTTAGCTCAATTTAAAAAAAAAGCCTATTTTCATATGAGGTTTTTTTTTTTTTTCTTTTTTTTAAATGCCTTTCCTATACTCAGGTGGTCATCTTCAATGACCCGGAGAGAGCCAGCAAGAAAGGGTGCAAATGCTTGAGGCCCAACCACTTCCCTAAGGCCAACTATATTATCCTTTTGGATAGGTCTTATGAACTTCTGTAAGAAGAAGAAACAAAGGAAAATCTGTTCACCTTTTATCTTAATAAAGTATCAAACCAGAAAGAAAGAAACCTCCAGAGGGTAACAGAAAGATCACAGTGCTTTGTTTCAACCAACAAAACTCAGGCTCAAAAAAAGAATAAAAATATTTCTGGAGGCATATTGTGCCCACCAGGCATTTTGTTGTAATTAGGGAAAAGTCATACAAGGCCACTGGAGTGAACAAAACTACAGCTCTATTGGATTTCCTCTTTGATGACTTTTATTTTTTTGAAATTGGTTTGAGGTACGTGTGTGTTTGTGTGTGTGATCATAACAAACAGTGATCTGACAATAAATGATCTATTTATGCAGTTGAAGAGATAGTAAACTTGTCTCAAAAGACTAAAAAAAATTCATAGAAAGGAACAAATGAGAGCTTATTTCTTAGAAGATCTACTCTTCCAGGATAGGAATGTTTGTTCAGAACAGCCAAAAGGATTTTTCAAGCTACACTTGCAGCACAAAGAAAGGCTAGACCTGCTTGGGGCAAGTAATGTAATGTTTAACAAATAAGAGAGAAAAAGGCAGTGCCTCCCAACTTTGATTTTGCTTTGACTTCTTTGTTTTTCTTGAAGGAGAATGATCTTCAAGCCAGAAGGATGGACTAAAAATCAGTAAAACAGAATTCAAGTCCAAGAGAGATTTGAAGAAGAGCACTTGGCCCTTAACTAGAGCTCAGATCAAAAGTCATAGGCAACTCCCATTTCAGGGCCCTGATCAAAGAACTGCAGTTGTAGTTGGTAATCTCTGAGAAATCATGGAGTGTGGGAGAATTTCCAGGATCCTGGGTAGGGGCTAGTATCCTAATTTTCAAAAGGAGAGGATAAAAAAAGCAGTTGGCTAATAAGCTTGACCTGGATCTGAAGTAATTCAAAATTACTTTTTGTGAGTAATTGGGGAAAAAAAAAAAAGTGGTGATGATTCATTCTGAACACAGGCTTTTCAAATCAGGCCAAAATAGTATTGTTTTTTCTTCTGATTATTCATGAGACCAATGGACTGAGGAAATGCCAAAGACAATGTAGAGTCTCATCATTTGGGGCTCTGTGTGGACTTCACCTCTTCAGAAAGGCAATTCCCAAGTGCTTGGTCTAAAGCAGCTATCCAGGTTAATAGCCATAAAATGTTACCTTATTGTTTTTATTTAAGACATTTATTGATACATAAAATTATATTGCAGTGACTTTATTTGTTTATTGCCTTGCTCCTTTCCTACTAGAATACAAATTCCATGGGGTTGATGATCACATGTGTCAAACCTTTACTGTACTCCCACCATCTTAAACAGGGCCATCTTAATCTTTTGAGACAAGCACTCAGTAAGTACCTGCTGAATAAATGAATGTTGCTTAATTACATTTGTTTTGTTTTGTTTTGTTTTTGGTATAAATGCTTTCCAAAATATAAATGTGAGGTATAGTGATTATTTTGGCAAGGCATTTGACCAAGTGGTCCATTATTTCCTTGATAATGAGATGGAGAAATTTATGGGATGGTTTTATAGCTGCCACTTTGTGATATAGCTACTAGTTATTGTAGACATTTCAGACCAAGTAGGGATAGGGATAGTTGCAAGATAGATCAGGGACAGAGGCTAGCTTCTGATTGCCTTACTTCCTCATTTGTGATTCTATCTGGAAACACATGAAACATATGTAACTGATGCTACAAGTGAGGGGCATACACTGATCCCAGGAGGCTTCATCCCATCAATTAACCTTTGTTTTCTTATGCTTGTGTATCATGTTGCTCATACTTTAATGTTTATTTCATTCTGCTTTGTTTCATTCTTATTTATTTTATATAGTTTATAGTTTTGAATATGTTTGAAGTTCAAAAGGTAAGTTATGTATTGAAAAGCTTTCCTTCCACACCATTGTTTACCAACACATTCACTTCCCTAGGCCATAAGAAACCAATGTTATTAGTTTCTTTGTATCCTTCCAGAGTTATTTTAATCTATATAAGAACACAAACACATATGTTATATATATTAATATCTATCTATCTATCCATCATCTACCTATGTATCTTCTTCTCTCTTGTTACACAAGTGGTACCATACTGTATATACTGTTCTGTACTTTTACTGTCCACCAAATGTAATTTTTTAAATTTAATTTAATTTTATTATGTTATGTTAGTCACCATACATTACATCATTAGTTTTTGATGTAGTGTTCTATGATTCATTGTTTTCGTATAACACCCAGTGCTCCATGGGTGTTGCTCCTCCTTAATACCCATCCTCGGGCTAACCCATCCTCCCACCCTGCTCCCTTCTAAAACCTTTGGTTTGTTTCTCAGAGTCCATAGTCTCTCATGGTTCATCTCCCCCTCCAATTTCCCCTCCTTCATTTTTCCCTTCCTTCTCCTAATGTCCTCCATGCTATTCCTTATGTTCCACAAATAAGTGAAACCATATGATAGTTGACTTTCTCTGCTTGACTTATTTCACTTAGCATAATCTCCTCCAGTCCCATCCATGTGGATGTAAAAGTTGGGTATTCATCCTTTCTGATGACTGAGTAATATTCTATTGTATATATGGACCACATCTTTATCCATTCAGCTGTTGAAGGACATCTCAGCTCTTTCCACAGTTTGGCTATTGTGGACATTGCTGCTATGAACATTGGGGTGCATATGGCCCTTCTTTTCACTACATCTGTGTCTTTGGGTAAATACCCAGGAGTGCAATTGCTGGGTCATAGGGTAGCTCTATTTTTAATTTTTTGAGGCACCTCCACACTGTTTTCCAAAGTGGCTGTACCAACTTGCATTCCCACCAACAGTATAGTTCCCCTTTCTCCACAACCTCTCCAATATTTGTTGTTTCTTGCCTTGTCAGTTTTTGCCATTCCCACTGGTGTAAGGTGGTATCTCAATGTGGTTTTGGTTTGAATTTCCCTGATGGCTAATGATGATGAACATTTTTTCGTGTGTCTGTTAGCCATTTGCATGTCTTCTTTGGAGAAGTGTCTTTTCATATCTTCTGCCCATTTTTTGACTTGATTATTTGGTTTTTGGGTGTTGAGTTTGAGAAATTCTCTATAGAACTTGGAAATCAGCACTTTGTCTGTAGTGTCATTTGCAAATATCTTCTCCCTTTCTGTGGGTTGCCTCTTTGTTTTGTTGACTGTTTCCTTTGCTGTGCAGAAGCTTTTTATTTTGATGAAGTTCCAAAAGTTCATTTTTGTTTTTGTTTCACTAGACTTTGGAGATGTATCTTAAAAGAAGTTGTGGCAGATGTCGAAGAGGTTGCTGCCTATGTTCTCCTCTAGGATTTTAATGGGTTCATGTCTCACATTGAGCTCTTTCATCCATTTTGAGTTTATCATTTTATATGGTGTTGGAGAATGGTCGGGTTTCATTCTTCTGTATATAGCTGTCCAATTTTCCCAGCACCATTTATTGGAGAGACTTTTTTCCATTGCATATATTTTCCTGCTTTGTCGAAGATTATTTGGCCATAGAGTTGAGGGTCCATATCTGGGCTCTCTATTCTGTTCCATTGGTCTATATGTCTGTTTTTGTGCCAGTACCATGCTGTCTTGGTGATCACTGCTTTGTAATATAACATAATGCCCCCAGCTTTGTTTTTCTTTTTCAACATTTCCTTAGTGATTTGGGGTCTTTTCTGATTCCATACAAATTTTAGGGTTGTCTGTTCCAGCACTTTGAAAAATGTCACTGGAATTTTGATTGGGATGGCATTGAAGGTATAGATTGCTCTGGGCAGCATAGACATTTTAACAATGTTTATTCTGATCCATGAGC
Source organism: Mirounga leonina (assembly GCF_011800145.1). Classification (NCBI taxonomy): domain Eukaryota; kingdom Metazoa; phylum Chordata; class Mammalia; order Carnivora; family Phocidae; genus Mirounga; species Mirounga leonina. The sequence continues at coordinate 32,565,436 of NW_023270855.1, read as the reverse complement.
ATAGAATGTTTTTCCATCTTTTTGTGTCTTCTTTAATTTCTTTCATGAGTGTTCTGTAGTTCCTAGAATATAGATTCTTTACCTCTTTGGTTAAATTTATTCTGAGGTATCTTACGGTTTTTGGTGCTGTTGTAAATGGAATTGATTCTCTAATTTCTCTTTCTACAGTTGCATTGTTAGTATATAAGAAAGCAACTGATTTCTGTGCATTGATTTTGTGTCCTGCCACATTACTGAATTGCTGGATGAGTTCTAGTAATTTGGGGGTGGAGTCTTTTGGATTTTCCACATAAAGTATCATGTCATCTGTGAAGAGAGAGAGTTTGACTTCTTCTTTGCCAATTTGAATACTTTTAATTTCTTTTTGTTGTACGATTGCTGTTACTAGGACTTCTAGTACTATGTTGAACAATAGTGGCAAGAGTGAGCATCCTTGTCATGTTCCTGATCTTAAGGGAAAGGCTCTCAGCTTTTCCCCATTGAGGATGATATTTGCTGTGGATTTTTCATAGATGGATTTTATGAACTTGAGGAATGTTCCCTCTATCCCTATACTCTGGAGAGTTTTAATCAGGAAACGATGCTGTATTTTGTCAAATGCTTTTTCTGCATCAATTGAGAGGACTATATGGTTCTTCTCTCTCCTCTTATTAATATGTTCTATCCCATTGATTGATTTGTGAATGTTGAACCAACCTTGCATCCCGGGGATAAATCCCACTTGGTCATGGTGGATGATCCTTTTAATGTATTGTTGGATCCATTTGCTAGGATTTTGTTGAGAAATTTGGAATCCATATTCATCAGGGATATCGGTCTGAAATTCTCCTTTTTGATGGGGTCTTTGCCTGGCTTGGGGATTAAGGTCATGCTGGCCTCATAGAATGAGTTTGGAAGCTTTCCTTCTGTTCCTATTTTTTGAAACAGCTTCAGTAGAATAGGTATTATTTCTTTGAATGTTTGGTAGAATTCCCCAGGGAATCCATCAGGCCCTGGACTCTTGTTTTTTGGGAGGTTTTTGATCACTGCTTCAATCTCGTTACTGGTTATTGGCCTATTCAGGTTGTCAGTTTCTTCCTGTTTCAATCTTGGCAGTTTATAGGTTTCCAGGAAGGCATCCATTTCTTCCAGGTTGCTTAATTTATTGGCATATAGTTGTTGATAATAATTTCTTTTTTTTTTTTTTTAAGATTTTATTTATTTATTTGACACAGAGAGAGAGACAGAGAGAGAGGACAAGAAAGCAGAGTGACAGGCAGATGGAGAGGGAGAAACAGGCTCTCCACTCAGCAGGGAGCCGGATGTGGGGCTCGATCCCAAGACCCCAGGATCATGACCTGAGCTGAAAGCAGCCACTTAACGGACTGAGCCACCCAGGCGCCCCTGTTGATAATAATTTCTAGTAATTGTTTCTATTTCCTTGGTGTTAGTCGTGATCTCTCCCCTTTCATTCATAATTTTATTAATTTGTGTCCTTTCTCTTTTCTTTTGGATAAGTCTGGCCAGTGGTTTATTGATATTATTAATTCTTTCAAAGAACCAGCTTCTAGTTTTGTTGACCTGATCTACTGTGTTTCTGGTTTCTAATTCATTGATCTCTGCTCTAGTCTTACTTATTTCTCTTCCAATGTGTGACTTAGGTATTGTTTGTTGCTTTTTCACTAGCTCTTTAAGGTGTAAAGTTAGTTGGTGAATTTGGGATTTTTCTATTTTTTTGAGTGAGGCTTGGATGGCTATGTATTTCCCCCTTAGGACCGCCTTTGCAGTATCCCATAGGTTTTGGACCGATGTGTTTTTGTTTTCATTGGTTTCCATGTATTGTTTAAGTTCTTCTTTGATTTCCTGGTTGACCCAAACATTCTTGAGCAGAGTGGTCTTTAGCTTCTAAGTGTTTGAATTTCTTCTGAGTTTTTTCCTGTAATTGAGTTCCAGTTTTAAAGCATTATGGTATGAGAATAGGCAGGGAATAATCTGTCTTTTGGTATCGGTTGAGACCTGATTTGTGACCCAGTATGTGGTCTATTCTGGAGAAAGTTCCATGTGTGCTCTAGATGAATGAGAATTTTGTTGTCTTAAGGTGGAATGTTCTATATATATCTATGAGGTCCATCTGGTCCAGTGTGTCATTCAAAGCTCTTGTTTCTTTGTTGATTTCCTGTAGATGATCTGTCCATTGCTGAGAGTGGAGTATTGAGGTCTCCTACAATTAACGTATTATTATCAATATGACTATTTTGGTTAACAGTTGGCTTATGTAGTTAGCTGCTCCCATGTTGGGGCCGTAGATATTTACAATTGTTAGATCTTCTTGTTGGATAGACCCTTTAAGAATGATACAGTGTCCTTCTGTATCTCTAACTACAGTCTTTAGCTTAAAATCTAATTTGTCTGATATAAAAATTGCTACCCCAGCTTTCTTTTGATGTCTGTTGGCATGGAAGATGGATCTTCATCCCTTCACTTTCAGTCTGGATGTATCTTTAGGGTCAAAACGAGTCTCTTGCAGACAGCATATGGATGGGTCCTGCATTCTTATCCAATCTGCAACCCTGTGCTGTTTTATGGGAGCATTTTAGGCCATTCACATTGAGAGTGATTATTGAAAAATATGAATTTGTTGTCATCATGTTGCCTGTGAAGTCCTTGTTTCTATAGATTGTCTCTGTAAATTTCTGTTCTATATCACTCTTGGGGTCTTTCTTCTTTCATAGAACTGCCTTTAATATTTCTTGTGGGGCTGGCTTAGTGGTCACATATTCTTTCATTTTCTGCTGGTCTTGGAAACTCTGCATCTCTCCATCCATTCTAAATGACAGCCTTGCTGGATAAAGTATTCTTGGCTGCATGTTCTTCTCATTTAGTACCCTGAATATGTCTTGCCAGCCCTTTCGGGCTTGCCAGGTCTCTGTGGATAGGTCTGATGTTATTCTGATGTTCCTCCCTCTGTACATAAGGAATCTCTTTCCCCTAACTGCCCTTAAGATGGTTTCCTTGGTTCTAAGATTTGCAAGTTTTACTATTGAGTGCTGCGGTTTTGGCCTGTTTTCCTTGATCTTGAGAGGGGTCCTCTCTGCCTCTAGGACATGAATGTTTATTTCATTCCCCAGACTAGGGAAGTTCTCAGCTGCGATTTGCTCAAATATATGTTCTAGTCCTCTCTCTCTCTCTCCACCCCTTCAGGGATCCCAATAATTCTGACATTGGAAAGTTTCATGGTGTCACTTATTTCTCTAATTCTGTTTTCATGGATTTTGAGCTGTTTCTCCCAAGCCTCCTCTTTTTCCTTCTTTTCTATCGGTTGGTCTTCTAGATCACTAATTTATTCTTCTGACTCATTTACCCTAGCTGTTAGAGTATCTAGATTGGATATCATTGATAGCATTTTTAAGTTCTGCCAGTTCAGCTTTCATTTCTGCCCTTAGAGACTCTGTGTTGCCATTAATCGATTTCTCCATTCTAGCTATTGTCTTCATAACTGTTACCCTGAAGTCCGTTTCCAACATCTTGCTTGTATCTGTATCCATTTGTAAATCTGTGGCAGAAGTCACAGTCTCCTATTTTGGGCATTCCTCCTCCTAGTTATTTTGTTGAGGGGTGGTTGAGGGAATGTACAGAATCCAAATTATTGACCACAACCCAAGCAAGATGTACTTGTTTTATAGGGACCTTAGGGTTGTTGGCCTCTTGTTCTCCCAGCCTGTCTTCTGGGGGAGGGGCCTGCCACACTGTTACTCTGGCAACCCTGTTTGGGCAGAGTTGCCCTGCCCACTGGGTGGGGGGGGATGGGCTCAGTGAAAACCAGTTTTTTGGGGCTTTTGTTCTCTGGCAGCTTTCCCTGGAGGCTTTCCATGTCTCTTCTGAGTCAGAGCAGAAGAGACTGTTTCCAACCCTCTGCCTCAGAACAGAGAGATCTCAGTCTTTTCCTCAGTGAGCTCTCCAGGCCACACTATCTCTGTTTCTGTCTGTGCCACTAAAAACTGCAGCATCCTGAGTTGTGCACCCCTCAGCTTCCAGGTCCAGGCACATCTCTGCCCTTTGTGCTTCTAAAACTGCCAGCCATCCCCGTTTGCACACGTGGCCCTGCCGCTCCAGGTTTCAGTCTGGGGGCTGCCCTAAAGTCCTTTCCCCACCACTACCAGTCTGCGAGTCTGTGCCCTGGACCCAGTGCGGGAGGCTTTCGCAAACTGGTGGTGCAGGATCCCGACCACTCCCTCCCCCTTTGTTTATCTTCCCATATCTGCCCACGGAATCACAGCTCCCTGCTTCATACCTTGAAACCAACCGCCTGTGATATTCTGTTTGTAGAGATCCAGATATATCTTCTTATATCTCAGGCTGATTTCATGGGTGTTCAGAGTGGTCTGGTAGATATCCAGCTCAATTCAGGGGACTGGTTGGAATGAGGTCCCCTACTCCTCCGCCATCTTTTCCTCACCCTCCACCACATGTTTTAGAGAAACCTTCATACACCTACCTCAAGTATGTCCTCATTCCTCTTTTTGGGATGCATAATATTCCATTTTTTGGCTGTATCATAATTTCTTTAACCTATCCCTTAATAATGGACTAAGGTTTTTCCACATCTTTTACTATTATAAACAAAGCTGTAGTAGATAATCCTGTATGTTATGTCATTTCACACATGAGCAAGAGTGTGTTTATCTTCAGGGAAAACAATTTTTAGAGGTGGAATTGCTGAGACATGGATTTGTAATTTTGATAGATGTTGCTAAATTTTTTTCCAGAAGGGGGGTACCAATTCATATTCCCTGTTACCCCACATTCTTGCCAGTAGAATCATTGTAGTTCCAAATTACATCTTTCTATTATGAATAAGGCTGGTCATCTTCTCTGTTTGGGAGCCATTTTTGTTTCTTTGACTTATTTATACACTTTGCCCATTTTCTACTGGATTACTCTATTAATTTATTAATTTTCAGAGTTCTTTATAGTTTCAGGAAATTAGTTTTGGGGGGGAGATATGGATCACATATATTTTGTATATGTGATCAAAATTTTCCATATGGTTTCTGCCCATTTCTTTTCTAAGTTTATTCTTTATTATTTAGGTGTTTGACCTTTTCTGTCATTATTGTAAGTGGGGTTATAATTAAGTTTTATGTATCTAAGTTGCTTACTATACTGTATAAGCCAGAGGTTGCAAACTATAGCTCTCAGGCAAAATATGACCTGCCATGTGTTTTTGTAAGCAGTTTATGGCTGCTTTTGTACTTCAGTGGCAAAGTTGAGTATAGTTGTAATAGAGACAGCATGGCCCACAAAACCTAAAATATTTACTATCTGGACCATTGTAGAAAAAAATTTGCTAACCCCTGCTATCAGCTCCTTCTTTGGGGGCTTATTCAATTGTTAAACTATACAACTTGGTAAGTTGCATATAGCTGATGCTCTGAGTAGTATATAGTATGTTGAATTGAATAAGGCAAACCTAAAGCATTTATTGACCATGTGATATAAATATGACTCTCTCCTAAGTGAGAAAGGTATTCATTTTACAAATATTTATTGGCCATCTACTATATGTTTGGCACTATTCTAGGTTCTGTGGATATAGCAATTAACAAAATACATTAAAAAAATCCTATTGTTTTAAAAAAGCTGCTGGACATAACTAAGCAATTCTGGTTTCAGTTCGCAACAAGAATTACTGTTCAACCTAGTACTGTTGTCTAACAATAATTGTTAATATGTAATTATGTTATATATCATTTGTTGATTAGCTGTCATTATAGTCAATTTGTAAAATATTATGACATTTTAAACATTTAAATTCATGACATCATTAATCTTTGATATGTGCACTGTCCACTAAGTTAGCCACTAGTCACATATAGCTACTGAGCACTTGAAACATGGTTATAGTGAATCAACATGATGTAAAATACACACTGAATTTTAAAGATTTATTACCCAAAAGGCATATATCTCTTTAATAATTTATATTATTATTTAGTAATATAATAATATAATTTAATAATATTTATATTATTTAATAATTTATATTATTATATGTTGAAAAATAGTTTGGCTCTATTGAGTTAAGTGAAAGATATTAATAAAATTAATTTCAACTTTTTCTTTTTGTTTATGTTTATGTAGCTATAAGAAAATTTAAAGTTACATATATGACTTACATTATATTTCTGTTGGACAGTATTCTTCCAGAAACTTCCTTTATGTTTAGCTGGTATTTCTCAAATATGGACTTTTCATAGATGGGGACACTGGGTTAAGCAAAGGTTTAAAAGTTTATTGCTGGATTCACAGTCTTTAATGTGTTAGTTTGCAATTTTAATTTCCATGGGGTTAGGCATGTTTATAGTGTTCCCCAAATATCTTTCAATAGGAGCTTTCTTGAGATGCCCTTTGCTAGTCTCTGACCAAACTGATGGCATTGTGCTGCTCATTTTGGAACCTGGTACAAAAGCACTGATAGAACAAGGCTTTAATTCACAAGGCCAGTTTTCAGTTCATTTTCTGGATTTTTCCTTGGTTTTCTAAGTAAAGTCAATACCAATTATTTTAAAATGTAATTCTTTTTTTTTTTAAAGAATTTATTTATTTATTTGACAGAGAGAGACACAGCGAGAGAGGGAACACAAGCAGGGGGAGTGGGAGAGGGAGAAGCAGTCTTCCCGCTGAGCAGGGAGCCCCATGTAGGGCTTGACCCCAGCACCCTGGGATCATGACCTGAGCTGAAGGCAGATGCTTAACGACTGAGCCACCCAGGCACCCCTAAAATGTAATTCTATTGTTTGAATATAATTCACCAAATTTTGAAAAGTTTGGTTAATTAAAAAAAATAAATATAAGATCAACTGGACTTATAAAAATTATTCATTTTCAAAATACAGAGTTGTAAATGGGCTTGTCCTTTTGGATGGTGATGCAGAGAAGTCCAGTGATGAATGGTATGGAATTATTAGTTGAAAGTCATATTTTTGACAGAAGAATATACCATTCACATGACCTACACAGTAGGAAATGATAAATTCCAGAATGCAATTGAGGTGGGAGTTACTTCAGTGACAAATGTTACCATTTATTATATTCAGAAGTCCTTGTTAGAAAGAGATCCAGGAGATAGCTTAGGTGTAAACCACAGTGTCATAAGCCTCGAATGGGCTTTCTATCATTCAACCCACTTCAGAGTATGAGAGTGTCTCCTTCGAAGACATTGATCTTTCAGATGAACAGAATTTCAGCTCTACACTTTTAGTAACTCAAAAATGGTTCTCAGGCCTTTCTCCAAACATTTCCCCCAGCATGAAATCCAATAAGTTATATGGCATAGAGACATACTACATTGTTCACATTTTGGTAAAGACTACATAGACACTTTTGTTAACATGCTGCATGTACTTTTTGTCTCTGGCAGAAACTAAATGAAGTAAAAACTGTCCATCTTAATGATACACCAATGGTAGCCATTCCCCACAGTGAGAGAAAAGAATCAATTGCTATATTAAAGGCTCCTTTTGGATCTCTGCTTGTGTTGTCTAGCTCTTGTAATTGAAACTAAAAAAAGATAATTCTTTCCTTCTAGTCTTGGTTTTTCTCCTTTGTGGCAGAAAGCTTACCAAATTGGAATAAATGAAGGAAATTACAAAAAGGCAAGACTATGGAGAAGCTGAGTAAGTGAAGTCCTCTTGCCAAAGGCTGTGTCTGGACAGTACATTCAAACTGGACTCTGCAGGGTTGGTCTGATTGTTGGTCTTCCTTAATGGTAAATTTCTACAAAGTCAGTTGACTCAGCATATCAGTGATCTGAGTTGACCATTAAACTAGACCAAACCCACTAAATTGGCTACCTTTTGGTTCTCTGTTTTTCAGTCATACATAGTCATAAATCAGAAAAACTATCATCCAACTAACAAATAAAACAAATCAAAACAAACCAGCAAAGTATAAAATGGATAACATAATTGAAATACTGTTTTTCCACTTGATGTTCACACGATAGATCAAAATAAAGTTTTGTTTTGCTTTTTCTTTATTCTGTTAATGTGCTGGTGATGCACTGGTGTGGACTTGTAGATAGAAAACATTATTTGCAAGGTTGCATTGAAATTTTAATCTAAAATTGAAACATTTTGGCTTGCTATGAAGACTGTCATTGCATCGTATTTATATATGTGTGTGCTTGTGCATGTGTAAACATATCCACTTAATGAAAATTGCAAAATGCCATCTCACAAACTAATAATTAAATTGTGATAAATTGGATCCAAGATGATAAATTTCATTTTCAGAGGGAAAGCCACCTTTTAAGTGTGTTTAATACAAAATAAGACATTTCACTCTAAAAAAATTAGAATTGTAAGTAGGCAAATTAAGGAAAAAATTAGCTGTAATTTTACCATCCAGAGATAGTCCTATTAAGGTGTTATGTCCTTCTCAACTTTATTCTCACATTAGAACATGAGATTATACCATACACATGGTTTTCTAAACTGCACTTTTAATATAATTATTTGTTTTCTCTTTTCACATTAGTATAGATTAAATTATAAAGTTAATGGATGTATATCCTTTTCTATAGCATGTATAGATGGTGTTTTATTTAACCAGACTACATTTTATTTAACCAATACCCTGTTGTTGGACAATTGTTTCCAGTTGTTTACTATTATAAGCCATACTTCAGGGAATGTCCTGCATAGTTGTATTTATTTGCTCAGGTATTCTTCTGGATATATTTCTAAAACTGAAATAGATGAGTCAAGGAGCAAGCACATTTAAAATATTTTTCTATACATTTTGTGTAATAGCCTTTTAGAGATGATATGTGTACCTGTGCATAATTAATTATCTAATATGCACTATAATAGGGAAAGAGGCAGGTGATCTCTGACTGTAGGAACCTGACAACCTAGGAAGATGATGCTTAGCTATATTTTGTATAGTTAATTACTATAATTTAACAATGTTGTCACCACTTTAAACAATAAAGTAAACACATCTAACATTTATTACTTTTTAAGTGTTTTGAAAATAAGCGTTTAAAATAAGTAAGCCTGATTTTTGGTTTTACTTAATGGCTAATACCTATAGTTAATTGATTTAGCACAGCAGTGGTCTAAACTGATCATTAAACCAACCAAATCCACTAACTTGGCTATCTTTTCATCCTGTTTTCCAGTCATATTTCCAGTCACAAAAAAAGGTGTAACCAGAAAAATGTACAAATTATAAATTTGTAGAATACTAGTAGCACCTTGGAAGCTCTCAATCATCCTCTAAGTGCTCTCTCATTATCTATGATGATGACTTGTCACAGGCATAAAGAAAAAAAATATCAAAATTAAAACTTTTTTGTGCATCAAAGGACACTATCAAAGAGAACGAGAAAGCAATTCACAGAATAGGAGAAAGTATTTGCAAATCATTTATCTGATAAGGTATTAGTATTCAGAATGTATAAAGACTCCTAAATTAAAAAACAACAAAAAGACACAAACAACAGCGAGAGAGGGAACACAAGCAGGGGGAACAGGAGTGGGAGAGGGAGAAGCAGGCTTCCCGCTAAGCAGGGAGCCCAATGCAGGGCTCAATTCCAGGACCCTGGGATCATGACCTGAGCCGAAGGCAGACGCTTAACGACTGAGCCACCCAGGTGCCCCTTGAATAGACACTTCTTTAAAGAAGATATAAAATGGCCAATAAATAACATGTATGAAAAGACACTCAACATAACTGGTCATTAGGGAAATGCAAATCAAAACCATAGCGAGATACTGCTTCACACCCAGTAGGATGGCTCTTATCAAAACCAAACCAAACCAAACCAAAACAGAAACTCAGGAAAGTAACAGTGTTGGTGAAGATGTAGAGAAGCTGGAATTTTGTGCATTGCTGATGGGCACATAAAATGGTCCAGCCAGTATAGAAAAGAGTCTGGCAGTTTTCCCAAATAATTAAATTTGGATTATCACATGATCCAGCAATTCTGCTTTTGGGTATATACTAAAATAATTGAAAGCAGGGACTCAAACAGATACTTGTGTATCAATGTTTATAGCAGCCTTATTCACAATAGCCAAAAGGTAGAAACAACTCAAATGCCCATTGATAGATGAATGGATAAAAAAATGTGGTACATATTTATTATTCAGCCCCAAAAGTGAAGGAAATTCCGATATATGCTGTAATATGGATGAACTTTGAAGACATCATCCTCAGTGAAATAAACCAGACACAAAAGGACAAATATTGTGTGACCCCATTTATTTGAGATATCCACAGTAGTCAAATTCATACAGACAGAAGGCTGCAGGGGCTGGAGGAAGGGAGAATGAGGAGTTATTGTTTAATGGATACAGAGTTTCAGTTTGCAATGATGAGAAGAGTTCTGGAGATGCATAGTGGTGATGGCTGCATAATACTGTGAGTGTACTTGATGCCACTAAACTGTACACTTAAAAATGGCTAAAATGGTTCATTTTATATTACATATATTTTATTATACACAGAGAAGATAACTCTCCTAACTTCTAACTCTTTTATTAGTTTTGTATGTTTTTGCATGTTATATAAGTTGAATTATACAATTTACTTTTTGTGTGTGTGTCTGAGCTTTTTATCTCAACATTACTCTCTGCAAAATACATTCATGTCATTGCATGTGATAGTACTTTTTAAGTTTTAATAGCTTTAAAGTATTTAATAGGAATAAACCACATTCTCCTGTTGATGGGTATTGATTCCAGTTTTGTTTTTGTTTTTGTTTTTGCTATTTTGACTAAAGCTGCTATAAACATTCTTTTACATATCTGTCTGTGTTGGTGACACAGAAATATATATCAACTGAGTATGTATCTAGGAGAGGGATTGCTGGGTCATCAGGTGTGCATACCACAGTCTCAGGGCATTCCAGTGGGTTGCATATCCCACTGGAACAAACTCGAGTATTCTAATTTGTTTAGCTATTGCAGTGGGTTTTGTGGTGCTGTCTCATTGTGATTTTAATTTACATTTCCTTGATGACTAATGATGTTTACTATCTTTTAATATGTCCATTGGCAATTTGGATATCCTGTTTTATGAAGTATCTTTTACCATTTTTTCTATTAGATTGTCTTCTTGTTTTTCTTATTGATTTATAGGAATTCTTTATTCTGGAGCCTTTGTAGGATACATGAATTCCAAAAAAAGAAAAAAAAAGCCCACTCAATGTCTTGCTTTTTTTTTTTTTTTTACAATCTTACTGGTGCCTCTTGATAAGTGGAAATCTTTAATTTTAATGTAGCAAAATTTATCATTCTTTGCTTCTATGGCTAGGGCTTTTCTGTTGTTTAAGAAATCTTTGCTTAAGCCAAAGTCCTGAGAATATTATGTTATGTTGTTTTCTAGTACATTTATTCTTTCTTTTTTTGCTTTTGTTCCCATTCTGTCTCTTCTTTGGGGACTCCAATTATACAGAGTAGACCTTTTGTGCATATCCCACATGACTCTTACTCTTTTGGTTGGATATTTTCTTCTGATTTATCTTCCAGTCTATTGATTCTCTTTTTAGCTGGGTTGATTCTACTTTTTAACCTATTCATTGAGTCCTTAATTTCATTTACTGGATTTTGTGGGTTTTTTTTAGTTCTATAATTTCATTTGACTTTTTCTTTATAATTTTCAGGTCTTTCCTTGAAATTCTTTATTTTGTCATGTACTTTTAAAAACATAACCCTTAAAGTCCCTATATGATAATTCTAATATTGGTATCTTCTGTGGGTCTATTTCTATTGTCTTTCATTATTTTTATTTTTAGCTAACTTTTTGTCATGCTTTGTTACTTCCAGTTGAACTTGTGTCATTCTTTATAAAGATTATAGAAGATAGTTTGAGTCTCTGGATCATATCTTACTTCAGGGAGGATTTACATTTTTTTTGGCCTGTGGGTAGTCTAGGCTGCATATCAGTTTAATCCATTCATGGGTGGAACAGATACAAAGCTGGGCTTCAGTTCTGTGTGAGCTGTTCTATTTATTAAACTTCTATTTAGGAGTTTATACTCCTAAATGATAGTACTTCACAAATACCAACTAAAGCCCCAAGTGTTTACTTGGGCCCCTCCTGCTGGGCGAACTCAGAACCACAAATTTTATGAGACTGCAGTAAACTCTGTTCAGCTCTACAGCCTTTCAGACATGATTTTCTGTTCAGTTTTTCTTATCTTTTAGATGCTTCTTGAGAATTCACAAATTCATCAGAGGGAAAAGCATTGCCACATGCCAGTTTACTTCTCTGGGTTTCTTTTCTTCTTAAGATCTTGGTCCTTCAAATCCTCACTGTCTTGGTAGCTCTCTGACTGACTTCAAATCGATGTTTGTTTTAATTTCCTCCAGCTTTTATAGTGATTGATGGAAGTAAGGTTTATTTCAAATAAAATGGTCTGCCATTTTGGGGAAGGCAAAAAAATCAGTACCATTTGGATTTATTTATATGTTGTTATCACTTTTGATATTTTCTCATTTAAACATATAGAGATTTTGCTTCAAGCAAAATTCCTAATGACTTAGCTCAGAATCCAGGTTTCCTGATTATTTGTACTAAATCTAGTGCTTTTACTAAACATGCATGATAGAAATACTATAGTAATATTGGAAATAACATTCTTCTGATATTGCTTAGAAAAACCATTCTTTTCCATTTATAGATATTTAAATCCTGCTTGTGCTAAGGTGTGTCCTAACTTTTATTTAGGTTTGAAGACTTTTTTTTTGTGGTGGGGGAGGCTCAAAAACTTCTAATAATCCATATATATTGGGTATTTTAGTCTGTCAGGCACAATGCCAAGGCTTTTATGTGTATCAGTTCATTCAGTCCTCACAGTAAGCCTCTGATGTAAGACATATTTTCATGTTAATTTTGAGACAAGCTAGCTGTATTTCAGAGGGGTTCATTAACTTTCTCAAGTCACATTATTAGTAGGTGATGGAGCAAGTACTTGAACCTGTGTGACATAGTGGAATGAACAGTGGTGTTTGGAGTCAGACAGACCAGGCTTAATATTCTAGAATTATCCCTGAGTAGCTGTGTGACCAAGGCCTGAGTCACAGAATCCTCATGTGGTAATGATATGACTCAAGTAACAATGTGGTGAAGAGAAAAATCAAATAATGTGTATGAGTGCCCCTAGTGTACATGAGGCACTGTCTGAATGCTAGAGCCCTTCTTTCCTTCTTGTATAAAAGTAAATATTTGAAAAGAACTTTAAAGTTTACAAAACACTTTTAAGAATAAGATGTTTACCCCTTTCATCAATTCTGAGTGATAGTCTGGACAAGTAGAGATATGGAAACCACATATCAGAGAAGTGAAGTGATTTGCCTCCAGTTACTCCGCCTACATATAGAGAAGAATTAAGCTTAGTTGATTGCCCTGAGCCTAGATTAACACCATAAATACACCCTGAAGAGGGAATTTTTTGTAAATTAAATAATATTTTAAATGTACAAGAGAAATCTCCTATTTAAAGGATCCCTGAAGTGAATGCTTTTGTAGTCAGGAATAATTCTGGAAATGTAAATTATATCCCACTAACTTATCTGTTTTACAAGTTTGGCTTTTAATGTTTCTTAAAGTTGGTGGTGTCTGATGTTGACTTTTCCATCCTCAAAATGTCTTCCTGTTGATAAGATACTGTTACTTCATTTCTAGAATCTAATTAAAGTTGATAGTACTCTAAGGAACAGCAAATGTCAAAATCCACTAGGGTTAATTGCTTCCAGTGTATTTTCTTTTTTTTTTTTTTAAAGATTTTATTTATTTATTTGAGAGAGAGAGAATGAGAGACAGAGAGCATGAGAGGGAAGAGGGCAGAGGGAGAAGCAGACCCCCTGCCGAGCAGGGAGCCCGATGTGGGACTCGATCCTGGGACTCCAGGATCATGACCTGAGCAGAAGGCAGTCGCTTAACCAACTGAGCCACCCAGGTGCCCCACTTCCAGTGTATTTTCAAAGTAAAGGAACATATAAAATCAATAAAACTGTGGTAGCAGAATTAAATTATCTTGCAACTGTTTTCTTCAAATGTATGATTCATTTGAACATTTTAATGTTTTGTTCAAGAAAGACATTTAGGTTATAGCTATGTCCACAATTGGGTGCTACAGTCACTCAACGGGCCTCGGTGCACAGGTAAGGTGGTCTTCTGCCAGGCAAGTGCTCTGGAAGGTTTCTTGCCTTTAATAAGAAGATACCAAATTTACCCCCAAGGCATCCAGTTGACTAGAAGAGTCATTTTCCAGACTCTTGGCAGAGGACATACTCCAAATTCCCTTTGTTCTAGTCTTACCAAGCTCAGTGACTTAACTATTTTCACACTTAAGAATGCCTAAAGGGGGGTGCCTCAGTCGGTTAAGCATCCCACTCTTGGTTTCAGCTCAGGTCAAGATCTCAGCGTTGTGAGACGGAGTTGTGTCGGGATCTGTGCTCAGCAGGGAGTCTGCTTCTCTCTCTCCCCCTCTCTCCCTCTGCCCTGCTTATGCTCTCTCTCTCTAAAATGAAAAAATCTTAAAAAAAAAAAAAAAGGAATGACTAAAGGATCTTTGCTCCATCCATTTATCAAGATCAAAGGCTTCCAGTCCTTCTCCTCAGACATGAGCAGAGGAAAGCATTCATGGTGCAACACACTTGTGTCATTGAGCGGCTCACTGTGTGTTATATGCCACAGGTCTGAGGTATCGGTCTTGGAGGGCTGCTGGAACTCCACTCCTTTCTCTGCCACGTACCTGCAGCCTTCCAGTGTGTTGAAGACACCAGCATTAAAATTGTTGGGCCTAAACTGTTGCTGAAAATGTGGTATTATAGGTATGAGGAGACTGTGGGAGAGATTCCTCTCAGGTCTCTGAGCAAGTAAAGGTATGCTTTTCTTCAGGCATGTATTTATTTTTAGAACTCTGTGATGATTGTTGGTAATTGTATTCCTTCTTTGCTTTGACTGCTAAGTAGCTCAGACTTTCTAATTTCTAGTCCTTTTCCAGAAAAGAAACGTGTTACAAGATTCATCTCATTTTCCTGCTGTTGTTTTTATTTACTTTTCCTACCATTCTCCCTCCCTCCTTCACCCATTCCCTCCCTCCCCCACCCCAACTTCCTCCCTTCCTTCCTTCCTCTCTCCATCCCCATCTCTTTCTTTTTTTCCTCTTTTCTTCTCTCTTATGTTCTGTATTGTTGCATATATGGATTGATTTTTAGAATGATGTGGAGGCATAAAAATAAGCAGCATACTTCTTTGTTTACATATATTCTTGAGAGTAATTGATTATTGAGTCTCCCTGCTTTTATAGATTTTGTCTTGGTATAATATTTCTTAAAGCTTCTTGCTTTAATATGAAAAAACTTATCAAGTTAAAATATAATTTAGATCTGCATATTTATTAAGGGCCCATGAAAAAATTTTTTACTTATTAGCCACCCATGAGAAAAACCTTGGGGAAGAGAATTATTCACTTATTTTACTATATATGCATATTAATTTTATATATATATTAGTCTCTCCCCTCTAGAATATAGTTCTAAGAGGGCAGAATGTATCTCAAGTGTTTAGCATATAATATATATTGACATATAATATAAAAGGAATTCAATGAATACTTTTGAAGGAATAAATAAATAATTCATAAATTTTCTAATGCTCAATCATTATGAATACAGCATTTGATTTTTAGTGATATTATACATACACACATATTTAAGAACTTTCATTTTGTACTTATCACTTACATTTAAATTCTGTCTCTCTAGATTGTAATTTATCAATTAAATATTCATTGCTAATGACATCTTTTCATTAGTTCTGTATAGAAATATGGTCACACATCATAAAGAAAAGCAATGTGGCATTTTCTACCCATGTGCAAAGAGCAATTATCCTGAACTAAGCCTAACATTTAATACCTCTGCATCTCTGTGTTGGTTCTCCTGAATCACTCACTATAATTCAGTTGCTTTATTTTTCCTTATATTGGGAAAGGAGAGGGAAGTAACATTTATTGAGTGCCTACTATGTGATAAGTGGTTGCAGTGTATTTAATTTCACTTCTTTCTTTTTTTTTTTTTTAAAGATTTTATTTATTTATTTGAGACAGAGAGAATGAGAGACAGAGAGCATGAGAGGGAGGAGGGTCAGAGGGCGAAGCAGACTCCCCACCGAGCAGGGAGCCCGATGCGGGACTCGATCCCGGGACTCCAGGATCATGACCTGAGCCGAAGGCAGTCGCTCAACCAACTGAGCCACCCAGGCGCCCTAATTTCACTTATTTCATCGATTCCCACCATAATCCAGTGAGGAAAGTACTATTAGTATCCCCACTTCAGTAGACCAGTAACAGAGCTCGAAGAGGTGCTATAAATTCCCCACATCACATCGCCCAGTGATGGAGTCTGGCTCTGCAGCTACAGTGTGCTCTGCCACGTGGACCTCAACTCCAGGCCAAGCTTACCATCTCCCGAGCATCGGCCCATTGCCTTCTGCCTTGCCCTCACCTTTCTCAGGTCTTCCTCACACAGTGCTTTTATTCCTTTATTTGGTTCCCAGTCATTTGACAGGAATGCCAAACTAAGCATTTTGGCATTCAGTGAGTAGTTTTTGCCAGTGAGATTTTTGAGCAGAGGAACAGAGAGGAAGTAGGGAACAGAGAGGAGGATGTGTGAGATCCACAGTGGGCTAGAGATGCATGAGTGAGCAGGTGATAGTCAGAAGCCTGGATGGCAAAATGATGGTCCCCAAAATGTCCATGTCCCAATCCCTGGGAACTGTAAATATATGATCTTATCTGGAAAAAGGGTCTTTGTAGAAGCGACTAATGTTAAGGAACTTAACCATAGGAAGGATATACTGGTTTGTCCAGGTGGTGCTATTCTAATCACATGAATCCATAAAAGCAGACAACATTTATGGATGTGATCAGAAGGAGATGTGACTGCTGAAGAATGGTCCAAGAAATGCAATGTTGTTGACTTTGAAGACAAAGGAAGGGGGCCAGGTGCCAAAGTGTGTAGGCAGCATCTAAAAGCTAGAAAAGGCAAGGAAAGGGGTTCTTTCCTTGAGTCTCCACAAAGGAATGCAGCCCTGCTGACACCTTGATATTAGCCCAGTGAGATCCATGTTGGACAGAATTGTAGGATAGTAATTGTGTTGCTATATTCCACTAAGCATGTGGTAATTGGTTACAGCGGCACTAGAAAACTAATATAAGGAGAAATTTAGACTACAATGGGGCAGTAGGAATTTTACTCTTCTGCTCAGAAATCTTTAGTGTTCCCTCCTTCCCACCGCTTTGAATCTCAACTTTCTTGCCCAGTTCTCCAGGTTCTGTGTGACCTGCCCATGCTGCATTTCTCCATGGTGTCCCCTCCTAGATCCACTTCAGTTAGGCCACTCTCCTTCCTGTGCCTTGAACCCACTGTGTTCACTTTCCTGCACATGATGTTCCTTCCAAGAAAGTTATCCCTTTGTCCATTGCTTTTCTTGACTACATCTGCCCTCTTTGAGCCCTCTCCTTTCTGATCAGCTCCAGCATTGATGTCCAGGAGATACAATCGGCACTCCACTGTGTTCATACATATCATCTGTGTGGTATGTTACCAAATTTTCCTAGTGTTTGACACTTAAAATCTGCTATTTTGTATTGGTTGCTACTTTTAAAAAATGCTGCATATTCTATAATGTATTAGAAAATGTGGTTTAGTAAAAGTTGGGTATTCATCCTTTCTGATGGCTGAGTAATATTCCATTGTATATATGGACACATCTTCTTTATCCATTCATCTGTTGAAGGGCATCTCGACTCTTTCCACAGTTTGGCTACCCAACTTTTACATCCACATGGATGGGACTGGAGGAGATTATGCTAAGTGAAATAAGTCAAACAGAGAAAGTCAATTATCATATGGTTTCACTTATTTGTGGAACATAAGGAATAGCATGGAGGACATTAGGAGAAGGAAGGGAAAAATGAAGGAGGGGGGAAATCGGAGGGAGAGATGAACCATGAGAGACTATGGACTCTGAGAAACAAACAGGGTTTTAGAGGGGAGGGGGGAGAGGGGGTTGGTTAGCCCAGAGATGGGTATTAAGAAGGGCACGTACTGCATGGGGTACTGGGTGTTATACAAAAACAATGGATCGTGGATCACCACATCAAAAACTAATGATGTATAGTGACTAACATAACATAATAAAATTTTAAAAATTAAAAAAAAAGGAAAATGCAAATCAAAAGTAAAAAAAAAGAAAATGTGGTTTAGTGGAAAGATCATGTGCTTTGAGTTCTGAATTAGCACTTTTCTAGCTGAGCACCTTTGGCAAGATACTTAACCTCTCTAAACCTCAGTTTCCTTATCTGTAAAATGGTGGTGGTAATATCTATTTCACAGGATTTTCATAAGGATTGAAGCATTCTAGAACTTTTCATTTCTACACTCCTGAGGGGTAGAGACAATGTCTTATTATTCCTCCACATGCTGTCAACACCCACCACCGTGCTTAGGCACAAGGTAGGCTTACAGATTGACCTCTGTTTGTTGGCAAAGTTTTGTATCTCGTTGCGGATTTTGCCATCATTTTTGTACTTGCACACCCCACCACTAATCTTTCATACAGCATTATGTAATGGCTGTTTTAAAAGTCTTAGCTTATGTATCATCTATTTAATTTCTGGCAGACCTTTAATTTTACAAAATATTTACTGAGACTGACCTCCAGATAAATCTCCCCCACCTACCCACCCATGGTTACTCCCCATGGATTCTCTGCAAGTGCCCCACTTTATATTATTTCCTGATTCTTACATTCTAACTCCACAAAGCTGGTCTGCTATTTCTTGATGTTCTCTTTCATCTTGCATTTGATATGGACACAATTTCAGGTTTATTGCCCATGGATCCAGGTGTTTCTGTGAAAGGCAAGGTGTTTTATAATATATGAGTACTTTCACTGCCTACATTCTCAAGATTTGGGGGATGCAGGTTATCTGCTTTGGAAACCTTCTTTGTTTTTCATGGTTCTCGGTTTCATCTCTATTTCAAGAAATATTAATCCTTGGTTGCTCTCTTTGGCTACCTTTGTTCAGTTTTAAATGTGTTTCTTCCATGGCTCTGACAAGTCAGAAGAGCAGAGTCTTTCATTTCTTCAGGAAGTCTCTGTTTTTCCTCTTCTCTGATTACATTCTGCTGATGTCCCTATCAAGTCTGGATCTTTTGTTGGTGAACTTTGCTTCTTACCATTGTATTTTTATGCTAGTATTATAGTGTCTGATATCTGCTTGGTTTGAACTTGCTGGAAGAAATCTTTATAGGCAAGATGATTTATTGCTAAAAATTGAATCCCAAGTGTGTCTTAGGAAAGCTCGTGTGTGTGTGTAGATTGTAGGAGAGGACTTCTTTCCTGCTTTCATTGACTTTCTGTGGCTGGAGTAATTTTTGCAAAGAGTTTCAGACTAACACCTATTTTTGGAAATCAGCATTCATAATTCTTTGAGACTATTTTTATCTCTAAAATGTTTAATAATTCTTTCTCTCTGCATGTGGTCAATATACTTGGTTCTTAACTGGCATGCCTGGGAAGTAGTATATAGCAAGCCCCTATAGGAATGTCCCCAAACTTTGATCAATGTATAAAATTTGTTTTTGCTAACACTGAGTCATGCTGTTATGCTTTTAGGGTGTTTGTCTGTCAGGTGAATCATTGACTTGAGCAGACCATGTAATGCACTATATATTGGATACAGCTGGTGGCATTTATAAGTATAGCATAATGTCAACCTAGTGCCAAAGAAAGAGTTCCCGTTTACTGAAACATTAATTCTTAGCCTCATTAATTCTAAGAGATTGTGGTCAAGGCAGAAAACAGTTCTCAAAGAGGTAGACTGCTGCAAGGTGACCAAGGGTAGGAAGATAACCATAGATGCTTTTACAGAGATGTGAAACATGGCTATATTGTGATGATGATGTTTTATAAATATCGCTGACTTTTTTTCATATTGTTTTAAGTCTTTTGATACTTTCAACTATAAAACCAAAAAAGGATAATATATGAAGACATGCTCTGAATATTCCAAGTTTTAATATGGGCATTCTAAAGGGAAAGAAGTCTTACCATGTTGTATAGTTTTAATTTGGTTAGGAAGAAATGGAATTTTGCATTATCATTTACTTTTCAGGAAACTGTGTCCTGATTGCTGTCAACTTTTTGAAAATAGGTGACATCATACTCATAATTATTTCCAAAAAATGGGACTAAGAGTTTCTGAAACATTTTCTTTTTTTTATTTAGAAGATGCTCAAGTATTTCCCTTGGTGCCCTCCACTACCTATAGCTTACAGAAGTGGACAAGTGGTCTGGAAACAGCTTTTCTTATGCAGAGCTGTTTATGAACTACGTTTTATACTTATTGCTCCATCAAAGCAAGTGTGCAGAATTCTTCATAGTAATGATAGTCTTCACTTAATGATAAGGATAGCAACTGGTTCTACATAGATCAGGTTTCATTGCTCATAAACTCTATGCTGATGTTAAATGCATTAGTACAAAATTGTAACAAGAAAGGCTAGGCATTTTCATACTTGCTTTTCCTTTGCACAATATTTTGGGCTTCCCATTATTGAAACTTTCAGAGCTATTTCGTATGGGCTGAAATACAATTGGTTTTCAGATTTTTCTGAGGGTTAGAGTTTCAGAAATTTACTTGATTAATTTATTCAACAGATATTTGGTATTTATCACATTTATATCCTAGAAAGTCAAAGGAATGGAGTATCAGATACCCATACAAATATTAAGTAAATACAGCACCAAAGGTCTTCACAATTTTCTTTGCCACTGTGTTCCCCTCATTCAGAGTGACAAAACTCCCTATGGAAGTAAGTTCCATGTTTGAAAGTCTCTTGCTTTTGTCATTTAAGAAAAAGTCTGCAAGTGAGGTCATTGCTATGAACCCCCTCACTAGATAAGGAAACCAGAAACTCTTTGAGATTGTCCCCAAAGAATTAGAAGAGACTAGACTTTTATCTGAATATTAGTTTTGCATTTTGACCAGAAGGGTGCACTGTTGTATCTTATTTATGGCTTGGGGTGGGGGGAAGAAACAGAAAACAATGTTCTTTCCAACTAACTTAAATCATATATCCTTGTAATTTGTGTTTTCTTTTGAATTTTGTTAGCATTCTAGTTTCAATTCTTGACTTCCTCAGTTCTTTTCAGTCCTTTCTTGAAGGCTCACAGAGAATGGTACCAAGATGCCAAAAACCTGACTCAGCAACATTGTGTTACCAGTTCTGGTTTTCTCTTCTCTGAGGGAGGAATTTATCACCTTTGTTACAGATGGGACAGGTTTGGCTGTAGATGCTTCCAGATGTAACTCTCTGGAATATTCCCAACCTTGACATCTGGAGTTCAGCTAGCTCATTCTCAACTTTCTTTCCTGGGCTGAGGTTATTGTTATGGAGGTTAATTATACTCTGGCTCTGATGAGGAAGACATAGTTATCTTCTAGATGTCATTTAAGCCCCCCAAATGGGTACTGTTGGGGTATTTGATTTTGATAAGAAAACATGTGTTTGCACTGTCCCTCCTAACTAGCTCTTTTTAAAAAAACACAAATAACATAACAACAAAACTCCTTATTCTGCGAGCTTATTGCTAATGAATCATTTTAGGTAGACCATGCAAGAAAATAGCAGAACACACATGAATTTTTTTTTCTGAGACTTCTTTGGAGATAATTTTTTTGGTCATAGTTGCATGTAGAGAAATGCGCTCCTGATCTCAGATTTCTCAAGCATGGAATTGGCATGGTAGACTGCTGGCAGTATATTTCTAGTCCTTTGTTAACAACATTATCTCATAGTTCTTCCAAGAATTTTTCCAAGTATACATTATCATGATTTTTAACTAATAACATCTGCAAATATGAAGTGATTGCCTTTTTTAAAATAAGTAAGCACAAAGGAAATGGTAGTATCAAGCTACAGGGATAATGTATGAATGGCCCACCATAATCTTACCTATGTTTAAAATGTAAAGAAAAAGATTGGAAGAAAATATATCTAAATGAACAATGCAGTTGCCTTTGAGTGGTAGGATTATGGGAGATTTCTTTTTGCATTTTGCAACTTCTGTAATGTTCAAGTTATCTATGTGAGAATATGCTACATTTATAATTAGAAAAGAGAAAGAAAAATATCTTGTCCTGTACAAACTAAAATAGTGAAAGCAATTTAATAGGAAGCTTCCTACTATCATCTTGCAAATACCAGATTTTAACATTTAAAGGCAAAAGTTTTAAAATGTAAATGGTCATATGTATTTATGGATTCAACATTTAAAAATCAGCTTCAACTGAAAAATGTCTAATTTCTATGGGACGCTTTGCTATGTACATGTGCATATTGATTTAATACTTGAAGTTACCATTTTCATAGGAGCCTCCATTCCTATTCAGTATTCTACACCCACAGCAAAAGCACTGACACCTATCTGACTACAATTCAATAAAATAGCTGGTATCACTCTCTTTTTTGTTGTTTCTCTTTCTCTTTTTGGATTGGCCAGCTCTTGGACTAAATTAACCCAATCAACTGATGACCTATGTCATGTAAGCACAACTCAATTAACTGCAAATATTTGAACCTATTAATGATCAACTGGAGTCTAACATTCTTGCTTCTCTTACAGTTTTCTGTTATTTTAGTTTTTTAGGGCAAGTCCAAGAGGTTGAGTCTGTAGCTAGACAAGAGCAGTAACCCTTATTATTGGGATGGTTACCACCAGGTAGATGGTACAAGTTTGATTTCCACTTACATGGATCCACTAACTAGGCTTTTCTCATCTGTGACTAGGGTGAGGTGAAGGAGGGATTTTTGGATAACATTCTTATGGATAACTCTGGGAATAATTAATCCATGAGTGTTTTTCTTCAGACTTTCTTAAGGCTTTTATATGTATCAGTGGGTCAGTCATTGGTGTTCGTACTCTGTTGGAGATGTAACCATGGAATTTGAATCAGAGGAGTAAAAATTCAAAATGATGGAATGCACAATCAGCACATCATATTTTTTTCTGTATTATTCTTATGAAACTCCAATATACCATTAATATATGTATGTTTAACTAGAAAATAATTACATATAGCTGAAGTTTTGACCATTTTTAGCTCTAACAAATATGAGGGATATGAAACTCTTTCATCAAAGGCAGTAAATCACTCTGGCAGTATTTCTCCCCATCTCTTGGTAGGAGGTGGGGGTGGAGTGGGCATATCAGACTTTCTAGTGGGATGTGTTTGGGTTAAGAAAAGCATACCCTTCTTCACACTCCAGTTGAAAATCCTGGGTATTGAGCATTATGGTGCCTCATGTATAGTATATAATTTTTATAATTAATGTGTACGTAGCTTATCCTTACTAGATAGCAAGCAAAGAGGAGCTGTACTTGTTCATTTATTTCCTACTTCATTTCACAAAGGCTATGAGATGGTTATCTTAGTCATCTTTCTAGCTTCTTAAACTTAGCACTAAACCTTGCACACAATTAATGCTTGATGAATATTTTAGAAATGATATTTGAGATATGTTAATGAGTTAGAAGTTTACTAGAATAAAAAAAGCTTTTGAATTTCAAAGACATTTGAGGCATGAATTCAAGTGTGAACCAACAGATGTGGGGTTGAGTAGTTGCTGAGTTCGAGGCTGCTGGGATAGGGCAGATTGTGTGTAAGAACTGTCCTGACTGACCTCACATGCCAACCACTGAAGACAGGAACACCATCATTCTTTGTGAGCACATTTTATTTCACTTCATTTAGACTAATTATAATAACCATTTAAAAATCATCTACTAGCTCCAAAACCTGGTTCAGCTTAGAGGAAGATTTGGTTGATTTTCTTTTCTCGTGAGAGAGTGTTCCATTTTCTTGGTTCTTCACATGTTTGGTAATTTTGAATTGTGTCTTTGATATTTGTTAAGGTGTGGAGGTTCTGTATTATGTTATTTTACTCACATGAATATTGCTTCTTTTGTTTTAGTAGACAGTTAGTGTTGACTCACCTTGCAAATCTTGTTTCTTGCAGTGGTAGCTTAGACCTCAGTTCAGATGTTTTGTCACTAGCTGAGCTGCTTTGAGCCTGTTCCATGAATATGTGGTTCAGGGGTCAGTTAGAAATGTAGGTCAGGAATTTGACAGTTCTTTCTCTGGGTCTTTCCTTTCCAGGATTTCCCCACTACCTTCTAAAGTCATGGTGTCCCCAACTTTGTCTTTCTGGTTCTCAAGCCAGAGATACTGCAATTTTCCCAATTGCACTCCCCACCCTGCCCCTTGCCTGCTGGTGTCAACTATGCTTAGCTCCAGGCTAAAGGCAAATAGGATCTTTGTACTTTTCTCCTCATTCTCCATGCCCTAAAGGTTGGTGCTCTTTGTAGTATATCCTGGTACTATTTTGTGTGTGTGTGCAGGGGAGTTGAGTAGTCTCTTGGTCTTTCATTCCCAGAGGCACAAGTCTTTTTACTTGACTTTAAAAGAATTATTATTGCAATACATATTCACTTCAGAAAAATAAACTTTAATCCTTTCACCTCTAGATAATCACTGCTGATATTTTGAGGTATATACTTCCATTCTTTGTGCTTCAGAATATATATACATACATACATACATACATAAATACATATAAATAAATACAAACACAGAAGGACATAAACAAATATTCAATGGGATCACATTGTTTGGTAACCTGATTTTCTTACTTAAAATATCATATTTGTCTTTCCATGTCTATAAATACACATTTACATTATTATTTTATGGTTGTTTTGTTTTTTATTATATGGATGCATAATTTATAAACTCAATCTCTTATTGTTAGGTGCTTAGGCTGTTTCCAATCTGTCATTTTTATAATTCTTTTAGGCAAACATCCATGTTCATATGATTGTATGTGTTATAACTATTAACTGAATGAATTGTTTTGGTTGGAATACATTTCTAGTAATGGTATTTTTCATCAAAGATACATACATTTTTAAGGTTTTAAATGCAGTTTAATAAGCCATCCCCCATAAAGATTGTACTCATTTATTCTACTACAGTATTTGTAGTAGGCTGAATAATAGTCCCCATAAGGATGAAGTCCTAATCTTTGGAACCTGTAATGTTACTTTATTTGGGAAAAGGGTCTTTGCAGATGTAACTAAATAAAGATCCTGAAATGGAGAGATTTTCCTGGATTATCCAGGTGGACCCTAAATGCAGTCACAAGTGTCCTTATAAGAGAAAGGTAGCAGAAAAATCACAGACAGAAGAGGAGAAGACAACATGACCACAGAGGTGGAGATTGGAGTGATGTGGTCACAAACCAAGGAATGCTGGCAACCACCAGAAGCTGGAAGAGGAAAGTAATGTCTTCTCTCTACAGCCTACAGAGGGACTACATGTCTGCCAACATCTGGATTTTGGCCCAGTGATACTGATTTTGGACACCTGGCCTCTAGAACTGTGAAAGAATAGATTTCTGTAGTGGTAAGCCACCAAATTTTGGTTTCGTTACAGCAGCCACAGGAAACCGATACAGTGTATGAGAATGAATAGTTCCTTCTCTTCTGTGGACAGCTTTCATGGTCTTTAAGCTGAAATTGAACCTTCTTATTTCATGATTCTTTGAATGTTGAAAAATTCATTTTTTTGCCTATTTTAAATCCTTGGTTTTGCAGTTTATTGATGAAACAGCCAACTTGAACTTCTTTTTTAAATGAAATACCTACTGTTTTCACAATTCTATCTCTGATATAAGAATCTAATAAGGATAGCCTAAAACTAAAGAGATTGAACTTATTTCTGTTTTATGTACCTTGTTCTGTGATTTTTATCAGTCTTTATAAAGTTCATACCATTTCAGTCATAAGGAAGTTTCTGTAAACAAGTGTTTCCTCTTTTCAGGAGTATGGATGTAAGCTTCTGAAAGGTTGTAAAATACTTAAATAATTTGTAACTATTTTCATCTAAACATTTTGAAAGATTCATCCAAGCAGAAAATAACCAAATAATTTTAAGATAGTTTAAAAAACTATTTTCCATTGGAAACTAGTGAATTATTTCTCTGTCATACATTCTCTTTTTCTCTCGTAGTGGCACATACATATACTCCACACACACACACACACACACACCATACACATATACCACACACACATACCACAAATACACAAATAGGATTACATGCTTTGTACTTTAAAAGTGTAGTATTTTATGCTTTGCTTTAAAAATGTAGTATTTTCTTTTTTGCTTGGCTTCCTCCTCCTCTCACCTTTCTCCCATCCCCTTGTCCCACATCACCAAACTTTCCTATCCAGGGAACCCATGTTAACAACCTGGTATATATCCTCTTGTATTATTCTCAGTGGTCATAGTGTCATGAACAAACATGGTTTCTAAGTCATTGTTTGATAAAAATGGGATTATATCATTATATAATACTTCGTGTAACTTTTAAAAAATTATTTAATAGGCATGGATATTCTTCTAAGTGCATTGGTTTAGCTCTAACTCATTCTTTTTGACAGAGACATAATAGTCATTAGTGTGACTTGACCAGAGTTTAACTTCATTTTATTGAAGGGCACCACTTACTTTGTAGTATTTTGCTACTTCAAATAGTGCTGTTAAAATATTCTTGTAAATACTTTTTTGCATATCAGTGCTTTTATTAGGGGAGATTTGGGGGTATAGGATTGCTAGGGCAAAGGCTATAGGTATTTTAGTTTTAATAAATGCTGCCAGACTATTTCCAAAAGGACCATACCAATTCATATTTTCATCAGCAATGTAGAAATATATCCATTTTCCTCTCATCCCCACAACCAATGGACGTTATTACTCTTTAATTTTTGCCTTTCTACTAGGTAGAAAATATTTTATTAATTATTGTTTTTTTCCTTACCTTTAATGAGGTTGAGTACCTTTTTTTATGTTTGTGGTCATTTGGATTTGTTCTTTCCATATTCCTTTACCATTTTTCTATTGGGATATTTATTTTTCCTGTTAATTTTAAAAAGATACTTATGTATTATAGATATTAACTTGCCAGTTCTCATTTCTACTGGAAATATATCCTCAAATCCATACATGTTTTGTGGACTTTGTTTATTGCATCTTTTTTCCATACAAATGTTTAACAATTATCTGTAGTGTAGGTTCATCTATTTTTTTGTTATCTCTGGGCTTTCTGTCTTTATTATAAAGGTCTTATGTACTTTCTAGATTAAACATGTACTCTAGATTTATTATGTTTTATTTTTTATGGTTTAATCTTTATCTGAGATCTATTTTTGTTTAAGTTGCAAGAGAGAGGTTCACCTATATTTTCTTCCAGATGAATAACCAACTTGGTCTACATCGCTTAAACCATCCATTCTTTTTTAGCTGAATTGAAATAAAATTTCTGATATATATTTAATCCTCAAATTTAGAGAGATCTGGTTGTGGATTCTCTGTTTATTACACTGACCATGCAGTGAATGTTTTAGTGCCATTATGATATTATTTTGATTACAGTAGAATATTAAAGTTCTAATATCTGGTAAGACATGTCATCCCCTGTTCTTCTTCATCTTTTTCTTCGTTCCTTTTGGGTTTTCCCAGCCC
This sequence comes from Mirounga leonina, assembly GCF_011800145.1. Lineage (NCBI taxonomy): Eukaryota > Metazoa > Chordata > Mammalia > Carnivora > Phocidae > Mirounga > Mirounga leonina. Next base: position 32,537,784 of record NW_023270855.1, on the reverse strand, counting down.
TCTTAGACCTAAACTTTAAGATAAATGGATCTAATTCTTAAAAGTCTCTTACCTCAGTTTTAATTGTATTATATTTATATATTAATTTTTGGATTTCTTTGGTGATTTTGAAATCTCCCATTCAAAACATCACATATCTTTGTATTTATTCAGAGGGATGTTGACTTCTGTTTATTTATATGGTACTAAGCTCTTTGCTAAGTTCTTCATTAAATTTAGTAGTAGTTTACCAGAGTCTCTTGGGTTTGCAAGGCACAGAATCGTATAATCAACAAAAAAAGATATTATCTCTTTTTCCCCCAATATATACTATTATTTTTATTTTCTTACTCTGTTTTATTTTTTCAAACTGTCAAGTTACTATTACATACTAAAGATGATTAACAGGTGCCTCAATATAGCTCCCAACTTACATTAAAATGGATTTAGTGTTTCATAATCTAGGATAATATGTTTTAGTCATTGGTAAATAAACCTTATTTAAGTCATTGATGTCTATTTTATTTTTATTTAGCTTTTATGTCAGCAATAGTGGCTTAGTTTTATCTAAGGCCCTTTCAACAAATATTGATATGATCATGTGATTTTCCTCCTTTAATGATATGATGAATTTATAATTAGATTTCCTAATATGAAGTCACTCTTGCATTCCTAGAATATACCTTAGTTGGTCACATGGTATTATTATTCTTTGCTGAATTGTTGGATTACATTGCTAGTATATTCTTTCAAATGTTTCATCCTACATAATTTCTATTATGTGGTTTGCACGAGCTTTACTTTAAAAACATATGTTAAAAATATTTTGTTAAAGGTTTTGTTAATCAAGTATGGAGTCAAATATTGTGAATGCAAATATTCATTCAACAAATATTCATCAAGCTCAATTCTATGCCAGACTCTTTTCTAGGTGCTGGTGATATAGTAAGTCAACAGCACAGATATATACCTTGCTGTGTGGGGTTTATATTTTAATGAAATGACAATGTTCATTGAGAAATAAATGCTTTATAAATTTATTATTTCATTCAATTCCTCTCTCCATACTTATTTTGTGTACCAGATCTGTTCAACTCTGAAACGATTTCCACTATTATTCTTATTTATCAAGCTCTGCTTCATTTGTAATATTTTTGCTTTTTTTGATGTGTTTTTTGATGTCTATAGATTTATAACTGTTAAATTCTTTTCATAAGTTGTACATGATATTCTCTATCTTAGTTTTTAGTAATTTTAATATTGCTGCTGCTTTTGCTTTTATTTGCTTGTATTGATCTAATATAAAGTGATTTTTAACCTTGATTATTTTCTTTTATTTGGGTGAATGTAGTTGGGTTTTGTTTTATATCGTGATATGATCATCTGTCATTTTTAATGTGGGAATTTGGATCTGTCATATTTAGTATTATGACTATATAGTTGATTTAATTTCTTTTATGCTTTCATTTATTCATTTATTCAGCAAACATATGTTAAATGCCTCCTATGTGACAATGTTCTAGGGATTCAACAATGAATACAACAGATGAAATCCCAAACTCATGACATTTACATTGTAGTTGGGGGGGCTAAAATATAATAAAAATCAGTAAAATATTGAGTATATTAGAAGGTGATAGAAGTTATGTGGAAAAGTAAAACAGAATAGGTTATGGGCATTGTTAGGAAGGTTGTAATTTTAAATAGAGTGGGCAGAGTGGGTCCCACTGAGAAAAAGACATTGAGAAAAGAATTGAAGAAGATGAGGAAGTAAGTCAAGTGGGATCTGAGAGTATAATTTTCTAGGCAGAAGGAATGGCTTTGCATAAGATTTTAGTGTCTGGCATGTTCAAGTTACACATCAAGATGGCTAATGTGGTGGGTTTTGTAGAGAAGGAGGTGAAAGGAAGACAGTGAAGCCAAAGAGCAGCTTGATAATCATTTAAAGGCTTACTCTAAATGAATTAGAAAGCCATTGGCAATTTAAAAAATGCACTTAATCACATTTATTGAGGTATACATTTACATACAATGAAATGTACTCTGATGAGTTTTGAAACATTTATATATTTGTATAAATACCACCATTATCAAGATATAAAAAATTTTTATTACCCAGAGAGTTCCTTTGTGCCCACCTTAATCTTTTTTTTCTGTCACTACAGATTAGATTTGTCTTTTGTAGACCTTTATACAAATGGAATCATATAGTACCCTTTGGTGTCTGGCTTCTTTTGCTCAGCATAGTGGTTTTTTTTGTTTGTTTGGTTTTTTTTTTTAAGATTTATTTATTTTTTAGGAGAGAGAGAAAAAAAGAGAGAGCAGGAGGAGGGCCAGAGGGAGAGGGAGAGAATCCCAAGCAGACTCCCTGCTGAGTCCTGATGTGGGACTCAATCTCACAACCCCAAGATCATGACCCAAAATCAAGAGTTGGAGGCTTAACCACCTGAGCCACCAGGTGCCCCAGCATAATGTTTTGAGATTCACCCATATTGTGTATATTAGTAATTCTTTTATTAGTGCTGAATAACATTCTATTGTATGAGTATACCTCAATTTAATTAGCCATTCACTGGGTGTGGTGAAGGACATTTGGGTTGTTTTCAGTTTTTGACTGTTATGAATAAAGCTGTCATGAACATGCAATTCAAATCTTTGTGTGGACGTATGTTTTCATTTTTCTTGAATAAATATCTAGGAGTAGAATAGCTGGGTCATATAGTAAATGAATGTTAAACTTTATATGTGCCAAACTATTAAAAAAAAAAAGTGAACCATTTTGCATTCCCACTAACAATGTTGGAGAGTTCCTGTTCCTCCATATCCTCATCAACACTTGATAATGTCAGGCTTTTAAGTTTTATTCAATCTAATGGATGTGGAGTGGTATCTCATTATTGTTTTAATTTGCAATGCCCTGATAAGTCATGATGTTGAGCTCCTCCTCATGTGCTTCTTACCTATCAATGTATCTTCTTTTGTAGAGATTCTGAACAGAATCTCTGTCATTTTTTAAATTATTTTTTTATTATTTGTTTGGCTTCCTTTTATCGAGTTGTAAGAATCCTTCCTTTTTTGGGTTGTAGGAAAAAAAGACTATGGATATAAGTCTTTTGTCATATGTGTGTCTGTGTATGTGTACATGTATATACTAATGCATAGCTAACTATAGCCAATGTCAAAATATAGCAAACAACATGTAACATTAATATATCAATTAAAAAATGCTAACACCTGTTGGAAATTAATTTTTAAAAAATAATTTCTGGGTCAGAACAACTTCTGGGTAAGGTTATATGAGGCACAGTGCTGTAATTTTTAAATTTCGGACAGTGAGTTACTGTGCAACACTCATTTATGTCTACATATTTTGCAACTCACAGTGCAGAGGTATTACTGAAATTATTTCATTTCAAATTATATCATTAACTCTCCACTGGGTACAGATGGAAGAGTTTAATTTTATTTGGCATATATCCTTCCATTCCCTTTTGCTGGCTGAAAATACATAGCATGGCCAACATGTTACACCATAGATATTACATATGACAACTCATACTGTTATTAGCAATCTCTTTTAGCTCTGTAGCTCAATTGGTCTAGAATTACCCTGATTTTCTATCTAGCATGACCTTCTGAATTTTCACAAGGATGAAATTATATGTCAGAGTCTTAAAAAGATGCATTTACCAGTTTATCTTCCTGGGGATAATAGGAAGATTTATTTTCCCAACCATTACTTAATTCTACCATAATATCTTCTTTACCTTAGGAAGAACAACAGTGCATTTCTTTGTGCTCAGCTCAGCCTGCCAGCTGAGTCCTTCTCTTATGTTCTTTTCTCATCCACATCCTCCTTCCTGTGTTTGCTTAGTGTACAAATACCAGAAACCGACCTTTCCATCTCCTGTGAATTAGAAAATATTATCACAGCCAGGGTATTGTTGAAAATTAAATTTAACAAATAAAAGTGTAGTGAAGTTTTAAATATAAATCAGACACATCCCTAGTATTTGCTTTTAACTGCACACCTTCTAAGAAATTATATTTTTACTCCCAGCAAATTACCTAGGAGAAAAAAATGACAAGAGTAATCTATTTTTTTCACAGCTGGTTGGTTGGCCAGAGTTTCTCATCAAGGAGTACATGCTGTTTGCTCCCCAGATGGACAGCCTGGATGAGCTACAAATCCACAGAGCCTGGGACACAGGGTGGAAATTATACTGCCAGTGCTTTTAATCTTGCACAGCTCTGCACACTCGAAATTGCAAGTGGCCCATTTCCAAATGAACATCTATTGGGACAATATCCTATATCTTGTCAGAATGAGTCCCATTAAATCCTCAGCTGGAATTAGACCAAAAACTTGTAATAATTACGGGAAACTTATTAAAAAGTTGAAGCCCTAGACTGTGACAGTGAAAACACTTAGACCACATTAACAGTAATTGAAATCTCTGTGAGTATTTCTTTTCAATCAGTTCTTGTTGATGGCCAAGCAAAGAATGCCCAAATGAGAAGGTGTGAAACCCAAACACCCAGCTTCTAAAGGGAGTAATTGTCTTTTGTTTCACTACAAAATGTAATGTTGGAACAGTAGTGAACTGCTGTCTTGGGAGCCAAGGCACGTGCCAGACAGCTGCCCCTGACTCCCATCATAAGCTTGGGTCTCACCACTGTGTCCACCATCAGGATGCAGGCTCACTGGACCTCTCCCCAACGTTGTGAGTCTCCTTTGCTCTCTCTCCTGCCACTCTACTGCTAGTAAGTCCTGAGTGTTAAAAACAAGAGTATTAAATAAATAGTTTTAAAACCTAGCCTAGCAAATATTTTACTAGTAAATTAGAGGTTGCTTTGTTTTGAAAGTAGAAAATATTAAAATAATCTTTTCTGTATTTCATTCACAAGAATGACTCTACTTTCAATTTCTTCTCAGATGGAGAAGTTTGTAAAAGGAACTTTATCAAATTAGGAGACTTTTTCATCTTGTTTTTAAAAGTTTTTAATTTTTAATTTTTTTATTTCAAGTTTTTATTTAAATTCTAGTTAGTTAACATATATGGTAAAATTGGTTTCAGGTGTAGAATTTAATGATTCATCACTTACATATAATACCCAGGGCTCTTCACAACAAGTGCTCTCCTTAAAACCTTCACCCATTTAGCCCATCCCCCACCCACCTCCCTCCATCCACCCTCAGTTTGTTCTCTATAGTTAAGAGTCTCTTATGATTGGGGCACCTGGGTGGCTCAGTCAGTTAAGTGTCTGACTTTTGGTTTTGGTTCAGGTCATGATCTCAGGGTGGTGAGATGGAGCCCAGTGTCGGGTTCTGTGCTTAGAGCAGAATCTGCTTAAAATTCTCTCTCTCCCTTTCCCTCTGCCCCTCACCCCGCCATGCGTGCTCTCTCTCTCTCAAATGAATAAATAAATCAATCTTTTAAAAAAAAGTCCTATGATTTTTCAGCTTGTTTTTTGAGTCTCTTTTTTCCGTTTGTTTTTCAGTGATTTTTACATTGAAGAAGCAGTACACCGTCTTGTAAGGACCTTAATGGTTATATCAGGCCCACCTGGATAATCCAGGATAATCTTCTTGTCCCAAGATCCTTAACTATCATACCTGCAAAGTCCTTTTTGCTGTAGAAGGTAACATATTCACAGGTTCCAGAGATTGGGATGAGGACATCTTTGGGTGGCAGTTATTCAGCCTGCAAGTAATATTCAATGTAGATACTTCTTTAACTCAGTGTTTCTCAGAATGGAGCAATATATAGACCCCTTTTTAAGGAATAAAATTTTATAGACTTTGCCCTGTGTTGACTTATGTTTATTAATTTGTTACATGAATACATATAAACATTAAACTGCTTTAATGTTTGTAGCTCTTCTGTGAAGATAAAAAGAAAACAAATTTACAAATTAAATACAATCCGTAAGTGAATAAAATTCAAATCAAGTACACTAATTTAATGCAGTAGGTGACGTGGTTTCACTGACAGTGGAATTGCTGAGAAAATTGGAGTGTAGTGCTGACTGTGGGATTTGTATTTCTCCCGAGTTTAACAGGCCTATACTGTCTGTTGTGTGATGACTCAATCTTTCCTTCTCTTCCCTTGCAGTCATTGTTCATAGAGGATTCTCTGACATAATTTGGTTTTTACCTTTCTTGAATACTTTCTAATTTTCTTACTTGCCCAAGACAGTGAAAATATTACTACGGATCCCAGTAAAAATACTGGCTCTGAATTTGTATAGCAGTACTTGATTAGATAATGGTCATCCAGGAGATCCAGGGTATGCTTTCTTAAAAAAAAAAATTGAGTATTTGAATTGAAAAACCAATCATAATTTCTTACAGAGAATTCATCTGAGGGACTCTGCCTTAACTCTGACTTTAATGGTGGAAATCACAGGCCATGGAGGGAATATTTTTCATTGAGAATATTCTTTCAGGTTAATCTTAAATCACTTAAGTTTTAACTTTTTAATCTTTGTAGAATACTCTAAAGCTCTTGAGGGGAGTACCTTATAAGACTGCTCTTTTCGTAGTCTGTGACTGTACATTTGATGGGAGAAAAGGTTGTTTAGAAAGAAGAGAGCAGGGGATAGACAGAGTGAGAGGGATGTGTGGGCTGATGAGCCGACTAGAAACTGTAGATATATGAGAGCCCTGGTTTCAGTTATGCTGAAGAGTTTGGCTATTGGGTTACATAGTCACTTCCGTAAGAGAGAATTTAAATGCACTCAGTCTGGAGAAGGCATGGGCTCCCAGTCCTGGCTGTAGCTCTTCCTGTGGCCTGACCCTCACAAAGCTATTATTTCCATGGTGTTCTCCTCCATTAGTGAAAGTTGGTAGGATGTGATTTCACAAGCTTCCGGACCAAAATTCTCTAGTTTGCCTAGCTCCATGCTGTTCTGAAAACATCAGTTACAACTCTGTCTGCTTTCTTCTGGGAAAATTCTGGTCTGCAGTGGGGTCAGTGAAAGTGATTAGAAATCCTGGGGGTGGTAGGAGATGCACACCTCCATTCCAGTCCTGCTGAAATTCATTGGCTTCTAATTTTTAATTTGTTTTGGAAAAAAAAAGACAATTTTAACATTTCTACATACATTTCCACTAATCGTTTTTCCCTCTCCCTTTGGCCATAAAGACTTCTGCTGTCATTCGCACTAGAAAGAATTTTGTGTTTGCTTTGTGAAATAAAACAATTACTCCTGTAATGGAAGAAAGGAATCTTGAAAAAAATCGGCAAGGTATACACTTTCTTGCTCTTGCATGTGGATTTAGCAGCTAATGTATACTCCAAATTATTATCTACGTAAGATTTATCACAAGTCACAATCTCATCAGAATCCTATCCGCTACACAGAATTGCCTGAATTCACTTCCTATTGGTGAATTTACTCACTCTTCCTTTCTTGCCTTTTATGTTTTCAGCTCTCAGCTTCTTAATAGAATGTGGCATTTGGTTTTTAAGAGTTGTTTATCCTGATCATGGCGATGTAATTACAATGGAAATATCTTGTTTGTGTACAACGGGTACACAATTAATATTTAGTGAACGATTAAACAAGTGAATGGTGCTAAAAAGCTGATTTTTAACCTTAATTTCATGGATTGCTTTGATTCCCATCATATGATTTTATTATAAGTAGATTCCACCAGAAACCAAGGGTGGGTTGGGAAGAGACGGGATGGGATGAGGATGTGGTAGGGGAGGAGCAGGTGTGATTCTTTGGTGTATGTGCTGAGATTTTTTTAGAGCCTGGAAAATAACAACACGACAAACGATGTATTCACTACCAGAAATTATTATTTTGAGCATTTCTTTTTTTCACATTTGCTTTAAGTCTTTGCATTTTAACCAAAAATAAATAAAACTGAAGTGTCCTTTTGCTCCACACCCTGGCCCATTCCCCTTTACCCATCATCCAACTGTAGCTACAACGGTGGATTTGATGAAAATCCTTTTAGTTTATTCTTTCATATTTGTGTGTGTGTGCATTTTTAAGTTACATAAATGCAAGTGTAGATAGGATTCACAGGAAGTCAATGTTTTTTCCTCCTTTCCCCCCTCTTCTTCTGTTTCTGGTTCTGAATTAGTTTTCTTTTTTGTATATCTTATCTCCTATAAGTGAAGAAGATATGTTTTTCAGGACCTAGTGTTTTCTTTATTTTTTTTTAAATTTTAAGTGCTCTACACCCAATGTGGGGCTTGAACTCGAGACCCAAAGATGAAGAGGTACGCTCTACCCACTGCACCAAGCCAGCTGCCCCCAGGACCTAGTATTTTCTTTTTTTTCTTTCTTTTTTTTTTAAGATTTTATTTATTTATTTGAGAGAGAGAGAGAGAATAAGCAAGGGAGTGGCAGAAGGAGAAGCAGGAGAAGCGGACTTGCTGAGCATCCATCCCAGGACCCCAGGATCATGATTAAGCCGAAGGCAGATGTTTAACTCACTGAGCTGCCGAGGTACCCCAGGACCTAGCATTTTCTTAAAAAAAAAACAACTTTATTTTTCTACTTATGAATAGAATGCAGGCTCATTCAGAAAACTTAGAAAATATCAACAGTGCACAAACTGGGGGGCTGAAGAGGGTAGTAAATTTACTGAAACTCCTGCTAGCTACAACCAGTCACTGCTAACATTTTGATTTGCAGCATTTGCTGGAGCCCACATCTCATACCACCACCTTTTTTACCCAGAAAAACTCTTCAAAAGAGTCGTCTTCACTTATTCTCTGTGGTTTTCTCTCCTACCATTCTCTCTCCAGTCCTCTTCAGCCACGGTTTCTTCTCCACCACACTGCCTGGGTGCCCACTTCCAATGCTCAATTCTCAGTCCTCTTCCTCTCTGCTTTATCAGGAGCTTGTGACGCCTTGACCCTGGAGTCCTCCTACTTGGCTACCTCACACCCACACCCTTGAGCAAACCATGTCAGCTCCAGGGACAAAATACCCCAGAATCTGACCCTTCTCAGCCCCTGTGTGTCCACTGCCCCCCCACCCCAGTGCAAGCATGGTCATGGCCGGCCAGGATTATTGCAGTGACCTTCTAACCCCTCCCCTGCTTTCACCTCTTCATAGCACATTCTTGACAAAGCAGCCAGTCACTCTTTTCATCCCTCCCATGGCTGCCCACCTCCCTGTGGGAAAACCCTAAATGATTGTGGGTAGCATATATATATATGTGTATATATATACATCCATTTATTCTGACCACTTGCAAGCTCAGTGGGACCTCATCTGTCAACTTCTTGCTTACTCTGTCCTGTCATTTGCTGTCCCTTGAATATACTAAGTACTCTCCTGCCTGTCAGAGTTTTGGCATTTGCTGTTCTCTTCACTGAGCACCTCATCCCAATCATCAGAATAGCTTTTTCTGCCTCTGACTTCCTTCAGGTCTCTGTTAAGTGAGGCTTCCTTATGTGCAGGGAAACTTCTTCCCTGGCAATCCCTACTCCCCCTCCTCTGTTTTATTTTTCCCCATAGCACATATTATCATCTGGTGTACTGTATATCTACATGCTCATTTGTTTATTTCCCATTTCCTGTCCCTAGAACCTAAGTGCCATCCAACTGGGGCTTTTCTTTTTCTACCGTTATTTCCCCAATGTCTAGAATTGTGGCAGGCACCCAGTAAATATTTGTGGTATGAATAAAGGAACGACTCCAGTATTTTTCATATTATATACATATGTCATTTTGTATAAAAAGGCATCATATAAAACAGCTTGTTTTTTTTTTTTTTAAAGCTTATATATTGTCAAAACTTGCCATATCAAGAACATTCTTTGGTAACAGTTTCCATAATGGCTCCATGATGTTCTACTTTAGAATCACATGACAATTTACTTAATTCCCTGTTAGTGCACATTTTGATGGTGTGCAAAATGTTATAATACATGACGCCTCAGGGAAAACTGGGCACTTGAATACACACTCCTTTCTTGAGCTCTCTCTTCCATTGTGTAGAATGACACCGCAACCAGAGCAGGCAAGTTGGCGGACCTTTGGTTCCCTCACTAACTTCACACACTTCACATACCTCCTAAATCTTGGTTGTCACTGTCCTTTTTCCACCAGGTGCATTTGAGGTAAACAGGAAACAAGTGTTGTATTTCTCTTCTTATTCAAAGCCATCATCCAATGTTGTTGAGTATTGCATTTCAATACTTCTAATAGGACATGCGTCATGGGCCGAATCTATCTGGATTTCTTCCCGCCTTAGGAGATTTTGGCTGATGGGTCAGGAATATAGCTTATTTTGTTTTGCTAATTTCATGCAAACCCCTGCCTATCACTTAATCTTCAACACCTCTCAAATCGATTGATCAGAGGTAATTTAGATAAAGCATCTGCTTTCTCTTCCTACCCAGTGATCAATAAGTGACTGTTTAGGAATAATGAAGTGTCCTCACCATCTAGCAGGCGACACCTACAGGTCCCTCAGTTACTGGCACACAAACTTGCTGCTGTGACCCAATGACCCTTAGGAGGATACGCTCCTTAGTAATGTGAGCCTGAGGAGAAATCAGTGACTCATTAGCTTCAAGGAATGTTCCTTTCCATCTTCCAGAGAACTATCCTCTGTGTTTTCTTGCCTCTAAAAGTTTAAGGAGATCCCAATTATTTTTATTTATTCACCCATGTTGGCCAGCATAAGATGGCCTTACTCAAAGTTTCAGAATAAAAAAGTCTTACAGGAGTTAAAGGTTTTTTACATTATATTTATCCATAAAACATATTCTATTTAATTGATGTATATGATAGACATAATGATAATAGTTCCTATTTTTAGTGTTTTCATAGCTTATAAAAGTCTTTTGCACACTGTGTCCTTTGTCCCTTGCAGCCTGAAGATCTTTCTTTCACTGGAGAGAAAGCTGACTTTTAAAAAGGTCAGTGTTTTGCCCATCGTCACAGTTAGTGGGCAGTGAAGTCAAATCCCAAACTGCTGATCCAATTCTTCTGACAAAGCCTAGGTGCCTAGCACTACCCAGATGTTCTATACCCTCCTGAGTATTAGAATCACCCGGGGAGCTTATTAAAAAACACAGGTTCGGGGCGCCTGGGTGGCTCAGTCGTTAAGCGTCTGCCTTCGGCTCGGGTTCTGGTCCTGGGGTCCTGGGATCGAGCCCCGCGTCGGGCTCCCTACTCGGCGAGGGGCCTGCTTCTCCCTCTCCCACTCCCCTTGCTTGTGTTCCTTCTCTCGCTGTGTCTCTCTCTGTCAAATAAATAAATAAAATCTTTAAAAAAAAAAACACACCAAAAAAACACAGGTTCCCTGGCTCACCCCTCCCATGCATTCTACGCCATTTGGTCTGTTGTAGGGCCAGGAATCACTGTTTTTTTTTTTTTTAAAGAGCTCCCCAGGCAATTCTAATGTGCAGTCAGAGGGCTCTCCAACCAGTCTCCCTAGGTAGCGATGAAACAATAGGCAGTTAGCTCCTCATCAAGAAAAGAAACAGTTTAGCTCAAAAAATAGAAAAGAATGATGACTTTATTTTGTTCTCCCTCTATGTCATTAGAGAAAATAATGGGAGTTTAAAAGTCATTGCCGAGAGATTAAGCTTTTTATTAAGAATTATGGAATGGCAGAAGCTTCTAGCTGTGGTCTGACCCCCTCAGGGAAGAAGGCTGCCCCTTTCCATGGGCAGGTGACTCCTTTAACAGCAACAGTGTGGCCAATCAATACCTTACCATTACCTTATTTTGACCTATCTCCTTTTGATGATGCAAAAGAATGTTAATCAAGGCTGACTCTTCTTTTGGCTCATCGAAAAACTTGACTCCAGGCAATCAATCTCCACTCTTTGTTTAAAGTCCTGAAGTGCAATAATTTGGCTATCCTATTTGTCTTTTCTGTCTCATCCAGAATGGGTTTGACACCCATCCAAGGCTTCACCTGTCAGACTCCTTTTCAGACTCTGGTCTCAGATAAGCGGGGGAATTCTCTGCCGCCGCGCACCAGTGCTGTTTAATCTTGAGAGGGCCTCTTGGGCTCCCGTGGGGCCGTGCAGCAGGCCTGCTTCATGTGTGTTTGTAAACCACTGCCCACGCTTGATTCATTAGGCCTCACCTCTGCCGCACGAAGGGCCTCCTCAGAATTCCGGTCCTGTGTTGTGTCTATTCACGTGTACTCTTCTCGTGTGACTGCCTCCGTTTTAAATAATTGGCTTTGAGGAGGCGAAGAGGCACCGGGGCGAAACGAAGCCCAGTCTTGACATCGAGGCCCACCTGCCTGGCTGGAATCTCGAGGCTGCCACTCCTGAGCCGGAAGGCCTGCGCCAAAATACTTCATCCCTTTGAGACTCCGTTTCTTCATTTGATTCGAGAATTAAATAATTTGTTAAGTGCCTGGCATACCATGGGTGCTCATGACCTGTTAGTCTGCTTTCCTAGATTTGATATTCTCTTTTCAAAACACTGGTTGCATCGCTAAACCTGCCTGTGGTACCTTCTCCTCTCAGTTAAGTAAGCCGGGCTGCTCAACACGGCCTTGGGAAACAGGAATTCTGTCCCTGACCTGTCTGATTCTGAGGTAATATTTCAATGTGGGTGAGGTCCGGAGCTGAGGGCCAAGAAAGAATTCTTGACATATCTTTGGTGCCAAAAAGGTGATTTGATGAAAGCCCAAGGACAGGACCCGTGGGCAGGAAGAGCTGCTGCAGTGTGTTTTTTTTTTTTCTTTAAGATTTATTTATTTATTTGACAGAGAGAGACACAGCAAGAGACGGAACACAAGCAGGGGGAGTGGGAGAGGGCGAAGCAGGCTTCCTGCAGAGCAGGGATCAAGGTGGGTCCCAGGACCCTGGGACCATGACTTGAGCCAAAGGCAGACACTTAACGACTGAGCTACCCAGGCACCCCATGCACTGTGCTCTTGAGGAGTGGCTGATTATAAACTTGGGAGCCCGGGAAGTAAGGAAAAAAGTGGGGTGTCCAAAAGGACTGTCATATGCTAAAGAAGACTTTCAGGATACTGGAGGCCTGGCTATTGTCAAGCTAAAGTTGTTTTTCCTTCTAGCAAGGCATTAACATGAAGATAGTTGGGAGCTTCCTGGAGGAACATTATACTCTGCCCACCTCAAGTACTTGTCAACAGGCTGAGGATTACAAGGAGATTTTATTTTATTTACATTTCCTTCTACCTTTGTTTCCCACATCATGATGGGAGGGCGATGTTAGGGCTCCAGGAAAATGAGTTACAGGTCTCTGGAAGTTAGGCTATTGATAAGAATGCTTTTTCCCTGTAAATCCCTAAGACATTGGTAAACTGAGGGAGACTCCTGTCCTGCAGGACTGTGATCTCTGTCAGTTAACCCTTTATTTTCCCTTCCCTTAGCTTTAGGGCAGCCAGAAGTGCCTGAGGAATGTCACACAGATCCCACCTGCGAGTGGGGGTGGGGGGTTGCGGGGTGTCAGCTTGTGCTTTGTCCTCAGCTGGCCTTCTGCTCCCTCATCAATTCCAATGTTGTTGCCTCTTTGGTAAGCACCATCTGGCTTTTAGAGGGGGCATCTCTTTGGAGAATGGCAAGAGAGATGCTTGAATTCTACTGTCCAAGTCATTACCTGCTTTCCACAAACTCCAACTTCTGCATGAAACACGTGGGTAGGGGAGGGTGTGAGACATATGGGGGCGTTGATGGTTTTGGTGGCATAGTTGTATATTTGTGCCTGTGTTGGAGTGGGTGTGTGTCTACAGAAGGAATGTGGTTATAATCACCAATTCACACAACGCCTCACAGTATCTAAGGGGCCGAGCCCTGCATGTTGAGAAGCTCCAGAGAGTCTTTAAATAAGAAACTTCTCACATGAGTCAAATATCAATAAAACATCTGTGTGTCTAATCAAGGAGGTACAAGGCCACACTTAGTCAACAGGAAGATTCCCTGTAGAAAGATATCACTAAAAGAAGTGCCATATGATTTATTTGCTATAACTCAATTTCCATCTGTCTCATAAAATGGATTGTGTACACATTGCACCCCAGGCATCCAGCCAGGGCAGAAGCATACCAAGGAGTAGAAAACCTTCCCCTCCCTCAGGTTGTTGGTGACATGCTCTGCTAAGAGCCAGGCATGGCCAGGGTGGTCTACATGGAAATGCCTTGGACCACTCACCGACATCTCAGACCTTTGGGAGTTGGCTGGATCACGGGCCTTTGAACAAGGCTCCATGGCAATAATGGGGGCCAGGTGGGTTCTGAACATTCATTTTTTTTTCCAGAAATTCTTTTGACTTACATTTGCAGACTCCAGATGGTAATTTTGCCAGCTCAGACAAGATGGTATTCATAGATGCTTATATTTCTTATATATATGAAGAATGGGCCGAAAAAATTCTTTCTTGCTATGGTGTGTTAAAGCAAGTATGATGAAAATCTTTGTCATTCTGTAAAGAGAGTCTAGGAACAGCTTATGGCCAAGGAAAAAAACAACAACGTGATCTTATAAAACCAAATCAGTTGAGTAAGAACCAAAGAATTCCCAGAGCCTTCTAAAAATTGAGTTATTTTGGGCTGAGTACTGGCTGCTTCTTACCTTTTCTAGGTCCCAGAAATCTCATCTATTTTGTTTCTAAAGCTTCCTTGTTCAGATTCATCATCAATAGATTTTAAGAAACTTTCTGTAGGTTTCTTCAGGTTTCTTCCTTTTGCATTTCTTTTTGTTAGGCCAACCTAACAAGTCAGCTCCATAACATGTCTGCCATGGAGAGGGAGGAAGAGGAAGTCAGCACAAGGGCATCATCCCCACACAAGGTTCCACATTCTCTCCCCTGGAACATTCCAGTGCACACACCCTGCTCTGCTCTGTGTGACTTGGGGCAGTTAGGAAACCTCTCAGAGACTTTATTCCCTCACTCATGAAATGGAGATAACATATATATCTTTCAGCTTTCTCTGGAGGAATGGCATAAAATTACATAAAATCATGGTCTTACTCCTGTATGCTGAGAGGATGTGGTTTAATACATATTACTTATATTTGAATCTGAATGTCAAAGGCTCATGCTGGGATGGGTGAAAAAGGGGGGCAGCTCTTGCCCTTTGGGGTTGGAATATCTGCTGGAAGAGGGGATTACCCCTCCTCTGGGAGAGAGTACTCAGTAGATCTCTCTGTGAGCCCGAGGCAGGGCGAGGGGTGCTGAGGAAAGTGATGAATAAAAGAACCCCAAACCCCACGGAGCTGATGGCCTAATCAGAGAGAGGGACATTTAAATCAATCAATCAATCAATCAATCACCATCAAGATATTAAGGGCAACAACTAAATCCTGTACAGGGTAGAGAGATAACCCAGAGCAAAAGCAAGGCCATGGGTTAAACCTGGCCTGCTGCCTGTTTTTGTAAATAAAGCTCATTGGAAGACATCAGTGCTCATTTGTTTATGTGTTTTTGGCCACTTTTGCCCTAAAATGGCAGAGTTGAGTACAATTCATTGTGCTTTAACATGGTACATGTTCCTAAAAATCACTACGCTATGCAAGATTGTGCAATAAAATCCACAGGGCATATGGGAAAAATGGCATCGAGGACAACATTCAAACACTTGGTCAGGGACAAATATGAAAAACTGAAAGGAAGCCGACAAGATGGCATCACTATTTTATACATGTTAAATGGTTAAGGAACATATACTACAATAAATATGGCAGTATACCCTTAAAAAGACCAGGCATCTTCCAGAAGGGCTTCAGCCTGTGAGCTGTTCAGTGGTGGAAGAAGGCCTATCTGAGATCTGACAGAAAGCTGTGGCGCTGTGGTGGATGAGGTGGTCCTAGCCGCCACAGTGACAGGAGGTGGAGGGTGGACGTTTGAGGTGTGCGTGCGCGTGTGTGTGTGTGAGTGTGTGTGCATGTGCGTGCACGGCCTGTGTAGTCCTGTGTGTCTTGTTTCAGCCGCCTTCACCTAGTGTTTCTCAGAGGGGAAGTCGTACATAAGCAAACATGAAACTTATGTTATGCTCACATTGTTCCTGAATATATTAATCACATCGGGACAAATTCACGTTTTTGAAACCAGTGTTATTGGTTGTTGTTGGAACAGAGACTATGTGGCCCACGAATCCTAAAAGACATACTAGTTAGCCCTTTCTGGAAAATGTTTACTGACCCCTGGCACAGAGGAAGGAGGGGTTAACTCTGA
The DNA here is from genome assembly GCF_011800145.1 of Mirounga leonina. NCBI lineage: Eukaryota > Metazoa > Chordata > Mammalia > Carnivora > Phocidae > Mirounga > Mirounga leonina. The sequence goes on along the minus strand of NW_023270855.1, from coordinate 32,521,659 downwards.
GGTATCAGGAAGGTTCCCAGAGGCTATCACATCATGGCCGAAGAGGAGGAGGATGGCAGGGTAACAAAGGCGTACAGGAATATTTTGCCATTTTTACTGTTATTCTCTCTCCTATCCTATCTGTACATTTCTTTATCCCCACCTCCTTTCCCAAGAGCACAGCTCTTCTGAGTTTTATACAGAGGAACTAAGATATAATGTCCTATGGGTCAGAAAATGCTCCTCTGATTTAGGAGCACTCCAAGTCATTTTTGCCCCCAAAATACTCCTCCCAGCAGCCTGCATCTTGGAAAGACATGGCTCTGGCAATCCCTTCCTGTGGAAAAGCAAATGGATAATGAGGAGGGTCAGCAGAGTGGCTAATCAGTGTCATTATCACTAAGTTACATCGTCTTCCCGTTTACCACCCACTGTGTGAGGTTCAACTCCTTTCCTGGGGTCTGGTCCCATCAGACCTTTGCAGCTCCATCTCCCAGAACTACTTCGAACTACTCGCTGTTTCACTCTGAGAGTTATGAGTCTGGTTAGAGATACACAAAAGTGTTTCAAAGAGATGGGCTGGTTCCCAGATCAGCAATATGGTTATGATGTAATTAAAATAATTGACTTAGGGGAAAAAAGAAGGGTGGATCAGTCAGAAAGAGGTAAGTTAGTCAGTCACGAAGCAAAGAAAAATGAAAGAAGGCATCTTGGTCCTCTGTACTTGCTAGAGGAAACTTAAGTGCATCAGACATCTTACCCTCATGTCAGAAAACAATCACATACATAACTCTCCTTGGTCTGTTTCACAGTCAGTCACCAACTTTTATTTTTTTTTTATATTTATTGTTTTTTATTCTTATGTTAATCCCCATACATTACATCATTAGTTCTAGATAAAGTGTTCCATGATTCATTGTTTGTGCATAACACCCAGTGCTCCATGCAGAATGTGCCCTCCTCAATACCCACCACCAGGCTAACCCATCCTCCCACCCCC
>NW_023270855.1:32417470-32515680 GCF_011800145.1 Mirounga leonina | reverse complement strand
TTTCTATTTTTTGGAACAGTTTCAGAAGAATAGGTATTAATTCTTCTTGAAATGTTTGGTAGAATTCCCCTGGGAAGCCATCTGGCCCTGGGCTTTTGTTTTTTGGGAGATTTTTGATGATTGCTTCAATTTCCTTAGTGGTTATAGGTCTGTTCAGGTTTTCTATTTCATCCTGGTTCAGTTTTGGTAGTTGATACATCTCTAGGAATGCATCCATTTCTTCCAGGTTATCTAATTTGCTGGCATAGAGTTGCTCATAATATGTTCTTAGAATTGTTTGTATTTCTTTGGTGTTGGTTGTGATCTCTCCTCTTTCATTCATGATTTTGTTGATTTGGGTCATTTCTCTTCTCTTTTTGATTAGTCTGGCCAGGGGTTTATCAATCTTGTTAATTCTTTCAAAGAACCAGCTCCTAGTTTCGTTGATCTGTTCTACTGTTCTTTTAGTTTCTATTTCATTGATTTCTGCTCTGATCTTTATTATTTCTCTTCTCCTGCTGGGTTTAGGCTTTATTGGCTGTTCTTTCTCCAGCTCCTTTAGGTGGAGGGTTAGGTTGTGTACTTGGGACCTTTCTTGTTTCTTGAGAAAGGCTTGTATTGCTATATACTTTCCTCTTAGGACTGCCTTTGCTGCATCCCAAAGATTTTGAACAGTTGTGTTTTCATTTTCATTTGTTTCCACGTATTTTTTTAATTCTTCTTTAATTTCCTGGTTGACTCATTCATTCTTCAGTAGGATGCTCTTTAGCCTCCATGTATTTGAGTTCTTTCCAACTTTCCTCTTGTGATTGAGTTCTAGTTTCAAAGCATTGTGGTCTGAAAATAGGCAGGGAATGATCCCAATCTTTTGGTACCAGTTGAGACCTGATTTATGACCTAGGATGTGATCTATTCTGGAGAATGTTCCATGGGCACTAGAGAAGAATGTGTATTCCGTTGCTTTGGGGTGGAATGTTCTGAATATGTCTGTGAAGTCCATTTGGTCCAGTGTGTCATTTAAAGTCTTTATTTCCTTGTTGATCTTTTGCTTAGACGATCTGTCCATTTCAGTGAGGGGGGTGTTAAAGTCCCCCACTATTATTGTATTGTTGTCGATGTGTTTCTTTGCTTTTGTTATTAATTGCCTTATATAATTGGCTGCTCCCATGTTAGGGGCATAGATATTTACAATTGTTAGATCTTCTTGTTGGATAGATCCTTTAAGTAGGATATAGTGTCCTTCCTCATCTCTTATTACAGTCTTTGGTTTAAAATCTAATTTGTCTGATATAAGGATTGCCGCCCCAGCTTTCTTTTGGTGTCCATTAGCATGGTAAATGGTTTTCCACCCCCTCACTTTCAATCTGGGGGTGTCTTTGGTTCTAAAATGAGTCTCTTGCAGACAGCATATCGATGGGTCTTGTTTTTTAATCCAGTCTGTTAGCCTGTGTCTTTTGATTGGGGCATTGAGCCCATTTACCTTCAGGGTAACTATTGAAAGATAGGAATTTAGTGCCATTGTAGTGCCTGTAAGGTGACTGTTACCGTATATTGTCTGTGTTCCTTTCTGGTCTATGTTGCTTTTAGGCTCTCTATTTGCTTAGAGGACCCCTTTCAAGATTTCCTGTAGGGCTGGTTTTGTGTTTGCAAATTCCTTTAGTTTTTGTTTGTCCTGGAAGCTTTTTATCTCTCCTTCAATTTTCAATGACAGCCTAGCTGGATAGAGTATTCTTGGCTGCGTATTTTTTCATTTAGTGCTCTGAATATATCCTGCCAGTCCTTTCTGGCCTGCCAGGTCTCTGTGGATAGGTCTGTTGCCAATCTAATGTTTCTACCATTGTAGGTTACATATCTCTTCTCCCGAGCTGCTTTCAGGATTTTCTCTTTGTCTATGAGACTCGTAAGTTTTACTATTAGATGTCGAGGAGTTGACCTATTTTTATTGATTTTGAGAGGGGTTCTCTGTGCTTCCTGGATTTTCATGCCTGTTTCTTTGCCCAAATTAGGGAAGTTCTCTGCTATAATTTGCTCCATTATACCTTCTGCCCCCCTCTCTCTTTCTTCTTCTTCTGGGATCCCAATTATTCTAATGTTGTTTCGTCTTATGGTATCGCTTATCTCTCGAATTCTTCCCTCGTGATCCAGTAGTTGTTTATCTCTCTTTTTCTCAGCTTCTTTATTTTCCATCATTTTATCTTCTATATTACTGATTCTCTCTTCTGCCTCATTTATTCTAGCACTTAGCGCCCCCATTTTTGATTGTACCTCATTAATAGCCTTTTTGATTTCTACTTGGTTGGATTTTAGCTCTTTTACTTCTCCAGAAAGGGTTTCTCTAGTAACTTCCATGCTTTTTTCAAGCCCAGCTAGTATCTTTAAAGTGATGATTCTGAACTCTAGATCTGACATCGTACTAATGTCCATATTGAGTAGGTCCCTGGCAGTCGGTACTACCTCTTGTTCTTTTTGTTGAGGTGATTTTTTCCGTCTTGTCATTTTGTGCAGAGGAGAATAGATTAATGAGAGAACAAAATGCTAGCAGAGTAACCACGTCCCCAGAAAATATACTCTAAACAAATCAGAAAAGACCTGAAGTAGTGGGATAAGAAAGGGAAAGAGAGAAAAAAAAAAAGAAAAAAAAGAAAAAGAAAAAGATAAAGGTAAAGACAAAAAGAAACAAAACAAAACAACAACAACAAAAGAAAAACCAGAATGTGATCAAATATGATCTATATGGTATATAGATCAATGCCACACACTAGATTTGGGGTGTATTTTGGTCTTTTAGAAGAAAGTGCCTCCCAAAATTTTAAAGAAAGAAAAACTTATATATGTACAAAAATAAGGATTGATATGATGAAGGGATGGAATATGACTGTAAAAATGGAAATTATAAAAAATTTTATAAAAGGAATTGATAAGAAGTTGTTTGAAAAAAGAAAGGAGAGGATTTAAAAAAGAAAAAAGAAAAAGAAAAAAAAAGGAGAGGATGTGATCAGGCAGGGGAATAGAAAACACCATGTACTAGAGATTTAGGGTATATTTTAATCTGTTAGAAGAAACTATCTCAAAATTTTAAAGAGAGAACAACTTATATATATAAGCCAAAAATATGGGTAACTACTATGAAGGGATAGAATATGACTCTAAAAATGAAAAATAAAAATGTTTTTTTTTTTTTTTAAAAAGGGATAGATAAGATGTTGGTTGAAAAAGGGAAAAAGAAAAATTCAAAAAGAAATAAAAAGACAAAAAGACAGTTAAAAAAATTAACTTTGAAAGACTAAAGAATCATGGTAAAAAAGCCGTGAATTCTATGTGCAGTAGTCCCCTAGCGCTGGAGTTCTGCCGTTCTCATTGATCGGTAAACTTGGTCTTGGCTGGCTGTTCTCACTGATCTGGGGAGGGGCCTGTTGCCGTGGTTTCCAAATGTCTCTACCGGAGGCGGAATTGTCCTGCCCTTGCCAGTCTGGGCTAAGTCATCTGTTTGGGTTTGCTCTCTGGGGCTTTTGTTCCCTGTGAGCTTTCCGTACAGCTTTGGAGGCGGAGAGTGAAAATGGCGGCCTCCCAATCTCTGCTCCGGAGGAGCCGAGAACTCGGAGCCCCGCTCCTCAGTGAGCCCCCAGAGAAAAGCCGTCAGTCACTCCCGTCTCCCCGCTCTCCGGCTGCACTCCGTGCTCACCCGGCCTGCAACCGCACGCCTCTATCTCTGGCACCCGACCCCGGGTGGAGTCTCCAAACCCAGCAGATCCCTGCGGTGCGCTCCCGCGCGGCTCCTCCTGGGAGAGGAAGGTGAGTCTCCCCGGATCTGCTGCTTGTTGGGTCCCTGCTGGAGGAGCAGGGGCCCGACTGGGCCGCGGATCCCGGTTTATGGCAACCCTGAGCTGAGAGCCCGCGCCTGGGCTCCGCCTCTGCAGCCGGCTTCCCTGCCCCGATACCTGGGAGCTCTGCCACACTCAGGCACCCCCGGTCTTTCTGTGACCCCGCGGGTCCTGAGACCACACTGTCCCGGAGGGTTCCACCCCCCGCTTAGCCACCAGAGTGACGTCCCTCAGCGGAGCAGACTTTTAAAAGTTCTGATTTTGTGCTCTGTGGTTCTATCACTTGCCAGAAGCAGCCTACAGAGGCCCCTCCCCCGCCATCTATCCTCCCGAATATCGCCACGGATTCACTTCTCCACACGTCCTACCTTCCAGAAAGTGGCCGCTTTTCTGATGAGAGAGCCGTTGCTCTTCTTTTCTTCAATCTCCCGTTGAGTTTGTAGGTGTTCAGAATGGTTTGATTCCTATCCAGCTGAATTCCTGAGAGGAGATGAAATCCAGGTCTCCTACTCCTCCGCCATCTTGCTCCGCTCCCCCCCAGTCACCAACTTTTTGATTATGATTTGCTTTCAGGGAAAATATACAATGGCCATTCTGATGTGATTACTGTAATCCATGTACTGCTCAAAGGAAGCAATATATTGACCATCTGCTGTTATACATCAGGCTACCGAGTGTAGTTAATGTGAGTCTACCTTGAGTGCCAGCTCCACTCTCAGGCTCCTGAATAAATCGGTTTTCTGGGTCTGCAAAGTGGAGGACCAGATTGGGTCCACCAAATATATCAAGAATGCCCATTCCCTATAAGTATCCTCCTTGCCTGCAATGCTCTTTCTTTTGTCACATTGGCATCTTTGGGTCAAGACCAGTGAGTGGGACTTCTATAGCCCCCTTTTTCCCACTCTCAGCCAGTGTTGTTTTCTCCAGCCTCTAAAACTTCATAGCACATTATTTATACAAATCTGTCTTAGAACCTTATGATATTTTATCTTGCATTATAGTTATTTGCCCATGGACCTTCTCTTTGCCTAAACCTAAAACTCTGAGAAAGCAGACTCTTATTTTTCTTTGTGTGCCCCAATGCGCCCAACACAGCAAAGTGCTGAATGAACTAGAAGCATCCTGAGAGCATTGATAAGCATGGCAATTATGATGTGTGTGTGTATGTGTTGAGAGGTTGCAAAGGTGGTGCAAAGGGATTTTGCCAAGGGGAGATATACCCAGTCCTAATGTCATGGTGTGGGAAGACAAAAAGCTACAGAGTCAGACATAGAAAGAGAGCTCAGGTCTCTGGAATAAGAGCTACTCTTGTAGACACTGTCCTAAGCACTTGGCACACACCATCTCCCTTATCATCGTCATGATCCTATCATGCAGGTGAAGTTTACTCTCCCAATTTTATAGTTGAGGAAGCTGAGGCTCAGAGAGATCAAGAACTTGCTTGGCATCAAGTAGGTAGCAGCTAGGCTAGCTTCATGCTCCATCTTCTTGACCATCATGCAAAAGCGTCCTGCTAAGCTTGGCCTTGGACCAGCTCCATACAAAGGGGGGCAGTTTAACCAACACCATTCAACAAGTTAGTGGCAGATGAATAAAGAGGAAAAGGACTTTGGGGTTCAGACTTCTCAGGGAATCTCCAATGGACTGCTTGTGGAGATGTGTCCTGCAGGATGATATTTGACCCTGAGCCACACCTGTATGCCATCCTGCATCAGGCCGTACTTCCATGTAAGACCACCTTTGTTCTGGCGCCAGGATTCACTAGGACTATCTTTGGAAATAGACCCTGTAGAGGAGTGCTTGTGAGTGGGTTAACTTGCAGAATAATGAGCTCCATGTCCCTGGAAGTATCTATGCAGAGTGACCACGCCTGGATCACAGGAATGGGCTTGTCAGGATAAATGTGGGTTGGGGAGGGCAAACCATATGATCTTTTTTTCAAATAATTTGAAAGATCTAAAAGTCTTTGATTTCATCTATTTTTTTTCCTTACAAAAAGCTATAATAAAAATGCAGCTAAGTGTCATGCCGTGGAAAGAGAAGTGGCAGGCTAGTCCTATTGAGCTGCTGGTGGCTCCCTCGGTGATTGGGGGCGGGTGGAGGGGGGGCGCTGCAAGTTGGCCAGGCTTTTCTTATTTGCAACTAGGGATAAACTGTCTTATATGACAAGATATGTTTGGAGGAGAACATCAGATTATAGATGTGAATGTGTTTTGAAAAAATTGCTGAAAAGACTGCATGGCACATTCTGCATTTTTTCTAGAGAGGGCAATTTTAAAAAGCCATTCTTACAACATGACTTGAAGGTCATTTGAAATCAAAATGGCAGAGAGGTCCCACTTGACAGAACTTTCACATTCAGTTGGAATCCTTCCCCTTGCCTGTAGTAGGCTGAATAATGTCCCCCTTCCCCAGATGACCATATCCTACTCCCTGGAACATGTGAATACATTACTTTACATGGCAAAACATTTTTACATATGTGATTAAGTTAATAATCTCGAGATGGGGCAATTATCCTGGATTATCTGGGGTGGGGGGGGGGGTTCCAGTGTAATCACCAGGCTTCTTTCATAAGAGGGAAGCAAGAAGGTGGAAGGCAGGAGGAGGAGGTGGGACAAAAGGGGCAGAGGTTGGAGTGATACACTCTGAAGATGGAAGAAAAGGCCATGAGCCAGGGAATGCAGGTGGCAGCCAGAGGCTGGAAAAGATAAGGAAACAGACTCTCCCCGTGAAGTCTCCAGAAGGAGCACAGTCTTGCCAACACTTTGATTTAGGCTTCTGACCTCCAGATCTGTAAGAGAATAAATTTGTGTTGTTTTAAACCACTAAGTTTGTGGCAATTTTTTATAGCAGCCCTAGGAAACTAATATGATTTCCTGCCTCTCTTCCTCTCTTGCCTTCCTCCTGCCCTCCTCTCTGCCCCTCCCTTTTCTTCCACTTCCCCTGCAGGCTTCTCCCTTCCCCTTTCTCTCCCTCTCTGGCCCTCAGCCTCTTCCTCCCATCCTTGTCTCCCTCCCCTGCCCACCTTCTCCCCTTCTAGCCTTCCCTTTTGGGAGTAAACAAACCAAGTAGTAGTTAGAAAAAGACCTGATGATTTAATAGATTTTTTTTTTTTTGGTTTATGGGATTTTTAAGTTTTCTGCTGATTATTATAAGCTCTTGGTGAAGAGATTAATTCAGTTACCATGATTTGTTTCCTTGTCTTGACTTCATAAAATCACAGGAATACAATAATATAGTTATACAACCCCTGGGCTTGAAAATGCCCAGTAATTACAAGTGATTCACGAGAACAGCTTAACTTGTAAGGGATTGTATTGTGCTCCATAGTAAGCAGTCATTTATTAAGTTTTAAAAATGCCTTTGGAAAGGATATAATGGGCCCATCAATTAAAAGTATGTTTGGAAAAAACTCTGGGGCTCTCAGTAGTAATTCTTCTTCCCCCCAACTCCCCTTTCCAGGGCTGCCAACTTGTGTGTGGCTCCACCATGCATGCCCTCCCCTCCTAATGCTTCTTGATGATGGTGGTTCCACCTGAGGAGAGCCCTGCAGGCCTTCCTCAGAACCGAGTGCAGCTCCGATGGCCAGGGGCCTTCCAGGGCCCAGGGACTGTGGTTCTCCTTCTCAGCCTGGCCATCCATCATTTCATTAGAGTGAGGCTCCCAAATTGACAGGTCCTGGAGAAAGTGCCCGATACCGCTGTGGAGATGCACCGGGTCTGGTTAGGCCGTTGGGTTGCTGCGCCCTTACTGATGCTCAGCCCTGCCCCTGACAGATGGCCCGGAGGGATCTTCTGGGAACTCAGCGTTCTGGTGACAACTGGTGCTTCCAAACACACAACTTCTAGAAGTTCTCCTCCTCCCCTGCCCTAGAAGAGGCCTTTGCATTCTTAACATGAGTGGGAGAGGTTGCTTTTTCCTCCTCTTTTTGCAGAACAAAGCATGAAAAGCCTGTGCCCCAAGCTTCCTTTCATGGGAACATGCACAGCTTTCTGTTCCCCAGACTAGGCTTACAGACGAAGTCCTTGCTTTTTCCTTCCTGGGACCAACTAAGGCTGCATCCTGGCGGCCCCACTGGTTCCTCTGTGCCTCTCGCCACCTCTTCATTCCTGTCTTTGTGTTCCCTCGCCTTGCTAGCTAGTACTTTCCTGGGAGGCAGTCTGCCTCTTCCCTCAGCTAATCTTCTTGTCCGAGTTCTGCCTCCTGTGGTTTCCTGAGGGTCCTGGCTCCCTGCCTGCTTCCTGGCCACGTAGGGCTCTTCCTGGTCTTTTTACTGCTTGCCCACCACCCTGCCCTCGGACTTCTTCCGCTCCGCTCTCACTCGGATCCATCTCTTCCATCCTGAAGCACTTCTTCACTTAGTACTGAGGCTGCCAAGTATTGGTTGATTTCTGTCTCTCCTCAATTTCCTCTTACATCCCTGCACCTTACATCTGGCTCCTATCCCCAATATTCCACTGAAAACTGCAGTCAGTCTTGCTGTCTTGCTCACCTCCTAGGCAAATTCTCTGCTCGATCCTGAGCTACTCTTCTTGGTTCATGCTGTATCGGATGCTGCTGATTACCAACCCCCAACACACACCCAATTTAAAACTCAATTTGTCACCTAGTTTCTAGGCTTTCTGTCTCCAAAATCCTCCACATTCTCTCATCTCTGTTTATTTCTTCCTTCTAAATTGTTATAATTTATCTTGTATTGTCGATGACTACTACAGTTGATTCTACATTATCTATATCGGTCTATCTCTCACCAGGTCCCAGTACCCATGCTCTGGGTTAGTGATTCTGGTGCTTGCATACATGATTATTTTTTATCTTTCTAACTTTGTTCATATATTTTATTCATTCAGAAATATTTACTGAGAACTGATTATGCACTGAACACTGTTCTAGTGGGGATATAGTGGCAAATAAAGTAGATGGATTACTGCCTTCATGGAGCTTGGAGTCTGGTGTGGAAAACCAATGTTAAACAAAGAAGTATACAAATAAGGGCTAAATTTGCAGATGTGGTAAAGGCTTTGGAGGAGAGGAATGTGGTAGCCTGAGAGAATAACATCGGCAGGGGGTAGGTAGGGCAAGGGATCTAACTAATTAGGGAGGTCAGAGGAAGGGAAACTTAAGATGAAGTCTGAAGTTTTGGTTAGGCTTTAACTAGATGCAGGGGGAGTTTTATGAGCAGCAGAAACAGCATGTACAAAGGCCCTGTGGTGCAAGAGATCGAGGGACTTTGTAAGAAAGGGCTAGAGGTGAGCAGGGACTGGATCATGCAGGGTTTACAAATCATAATGAGAGGTTTTAAGGGAAGTGGAAGAGGAGGGCATGGTCAGACTTGTGTTTTGAAAAGACCATGTTCATTTAGTCCATTTTCACAGAGTCAATTCTCTTTCATGCGGCACACATTTTGAGACACACCAGAGAAGAGAGTCAGCAGACTAGTTATTGTGAACTTTAAGTCTGGAGAGTTTTCAATGAAGATGCATAAGGCCCCAGGGAACTGGCCTAACAGATGTTGTCAGCAGGGCAGAAGGGGTGAGAAGTGCTTTGGTTTAGCCAGATTCCTCTGGGGACCTCTGTTAGACTCAGCTTCTCTGGCTGAGTTACATTGCCCTGATCTGATATTCAAGAATAACAGCTGGGACTGAGAGGAGGAGGTGGTGGTAGCTGTGTGCAGGTTGCTGTGGGTAATTGGAGGTAAAAAAAGGAGAAGTGGCTCACCTAATTGCATTCTAAATTACAGCCATTGTTCAATTCCTTTCTTAAAAGTACTTGGTGCATTCAAGAAGAAAAGTCCTTTCTGAGGTGGGAAAACAATGGCGGTGGGGAGCAGAGAGGGGCTGGATGCACAAATCCTCCCTTCCCCTCACTCAAGGTGCTCTGTTTGTAAGTGAGGTTTTGAGTGGCTGGCTCGATTATATTCACTGTGTGCATGCTAACGGTAATAAACTTAGAAAACGGAAACACATGAGTTTACAGTAATTGTTTTTTAGATAGTGTAATAAGTCATGATAATTGCTTGCAAAGCATTTTCCCCCTCCTTGTCTACAGGGGTAAATACATTAAAGCCACGTTCTTGTATACTATTTTACAATGTATTAGCATAATAACCCATTGTAAAGTAAGCCCTGCTGCTGTGGGGAAGTGTGGGATATTGGTCCATTAGACACCTTTGTCTTCGATACAAGAAGCTAATGGCACTATTTATGGGCATCATCTTAGCTTGGTATATGCTTGTTGCCAGCTAATAGATCCAGAGCAAGAGGTGCTGTTTGATAAAAGTTATCCAACACTAACAATCCACTGTGAATCTAGCCTCTTGCTTGAAAATTGCTTTTAGCCCCATGTGAATGGGAAAGGCATCTTGATAAATTTAGCTGCTAGTCAAGTTATAACCAATGTTCACAGAATATAATCAAATTAGATCTTAAAGCCTTTAATTTCATCATTAACATGTATTATTTCTTTCTCAAACCTTGTAATTAAATAGCATATTAAGAATAGACAATTTTTTTCCCTTTTATACATTTATTAGGTATCTGGGGTTAAATTTGGAGCTCTGTTATGATGCACATCTGCTTATTTTTAAATGAGGATGGCTTTTTTAATTGAAGTATAATTGACAATACAATATTATATTAGTTTCAGGTGTACAACATAGTGATCCAACATTTATTATAGGATGGCTCTAATGATACCTGAAGCATTAGAAAAGTAACTGGTTAACTAAACCTAGGGAATTTGTGGCACATAAGATATCATTATGTTTACCCAAGCACTGCTATAATCTGAGAGTTGTATAATTAGCCAAATTATACAGAGGGCAGTTAGACACTCATTATTTACTTTTCTTGGACATTTTGTGGGTTTGTACAAAAATCTTCATGACCCACACGAGATTCATCCTGAGATTTACATCTGGTTTACCATAAATCAAGAATTTCTGAATAAATGTTCTTTTCTTCTTCATATTTAGCACTGAGAAATCCATGGCTTTGCAGTTATGAAGCAGTGATTATTGTGGAAAGTGGAGGGCACATGGGCCGCACGCAGAGGCAAGAGCAGTGATTCTATGATGCTGAGGGCACAGGTGGACACGGGTGCAGCCAGGTGGGCTGACCTGAGTTTCTGAGCCGTGTCTGGTCTAGAGGCTTCCTCTCCCTTCAGTTGTCCCTCTTCCCATCTCACTCAGGGCCTGCTGTTGGGATTGGCCAATCAAATTCCCAAGAAGAAGGCAGCTCAGTGGCTCTCAACCACTGAGGAGAGATTTAAAAATTATGGATGCCTGCCCCCACCCTCTTCCTATGCCTCATTCCGATTTAACGTGTGACCGTAGTTGTATTCACTGTAGTTGTTCCAACAGGGGTGGAAGATAGGAGTGGCAAGAGTCTGCTGCCTCACTCTCAGCTTCCATGGAGCCTAGATGTACCTTCTCCTGGAAGTCACTGGTGACTCATCACACTTGACATACAAAATAATGCAAATACATCATCCCTGGCTTAAGAAGTTCCTTTATAGGTATCATCGGTAGAGAATTCGCTCGTTACTTTGCAAATATTTATGAAAATTTACTTGGTGGGTGCCAGGCACTCTGGCAGGAGTCTAGGGATATAATAGTGAAGAAAAGAGGTTTTTTTGTTTTGTTGTTCAACTCATATGGAGATCTGGGGTTGGAAATTAGTGGGGGGGAATAACAAAAGAAAAACAAAGGAAAATGCATACAAAATGGCAGGTTGCTTCCTAGGAAGGAAACAGACATGAAACTAAGATGGAGAATGGCAGTTTCACATCTTGCAAAGATTCACTCACAGAGGTGGAGCCCTGGTTGTTGGAAGAGGCTCTGGTCGGAGCCAAGCCACTCCAAAAACTCATTCCGGACAGCATGGGGAGGATTTTGCCTTTTCATTCACTGTAGGTACATTTTTATCCTGCCTGTGACAGGAGGACATTGGTATAATTTGCTTCCCCTGGAACTGACTCTGCCACACCCACTTGAGTCTCCCGTAGATATCGGTGGTTTGTATGCTCGGGGTCACCGGCATCTTCATCTACTCGGTGGCAGGCGGGTTTTCAATCTTGTCTACAGAGAGCAGCCACATGAAAAAGACTCTCAGATTACAACATGTCCCCTCCTTGTCATTTCTCTGTCTCCAGAACCCTTCAGAGCTGAAGCCCCTAGAATCAGCTTCGTTTTCAAGGATCCTCTAGGGCACAGTATGTACATGGAGGTAGAATAATGATGTTCTCAAGGACTTCCTTTTCACTCCAGCAAGGGAAGCCCTTGGTGCCAAATTATTGACACTGCCTCATTCTCTGCCACCATGAATAAATATATTTAAAATGGGATTAGTTTGTGAATCCTTGGCTTGATTTATAATACATTTTATATTCAGATGTGCTGCTACTGTTTATCTCCACAAAATAAATATTAAAATTGTGTTTGAATCTCACGTTAAATTTATATTCGTGCTATTACAATTTTATTTCTATCAAGTGATAATCACTTTTCAGACATAAGGCAGAAGTCAGAGCGCCTATGCAAATAAAAGTAGTTATTATTTCTCCTTAAGATGTTACTGTGGGCTTACTCCTTTCTCACATACAATCTATATAATGAATATTGGGATGAATATGAGCTCCCTGGTTCTCATGGTGTATCCAGGCAAATTTTTTCTGTTAATGAGTTTTTCCCCCCATTTCTTGAGACCCAGGGAAATAGGAGCAGTGAATCCTTTGTCATCTACCATTGGGTGTCCAGTTGGTGCCAGAGACCCACAGTTGGTCCTAACGTGCTTTGAATTTGTATTTTCAGTAGCGGGAATGGTAACTGCTAGCATCCACACATTTTTTTTTAACCAGTCGCTCTTAAAACTAGTGACCAGGTACTACACATAGGGGATGACTAAAGTTGGAGTACAGCTTTTGTCATGGAACAACTCTGTGTCAAAACTGATCTGATCTGGTTATCATACTATTCAAAACCATAGTACAGCATCACAGTTCAGCCTGTAGAAGTAATAATAGTAATAATAATAATAATAATAATAATAATAATAATAATAATAATAATACTTGTGATTAAACCTCATTAGTTTTGAAATCTTGGCTGTAGAACTGGTGTGAGGAGAAGAACTATAATTTATAAATTGCAAGTGGTCTTCTGTCTCTAAAAGTGGACACTAATCTTTAACTCTGGGAAAATTCAGGGATATAACTTTGGAAATTGGAATTGTAGTCCCCAACCCCAGATCTCCATATGAGTTGAATTTCAAGGCTTTTGTTGTTGTTATTTTATTTTATTATTTTTTTTTAAGATTTTATTTATTTATTTATTAGAGAGCAAGCGAGAGAGAAACAGCATGAGAGAGGAGAGGGTCAGAGGGAGAAGCAGGCTCTCTGCTGAGCCGGGAGCCTGATGTGGGACTCGATCCCAGAACCCTGGGATCATGACCTGAGCCGAAGGCAGTTGCTTAACCAACTGAGCCACCCAGGCACCCTGTTATTTTATTTTAAAGCAAGCAGTTTAATCAGAATGATGCCAAAAGAAGTAATACTGTGCCTTTGGTAAGGTATTTGATGATCTTTCATGGATAATATTGTTAAGAATGGGAATTATCACAACTAGCATATAGTGGATGCACAGGTACTGTGATGAGCACCTCACATACATTATTACTTCATTTCATCCTACAGCAAACCTATGAGGTAAGTATTATTACTGTACCAATTTTACAAATGAGAAAACTGAGCTTTAGGGAAATTAACATGTTCAAAGTCATCCCAGTGATTCAGCAGTGGAACTGAGAGATTCCAAAACATATTTGTCTCATTCCCAAGTTGGTGTTCTCACTCAGCATCCTTTATACCATATGGAGAAGATTTTTAAAAATGTGGAAGATAAAGTCAATGTGAGTTTTTAGCTGTTTTATTAATTGTATCAGAAGAACACTGAGGTAACAAGGATTCTTAGATTTCAGTTTTGGCTTAATCACTTATTATTTTTGTGTCCTTAAACAAGCAAGCACCTTTACAATTTGGGGTCTTAATTTTTCATCTGAAAAATAGGACTAATGATATCTAACTCAAATGAGAAGGCAGGAAAGCATTTTGTAATTTAAGAACACTCTGTGGATGCCTCAAATTCTCTCCTTGGTTCTATCTTACTCAACATTTTCATTATCTTGAAGACAAGTAGGCCATAATTATCAAATTTGTGGATAACACAAGCCTAAGAAGAATAGCTAATTTGTTGAGCGAGGTAATCAGGACAACAAAGGTATCTGTAGACTGAACATATGATCAAGACATTCATGATGAAATTGAACCACTTTAGAAAGTCGCATAAAGGACAATAGTATTTAGTTTATTCCAAACTAATGCCTGACATTGATTGAGCAATTGCCATGTTCCAGATGCTATTTTCAGCTCTTTACAGGTATTATTATACAGTTCTCACAGCAGGCACTGTGCATATTCTTCCTTTACAGGTAAGGAAACTGAGTCATGAAGAGATTAATAGCCTAAAGTCATATACCTAGTAAAAGGAGGAGACAGTATATGAACCCTGGAGATCTGGGCTCTTTAATTCTATACCAAAGGTCATTGTTGAGAGGGCTCATACAGTTTTTTGTCTATGTTAATAGAAATATTGCATGTAGGTGAAAATTAGTAAGAGTGAGAATTAGACAACATCCTCTTGGATGTTCCACAAATTTTATATGATTATATTCATACATTGAGGGTCCTTGGCAACCAGAGAGCATGGAGAGACATGCTGTCAGGATGATGTCATCTAAAAGAATGCTTGGGGGAGTGTGAAAATATCAAGCTTGGAGATGAGGAGCTATGATAGGACAGCCATCAAGTATTTACCATAGGGAAGCTAGAGTTGAACTCTTCTGTGAGCTCCAAGGAGCAGACCCAAGCATATGGATAGATGTTAGAGAGAGGTAATTTCTGTTCAATATAAGTAAGACCTGGCTGAGGATGAGATCTGCCCACTAGTAGAATGAGCCTCTGCTAGAAAGTAGATACTAAGTCATAGAAAGTATTCAAGCTGAGATCACTTGGATGGCTTCCCATCAAAAAGCTGAGCTGTTAGTAGATTTCTATATCAATGGGAGTATCCATAGGGTAATTTCTAATAGCTTTTCCAACCTCAAAATTCAACCACTCTATTCACTAGGTATACAGGCCCCATGCTTCATCCTTAAACATAGACATTTTTCTTTGGGGTAACTCCAAAGGGCTCATGATTAACTGAGTTTAAGGCTTTTGTGTTTCATGGATGAAGCAGCCACAGTCCATTAGGGCAAGGATGAACACCTGAACCAGTCTGGCTCGGTTGGGTCCTCTCTTGGAATTTGGAACTGGTTGCCTTTCTGGAGCTGGGAGGTACTGAAGCTGTGGAGCTGGCATATCCATTTCCACACTGTAAGTGGAAAAACTGAAACTACTGATTGGCAAGGAAACAGATAAATAAAGTAGATGCACAGTAGGAGCTCATGTGAAGTGAGAAATGACACGATCCATGGAGGGAAGAGAAATTGAGCGATGATGAAACTAGTTACTTCCCACTGGCTTGTAGATTCTGGACTTTAGTTTCCCAGGCTTGGCTGGATGGCTGCTTCTGTATTCAAGGACACACTATTGGATACTCTCAGTTAGTCACCATTATTGTGCTCAAAGCATTCTGGATAGGTTTCTATAATTTGCCACCCAAAGTTTTTTTTTTAACTTTAGACCATTCTTTTTAAATAGGGTAACTCTTCGTTCTTTGTATCAAAAACTTACTTTCACTGTCTTCAGTTGGCCACTTAACAGTGGCAAGTCATTACAGGTACACATTTTCCCCCAAGATATAATGGTTATAATTAAGTGATTCAACAGTACTTTAATATAGAAGGACCAGGGCTATCCAAATGTCAGACTAAATTATAAAGTGAGCAGAACTAAAATGCCACAGGATGTAACTATCCATAATTTATGAGTAGTAGGATCAGATCAGTTCATAAAATGAGCTAGAATAATTTTTTCATGGTTTTATATGTTTTTATTAAAAGATATTTCTAACTTCAGTGAAATACTGAAGATTAATAACAATGCAAAGGGGTGAAGCATTCTTACCATATCTCTGGGACCCCATGTTTTTGACTGTGTACCAGGGGGAATGTCATTAATTGAGGCACTGCTCTATCAGCCTTTGGGAATCTGAGCCATGAATATTTTAGGTGAGATGCTGGTTCTCAGGAGGATCCCATGCTGCTGTTTTGCTGTGGCAGAAATCTCATGTGTTTTCCAGGAAAGACACCCTCTGAGATATGGACAGTAAGAAGAATCCTCATAGGCTCTGGAGCAGAGCCCTGCTTGCCAAGAATAAATCCAAACTGGAGATTGTTTGCCATGGGTCTATGTGACAGAAACATTTGCAATCATGTCACTGAAAATGTTTGTTTTGCTGGGTCTACATGGCAAATAGGATACAGATCAGTGAGCAAAGCAATGGCTTGCTGAGTAGGCTGGACATCGTTGGTGAAATGTTTGCTGGAAGCATGTACCATGAGCCTTGCTTCTGCACCCCATCTAGGGGTTGCCACGCTGGCTGACAACATTTCCAGCTTCAGCTTTTATGAGAAACTAGTTGGAGTATTTGTCATCATTAAGGCTCTAGATTGTTTTCTAGGAGTGTTAAACCTTCTGACCATATTGTAACTCATGGAGTTTGACCCACATCCCTCTTGAAGTTTGGATCAGATGGAGGACAGCTATCCTTTACTTTTATGGAATAAATATGTTCCAAGGAGCTGCCAGTAAAGTACATCATGTAAAATAAATCCTGTTTCCCCACTGATTTACTTTATAAAATTAGAGCTGTGTACTCTGAAAGCAAATCTCCTGCATGTTTGGTAAGGAGGCAGTTTAGGTGGCCTCCGCTGCAGTCTCATGGTGGGGACCTCCAGATGCCATCATTCATGAATGCATGCAGAAGACAGTAGTTCACCCTTACTTGGTGCCTTAATTTTCTTCTACGAAATTTCCCTGCACCAGAACTTCCTCCTAACCACTGGAGACCTGCTGTGTATTTCATGTTCTATAGGATTTCCATCTAAGCTGGGAATCTCCTTATGCTATACTCATGATTTTAATCTCCTCTTTCTCTTTTAACTTTTTAAAAAATATATATCATTTAGCTGAGCTGGACCATAACATCATGCACCAGTTCAAATCTCCAAAAATGTCATTGTTGTGATAACAGGATGCAAGTTAGAAACCCCAGTGGGTGTTTGGGCCTAGAAGATACTATACCATCATTTTAAAGTCAAGGAACAACACAAGAGACTAGCACCTGAGAGATACAGTTACAGTCGACTGAATAAATCTCCCAGATTAGAACTGTACATATGCATAAGATGTTATGAATGAACTGAGGGAAAATGAGTTGGAATTCACTAAAACAACAGCCCTCTGCACAAAATTACATAAAGCTACATGTTTACTTTTTAGTACGTTGTTTTGTCTAGGTAAATATGTTATTAATTACCCTGTGATTAGTGAAATCTCTCTTTTCTTCATGGTTGATTTGGGAGGGAGAGGGAACTGGACCTGTTGAAGTCTGTGCCTGAAGCCTCTGTTTGGTTAGTGGCAGCCAGCACAACATTCCTTTGCCTATGAGGGAAAGTGAATATTTTGAGAAATGAGGAAAAATAACTTCTAATGTTAACTAGATTCCTCAGAGGTATAATACCTAGATTCGGTTTGTTTCTCTGAATTTTAATAAGTGGTATTGGGGTTTGTTCAATTTCCCTATTTTCTAGTTTTACTATATGCATCCAGAGAGAATGATAAATATCTGTAGTTACAGAGGCTTAGCATTCCACCACTTTGGTTAAACTCATTATAGTGTACCTAGTTATTCCATGAATCTAGTTCCATTGTGGATCGTGTCCTGTCCCAGATCTGCGTAATGAGGCATAGTGCATTCCTCTCATTATGATGGAGAAAAGCCCTCAGTGCAGTTGTTTTCTGTCCCACTGACAGCCCTGTGACTGAGGTCCGTGGCATCAAACTGGGCTTACTTCTTTGACAACCAGCATGGCTTACATGTATTCAGTATTTGCCATGTACCAGACACTGTGCCAAATGCTTTCCTTGCATTATTCCTATCAGTTTTCTGTCCAACTTCTTGCCATGTCTCAGATGGGGAAACCAAAGCTCAACAGGTGAATTAACTTACTCAAGCCCACACAGCTAGTGGTAAGTGGCTGAGCAGGAACTTGAAACTCGATTGGTTCCTGCTAGGGCATAGACTTCTAATCACTTTTCTCCACCACCTCTTTCTCCGATTGCCATTTAATACCAGGCTACTAGACCATGTCACATCAAAATAGGCACAATGCAAGCTGTCAACATAAGGCATTCAATCAAGAAGGTTGCTGAAGGAATTGTGACAGAGTATGGCCCTTATTCTTGGTTGAAATTTCTGTGCTTTAAGACTCAAAGAGCATGATAGATTTTTTTTTCCTCAACAGACTTCATGATAAGTCTGTCATGTATTACTGACCTAAAAGAGGACAATAACAACCCAGAAGGGCACTTTCATTTCTAGGATATTCTAAAAATAACCTGTTTGATTAATAGCTATGTCCATGGACAATAGAAGTCCACATTATGGCTGAGGATAGGGATACAGTTCTCATTCTCACTTCCCAGGTGTTTCTCAAACTGATCCACTTATTTGGATCATCTTACTTTGACTTTTTCATTTAACCTTTATGTTTCCCTGGGATTTAATTTATTCAGGGTGTATAACCTCAGTTCATGGGATGTTTTGCTCAAAGCAGGACAGAGATAACCATTTCTCTCAGAAATAAATCTTGGTGACCTTTGTACCACAGTTTAGGGTATTTACAAATCTTTGAGATAAATGCTCAATCAGAATACGGCAACAAAAGTCATCTTTAGGTCCAGTGTCCCTGTCGCTATGGTTACGTCACTCAGTTATACAGTTCAGAGAATGAGAAAGCCCTTCAGGTGGTGCCCATGTGCCTCTATGTGATGTTTAGGTAGTATTAAATAACCCATCAGTTTGAGGCAGGAGAAATGGAAAATGAGTTAATTCACCTGTTCATTCAAAAAGTTAGCCCTGAGAGCTGCAAGGAGTTTTCTCTTTAGAGAAGAAACTCTATTCCCAATATTGAGACAAGAACTCATCTATCTGAGACATAATAACAGTCTTTCTTAGAGGATTATGGACAGGGTTTACTTACACATACTGTTTTGATTATATTTTCCAAGCATAACAGTTTATAAAAATATGAGTAGAAAATTTCAAGTATGGTCTTGTAGATAATAATAATAGTAATAATAATAATAACAATAATAGCTGCAGATTCCTCCTATCCTTGCATACATGCATTTTTGCCATGTGAATTGGCTGTTATTCCTCTCAAGAGATTGAGTCACTTTCTCTCCCCACTTGAATCTGTCTGGCCTTTGGCTTGCTTTGACCAGGAAAATACGGCAGAGGTGATGATGTTATAGGAGTTCTGAGTGTAGGCTTCAAGAGATCTTATAGTTAATCTTCTTATGCTTTTGTTGTCCTGAGACCTCCATGTGAGAAAGCCTGTGCTAGCCTCCTTGAGGATGAGAGCTGACATGGAACAGACACGTCACAGCTCTAGCCCCAGAAACCAACCAACCTGCCCATAGTCCATTCAGCTCCAGCTGACCTACAGAATCACTCAAGTTGACCCACAGACTTGTAAACAATCATAAAATTATTGTTATTGCAAACCTTTAATTTGGGTATGTTTTTATGCAACAATAGATAATGGTTGCATATACTGAATGTCATCCTAATACACACATACACACTTTAAAAATGCAAATATATCCCTGGATGGTGGGGTTGTAGGGGATTTTAATTTTCTTTTTTATACTTTTGTATATTTTCTAATAAACCTGCATTACTTTAATGATAAGATTAATAATTAATGATATTGAACATAACATTGATTTTAATAAAATGACCATTGCAAACAACTAGTTAGTGAAGGGACAACTCAATCACTTCCCTTACAGAGTCCTTAGAACAGTATATTCCAGTTACCCATTGCTGTCTAACAACTCTCCTCCCTCCCCCCCAAAAAAACCTTAGTGGTAGAAAACAACAACCATTTTGTTATGCTCATAATTTCGTGGACCAGAAATTTAGGCTAGGCATAGTGAGGGTAGCTTATCTCTGCATCTTGATGACTGAAGTCTCAGCTGGGGTACTTAAATGGCAAGAGATGGTTGAAACAGCTCCACAGGAGTTATATGCCCAGGGCTTTGATTCTAGCTGTAGGTTGGGTTCCTTGCTTCTTCCACATGCTGTGTCTGGTGGAGTTGGAATGTTTAAGAGAGCTTCTTCAATCTTATATTTGGGATCCCAGCTTGGGCTGATATGGATGGCCTGGAGCTGGTAGGCATCTCTCTCTCTCTCTTTCTCTCTCTCTCCCCCTCTTTCTTCTCAAAGTCTTTCCATATGTCAAGCTTGAGTAGCAAGGCAGTCTCAGAATAGTCAGAATTCTTACTTGATGGCTGACTTCACCCAGAGTAAACTTTCTAAGAGGTATAAGCTGCAAGCCTCATTATGACCTAGTCTTGGAATACTCAGAATATCATATCACTTCTGTTGCATTTAATTGTTTGAGCAAGCCATTAACGCCAGCTAAGATTCCAGCAGAAGAGGATTACTACTTAAAAAAATTTATGGCGATCCTTAATCTACCACAGTTCACTCTCTGGCCATGAATTATTTACATACCTCCTCCTACATGCAAAATACACTCACTCTTTCCCAAGACCCCCAGCCAAATTACATCATATTGCAAGATTAGGTGTCAAGGATCTCTCCACTGAATTCAGATGTGAGTGTGGATGAGTCTCCTTGGATGTGAATCATTGAATATAGCTCCTTGAGTACAAATTCTTATTGATCTGAAGACTTGTGAACTACAGAAAAAAATATTTATACCTCATACACAATATGCAATGGTGAGAAAGACACAGTGTAACCACGGTATAAACACTTCAGTCCCCCCAGGAGGGCACTGGAGCACTTAGCAATCAGTTGTCCATAGCAATCCAGCTAGGTACCTGTCATCAATTCTCTTTCCTGGGATAAGGAATGTTATGGAATGAATGTTTTTGTCTCTCAAAATTCATATGTTGAAATCCTAACCCCCAATGGTGTGGTATTGGGAGGTGGGGCTTTTGGGAGATAATTAGATCATGAGGGTAGACCCCTCAAGAATGGGATTAGTTCCCTTATAAAGACACCCCAGAGAGCTCTCTCATCCATTCTGCCATGTGAGGACACAGCAAGAGGTCTACTACCAGACAGAGGGCCCTTAATCATGCTAGCGCCCTGATCTCAGTCTTCTAGCCTCCAGAACTATGAGAAATAAATTTCTGTTGTTTTTATGCCACTCAGTCTATGGTATTTGTTATAGCAGCCTGAGATAACTAAGACAGGGAATATTTCTTGATTGGGGTTTAGTGTTGCTTCCTGGGAATAACTCCTGCTCGAAAATTGTTTCCATTGTATAAGCAGAGTGGAAAGAATCAGGGTTCCTTAGGTTTTAATTCTGACTTTATATTTACAAGCTATGTGAGTATATAAGTTATTTCATCTCTGTGAGCCTCAAGTTCATTATCTATAAAAAGCATATAGTAATACCACCTTACAATATCATTATGGAGATTATATGAGCTACTTTATGTACTTAGCATGGTACCCGGCACCAAACAACTGTTAGTTTTCATCTCTCCATGATGTTGTGTTAGTTTAGGCAGTGGCAAAATTGTCTCAGGCCTTGAGGAGACCACTGGAACTCCCTCAAACAGAGGCCATGATAGGGGAATCTCCTATCTATAGAATTATTGAGCAGTGATTTGGGGCATGCTCCACAGAATTGTTGAATAGTGGACTTCTATTGCAGAAAGGAAATTTTGAAAGAATCTAGTTAGCTCAGTTGTAATAATAATAATGATACCAAATCTTTCAGAAATTATGTTTTTTGAGGTCACTTATTGAATGCTGTTCGTTAGACTCCATTGACATTGTTTGTCTCATGGTCTACAATTTTCAGCGTGGCTTTATCCTTTCATCTGCCACAAAAAAAGAATTTCAAATGTAGAGAATGGGACCAAAATTTGACCTGACCCAGCTGACATGTTTGACGCTGCCATCTGACTCAGAGTTGAGCAGTTGTTTAGAAGTTTTCATAGTCTCAAATAGTTGGCTGAGATCTTGAGGTTACCACATAATGGTAAGAGGATGTAGTATTTGATATCAACATCTGAGTGGAGAGAAGGAGGCATCCCAGTTTAGTGTGGCTTCGCAGTCTTGTAACACAGTCCTACTCAAAAAGGCAATGAGATGATCCTAAGAGCAATGTTTGGATCATTATACCAGGAGATCTAAAGAAATTCCATTGCACATATAAATAAATGTTCATGGATAACAAGGGGAATCAGAAAACTGAAAAAATTTATTCCAAATTTAAAGCTGACTGGTTTTACTATAAGCATACCTCCCCCCACCCTTTTTCTCCCTTCCGTAACTGTACTCAGTGAGACAGACGTCAGCCAGTGCCGCAGGCACTGTCAGCGCTCTACCCGTATGTCCTCGATTTCTTTATTACATCACCTCCCGTCTCTTTACTATCTTCATGCACTGGGGATCCCCTTGCACTTTCACTTCTAATATCCAGGACCAGGATCCCTTTTTGGAGGAGTTCCTACAGGCTGCTTTTGCCTGTTTTGCTAGTGTGTACCGAAAATGTGCCAACGTGCTTGGGAATTTACATCTCCTAACTAATGACTGAGTTGTGCAGGAATACAATGCTCTAAGAACAACTCTGAGGAGCAATCTCTACTATCTCTAGACCTCCCTGCATGATTATGCCACAGTTAACTTTATGTGGGAGTTTGCTTGATATTTCACTTTTGGTTGGCCTCCTTCTCTTCACAATCCAACCCCGCCATGACCCCTCCAGTTTTTCCAGGGAATACTTTCTAATAAATCATTTTCACATAAATCTTCATCAGGGTCTGCTTCTAGGGAACCTACCCTACAGATAGCATGGAAGATGCCAAAATTACCTTTGAATATCCATTATATTTCCCATAAGTATAAGATGCATGGCTTATGTATAAAATCCTAAAAAGTAGTTTTGCACACTAAACTTTAGTAACCACTAAAATATATTAAGCAAGGAATAAAATACTATATAGAGATTTCTGGGTCCTTAAGATTACAAATTTCAGACAGTAAATGGAGATACATGAATTCTAAAGAATTCTGCTTCACTATGTGATTTACTGCATTATGTTTTAATATTAAGCCTCTATATCTTGAATACATATTAATAGTTTCACTTATTGATATTGTTTAGAAGATTAAATAACATTATATGGAGAGATCGGGTTCTAAAATTAGCAGGGAATTTAAATGTGTGCACAATAATGAAATTAACCTATGCCTTTTAATTCATTTGTTCACAGTGTATATATTGAGCAATTTCTTTTTTTTTTTTTAATTATGTTATGTTAGTCACCATACAATACATCATTGGTTTTTGATGTGGTGATCCACGATCCATTGTTTTCATACAACACCCAGTGCTCCATGCAGTACGTGCTTCAATACCCATCACCGGCTAACCAATCCCCCCTCCCCTCTCCCCTCTAAAACCCTGTTTGTTTCTCAGAGTCCATAGTCTCTTATGGTCCATCTCTCCTTCCAATTCCCCCCCCATTTTTCCCTTCCTTCTCCTGATGTCCTCCATGTTATTCCTTATGTTCCACAAATAAGTGAAACCATATGATAGTTGACTTTCTCTGCTTGACTTATTTCACTTAGCATAATCTCCTCCAGTCCCATCCATGTGGATGTAAAAGTTGGGTATTCCTCTTTTCTGATGGCTGAGTAATATTCCATTGTATATATGGACCACATCTTCTTTATGCATTCATCTGTTGAAGGGCATCTTGGCTCTTTCCACAGTTTGGCTATTGCGGACATTGCTGCTATGAACATTGGGGCGCATATGTCCCTTCTTTTCACTACATCTGTGTCTTTGGGGTAAATACCCAGTAGTGCAATTGCTGGGTCATAGGGTAGCTCTATTTTTAAATTTTTGAGGCACCTCCACACTGTTTTCCAAAGTGGCTGTACCAACTTGCATTCCCACCAACAGTGTAAGAGGGTTCCCCTTTTATATTGAGCAATTTCTATGTATCATGTATTACTTGTGTTATTCTAAATACTGGGAATATGGCAGTAAACAAAACAAAGTCCTGCCTTCATGAACCTTATATTCTAGTAGAAGGAGAGATAACAAGCAAGTTACTATATAATATTTTAGATGGAGAGAAGCACTATGGAGAAAAATAAACCAGGGTCAGGTGGCTAGGGAGTGCCAGGGTGGGGGTACTGCTTTATTTGGATAGTTAGGGGAGCCTCACTGATAAGGTAACATTTGACCAGAGACCTAAAGGAAGTGAGGAGGCTAACTATGCTGATATCTGGTAAAAAATCATTCTAGGTAGAGGGAACAGTGTGG
Source organism: Mirounga leonina (assembly GCF_011800145.1). Taxonomy (NCBI): domain Eukaryota; kingdom Metazoa; phylum Chordata; class Mammalia; order Carnivora; family Phocidae; genus Mirounga; species Mirounga leonina. The sequence continues at coordinate 32,491,268 of NW_023270855.1, read as the reverse complement.
TGGACATAGGTCTCCTACTAGGGAACATAGTTGACTACAGTCTAGCTGCCCCCTTCTGGACCCTCCACCACATTCACATAGAGGCCACACTTCTCCTGAGCCTCTCCTAGTCAGTAACTAAGCAGAATGGAGTACTAATTCAGGACTATTCCTTGAGATGGGGATATCTCTGACAAGCAACTGTGGCTCAGAGACACCTTGCCAGAACCTCCTTTGGGATTGCATTGCAGTCTGAAACATTCCTGCACAATCCTCTTTCCTCACCCTTACAGGTGTCAGATTGGCACTGTGGTCAAAAGCCCTTCCCATCTTCTCTCCATCCATTCCTTTTATCCTTCACCCACATTTCCCCTCAGTATATTTCTTGCTCAGCTAATCCCATCTTGGCATCTGCTTCTTGGAGGGTCCAAACTAACACAAACAGAAAATGCAAAGGACTGAAGCAGGAGCATGTGGATATGGTCAAGAAACATCAAGATCAGCATGTCAGGAACAGAATTAGAGAGGGGGCGAGTGATGGGGAATGTGGACAGACACAAAGCAGAGGGCTGAATCCCTAGAGCCTAGCAGGCATCATAAGGACCTAGAGTTTTACTCTCTGTAACATAAGGACACCTTTGGAAGATTCTGAGCAGGGGAGAATGATCTCACCTTTTAAAAGGACCCTTGTTGGGGCGCCTGGGTGGCTCAGTCATTAAGTGTCTGCCTTCGGCTCAGGTCATGATCCCAGGGTCCTGGGATTGAGCCCCACATCAGGCTCCCTGCTCCGTGGTAGGACTGCTTCTCCCTCTGCCCCTTGTGTTCCCTCCCTCGCTGTGTCTCTCTCTATCAAATAAATAAATAAAATCTTAAAAAAAAAAGGATGCTTGTCACTGTTGCATTGAGAACAGATGTTAGGAGGAAAGGGTAGAAGTGGGGAGACCAGCTCAGGGGCCACTGAAGAATCCAGATGAGAGATGGAATTTGAAGGAGGTGGGGAGTGGGAGAGGTAGGGAGCAGTGAATGAATCCTTAATATATTTGAAGATAGAGTCAACAGGATTTGCTGATGGTTGAGCTTGAGGAATGACAGAAGGAGAAGCCAAAGATAACACTGAGATTTTTGGCCTGTGCAAATGGATTTAGCATTTACTGAGACAGGGAAGACTGGATATTGTGAAATATCATTATAGATTTTTCTAGTTTAAATAGGTTTCTCCTGCCTGTGTGCTGCCAATGATGCTTTGTTGATATTTCAACTTCATTACAAATCATACCTCTTATACCATGGTTGCAGCTGCTACTATTGCTACCTATCAGTGAATGTGTACTTACTGCCTGCTACCCAAACCATTATAGATACAGAAAGTGCATATATATATATATATATATATATATATATATATATATATATATATACCTTTTTTTCTCCCCCTCCATCTCTCATTTAACCCCTATAACAACCTCATGAAATTAGCTCCAGGTTGGTTTTCTGTTTTGTTTTGTTTTGGCCTAAGGTTATATAGAGAGTTAGTGCCAGACTCAGAACTGAACCCAGGATGGTATCATTCTAATGCTGTAATCCTCATTATGCTATGTGCTTCCTTTTGACCCATGTGGCTCTTCTGTAATGTTTTATGTTCACCACTGTCTCCCTACCAGTCTGTATGTTTCTTGAGAACAAGTTGGCATTGAAATCAGCTTTGTATATGCTATTTCAACTATTAAGTTTCCTTGCGTAGAATAGGTTTAATAATTCCTTGTGGCATTTTGTGACTTGTGTGTCCCTGACCCTCTCCCCACCCACCTTGTAAGTGACTAATAAAAATTTACGGGAATAAAGGATCCTAAAAAGGATCATATCCATTGGCCTAATAATATCCAGTGGCTTCTGTGTTTGTCCCTTACTTGCCTGACACTACATGGCCCCATTTCAAACTTTTGTCTGATTATCAGTTCTTGGTCATTGGACTCAATCTCTCTATTATCTCTGAGCTTGTTCTGCCCCAAAAACTTCAGGGAGAAGATCCTGTCTGAAATCTTGGGCCTTGACACCTCATTTCTGATGCTACTCATGATTCCAATGTCCTGGTTAGAAAAAGATTTAGACATATTTAATCCTTTGCTTATGCATTCCCTGAATATCTGAAGCTCCCTTCCAGCCAACTGAGTTAGTTATAACTTGAGAACACTTATGCTATTTGACATATATGAATTATATAAGCAGGTTGAGTTTCTGCCGCAAAAGAAGAACCAGAACAGCAAAAAATTGACTAATTGTGGAAACACTTTTTCCTATCCATTTGCAATCTTTTATATTAACTTGAATGTTAACTCCTAATTATTTGGCAACAACAAAGTGCACTTGCAAGGATTCACCTTCAAAATGGCCAGTGCTTTCTGACACTCTCCAGCTAATAATAACTCTGGACTGTGGACATCTGATCAGAATTAATTGCAGCAGACTGGAGTCCTGCAAATGTTAAAATGTCTTTAGTTTTACAGACCAATAGATACTATGGTTCAGCAGCTCTGCATTATTAGTAAGCTCCTTGAATCTTGAGGGAGGCAGCCCAACAAACCACTGTAACCTTTATAAATTAAATGAGAATTAGTGACTGTGCTTGTTGACTGTATCAAGAACAAGGATATAGAATAAAAATAACACCTTTTTTATATCTACCACACAATTTAATATATAAAAAGCTCACTTTGCCTGAGAAGTAAAAATAAAGCAGTCAGCTAAATACATTCATCATATGCAGGGGAAATATCTGACATGTTGAGGGAGTAGACTGATAGACAAAGAAAAAGAAACCCTATTAAGAAGGTCAAAACATAATTCAAGAGGTTAATGGTTAGACTATGGGGACCAAGAAAACATTAGTCTCGAAGACAAGGTGAAAGTCTGTGACATAGCAGTCATATCTAAACTTCTGAAGGACCGAGAGGCTGGCATTTCTACGTGTCACTGGATCTTCCTGTATGTTATATGTTCATATTATGAGTGGAACAGCTTTATTACTGGGGACAAATAACAAAATGGGTGCATAGAATTTTCCATGGGTAGATTGTAAAAATTTAAAATAACCAGGCTACCCACAGCCAGCTATAGGGCACATGGTGGTATGGGGCAGGGATGGTAAGTGGAGATGAGAGAGAAACTCGAGAGACTTGGCATGCCTTAACAGATATGGCACAAATCAAGTAGTTTTTGAAAACTGTTAAATTAGATTGGATTAGTAGAAATGAAATGCTCTATTATTATCATTAGCAACAAAGAGCATCCATCCCTATACACAACTGTTGACTAACTTGTGCTTAGTGCTCAGAGACAATAAGACATTCATATTCATTTTTCATTCATTCTGCATCATTTATTACGTCCCATCCATGTATTAAGTATTGTGTTAGAATGCTAAGGCAAGGCTGGCAAGTCCTGGTACAAGTGCCACCACCTGCCCATTGTTCCCATGACAGACGTCGCGAAACAGCCACAACATTAACATCACCCATCAACCACAACACTAGTTCCATCGCTCCTGATCATGGCCTCAGAGTCTTTTCAGCATAGATATGGACCCTTCCTATTGGCACAGAACAGGAGGTTACTGCAGTAAAATCAGTTAGCAAAGAGTGAGGACTAGAATGAAGTTGGAATAGTGAGGATAGGGAAATGAATAAATTTAAAAGACACCAAAAAGGTAAAAGAGATAGGACATTATCAATGATTGGCTGCTGGCTGGGGATAAAATTTCCTGGGGCAAAGTCAAGAATGACTTCAAAGCTTCTAGCTTGCTTGGTTGGGTGGATGAAACACCATTTATTGAGGCTTATGAGGGGGAGGAACATCTGTAGGGAGAAAGATAAGTTTTGAGTACTTTGAGTTTTAGTTTCCTGTGGGCCATCCAAATAGAAATTAAGAAACAGGATATTTGGGTCTGTAATTCAGATGCACGACCAAAGCTAAAGAGGAGACAGTTTAGGGGGTTGTTGCAACACATGGGTACTGGCGTCCCATTATCTGGGTTTGAATTGTGGCTTCACAGGACACTAGTTATGCGACCCTGGTTAAGTTCCTTAGTAATACCTTAACCTTCAGGGTTTTTTTTTTTTTTTTTTTTCATTTTTAACATGGAGATAACATTAGTATCTATCTTACAGGATCATCTTGAAGATGAAATGAATGCTGGCGACACATTGTGAGCACTATGGGAATGCTAACTCTTATTGTCATTGTCATTGCATCTAAACAATGCCAAGTATTTGTAGAAGGAATGAATCCATGAGATCACCCAGAGAAAGTATAGAGAATGAGAAGATAAGGGGAATAAGAAAGAAACTTGAATTTATCATTCCTTAATGGGTTAGTAACCTAGTTGGATGAAAATTCAGATGCTTTAATATGTATGTGAATGAGTAAAAAAAGATTCGGAATCCAAATGGTAAATTCTCAACAGGAACACAGAAAAGAAATTCAGTGTGACAGACCAAAAGATTGTTTGAGGACAAAATGCGGCAGCTAATCTTGAACCAATTAGGTCCTTCTAGAGGGACAGGTTTGTCCAAAAAGCAAGTATTGTCTAGTCAAATACCCACAGTTGGTTAGAGGGCAAGATAAGGAATCAAGAGGCGAGGTTTTGTTGATAACACTGCAGCAAGAAGTATGGTGACCAAAGCAGTATTTCCATGTCACTGGAAATAACATGAATTCACAAATTTGGTGTGTTTCCACAATAAACATGCTCCTGAGAAGATGTACAAGAATCACAGCATTGCAAATTTGTGTTTTGTAATATATTGTGTCATTGTAATATATTTTATTGGTTACTAATGTAAGTGGAGTGGCAGGGTTTATAGAAGCCAGGGCTAGTAAATGACACCCCCATCCCACAGGTTCTCAAGCCAACCCTGCCACCCCCAGCCTAGTTCATCCTTGAGTCCTCTCTGCTCTTCATCTCCTGCATCAATTCATTGAGTCCTCTTGACTCTAAATTCTAAGGACATCTTATATCCATTATCCTTTTTTCCCCATCTCCACTCTTAAGTCTGATGCAAAGCAGCCTCTTCTCTCACCTGGGTGACCTGCAGTAACTGCAGTCTCTCTGCTTTTCCCTATAATCCATTCTCCACATTAAGCCATGCAACTCCCCAGCTGAAAGTAAAACCTAAATTCTTACCTATAAGGCTTTGTATGACCTGGCCCCTGCCAACCTCCTTCATCTTGTCCCTCTTCCCATCTTTTGATATGCTTTAGCCTCACTGGGCTTCTTACTCTTCTCAGAAACCCCAAGTTCTTTCTGGCCTGAGGGCCTTTACATCATCTGCTTCTACTTCAGGTCCTCCAGACTTTAAGAAGATTGATTCCTTCTAGTCATTGAGGTTCTCATGTCACGTGTGCTCCCCTCAGGGAGCCTGCCATGGACACTCTGACTATACGGCCCCATTTCCCTGATCACTTTCTAAGATATCCTGTTCAGTTGTCTTCACTGCACTTTTCTGATATTTTCACCTTGCTTTATTTGTAACATTTTGTTATTGTCTCTCCCACTAGAATATAATTTCCATGGTAACAAAGACCAGGGCTGGTCAACTTATCCATTGGATATAGTAAGCACAGTGCCTTGGACCCATGATACTTTTGGGGGCCCATGAAAATGTTTTAGTTTCTTTAAAAATCAGAGGAAAAATGGATATAATAATGATAATAATAATAACAGTGAACATGGAATAAGGAATCCAGGCTGGATTAAACTGATTTTTAAATATAGTCATAAAATAAAATTTTTAATATTTTTTATGGTGGAAAGAGTCCATGAAAGTCATAGGTGCCCATGGTGGGGACTCTGTCAGTGTTGTTCATGGCAGTGCCTCCAGCACCTAGAACTGTACTGGGCCTCAAAAATGAATTTGTTGTTCAGATAAATTAAGTGGCTTAGAACTTTGGAATCTGGCCTAATAGAACCCAGGTTGTGTGTATGTACACACGTGTGTGTGTGTGCACGTGTGCATGTGTGATTGTGTGTGCTGGACATCTTCTCTTTGCCCCTCTAGATCCACTGTCCTCCCTTGTCTACTTGTCTCTGGGCCTAAGGAAACTGATCTCTATGTATACCTATGGGATCAGATTGAGTTCAGCCAAGGGGAGGCCCCATCAGGAGATCTGAAAATGGGACAGTGAAGTCTCAGTATTTATTCCTGGGGTGTCCTCCCTGCTAAGGAGTCAAATGGACCTCATTCCCCCATTACTTTAATGACAATAATAATAATAATAACAATAATAGTACTAATTGTTATTTACTGAGATTAAATCTGGTGTTGATATTTTTATGTAGCAAAATGATATGATAGCATTTACTTTTTTTTTTATTTTTATTTTTTAAAGATTTTATTTATTTGCAAGAGAGAGAATGAGAGACAGAGAGCATGAGAGGGAGGAGAGTCAGAGGGAGAAGCAGACTCCCTGCCGAGCAGGGAGCCCGATGCGGGACTCGATCCAGGGACTCCAGGATCATGACCTGAGCCGAAGGCAGTCGCTTAACCGACTGAGCCACCCAGGCGCCCGATAGCATTTACTTTATACCTGAATTTTGCAGCACAAAATTGTAGACTTTATCAATGTCCTCAAAGGTCTCTCTTGATGATTTGACATTCATACTGTTCTCTTCTGGTATCCCTATTCTGTCACCATGCTTGTAAGCTTTTTCTTCTATTGTAAACAGGTCTAGCTTTGCTAGATCTTCATTTGTCAATGGATGGAATATGTGATTGAGCAACTTTCCGATATCAGTCATTAACTTTATGAAATCTTCACTCTTATGCAGTATATGTCATTTTGTGAGCAATATGTTTGTTGTCTGGGTTCCCCTGAACTTAGCCCAATTATTGTGTCATAATGTTGTGAGCCTTTAGTGTTAAGTGGTTCTTGTTTCTGCAAGAATGACTAGCATCCTGTTTCCTAAGCTTCTGGTGTAAGAGAATCCACATAGCACTTAAAAAAACACTTAGTTCCTGTGGGAACATTTTTTTCATGATAAAAATAGATACATGGTAAAGCCTGAATTCTTGCAATATGTAAAGACTATGTGGTTCCTGGTTTCTAGGGCATAAAGAATATGTTTCCACTTTGTTAGTTGTTCTTTGTTCTTACCTTTTTTCTTTTTACTTCCATAGTTTCTCTAGAAAATGAAAATTTCAAAATATACAAGATCTAAAGCTAAGATATTGGAGTCATTTTAAAGATAAATAATGGATAATTAAATGAGACAGTATACATAAATGAACTTTTAAAAGTATCCAAAATTAATGACTCAGGTAAATTTGGTTTTAATATATAACAGTATCAGCCATAATGGATAAGTTCATTATAATAATCACTAATAAATTTCCTAGTAACATGACAAATACTTGGAAGTACATCTCATAAAGTATTAGTGAAATGTTAGATAACTAATTTATTCATTTTTACATTTATTTTAGAAAAGGATTTTTATCATATTTCTAAGTAGCTTGCAGCTATGTAGGTAAGTTCTGTTCATTTCTTCATTTTGTTAGCTCTCAGAATGGCAGTTATATTCTATAACATTCCCAACGTATTTGCTTTGTTAATCCATATAAACTACACTTCGTGCCTAATCATTAGGACATAATCATGGTGAAACTTAGATGATTGTTGGGGGCATCACCATTTAATTGTGATAGTTATTATTTTCATGGTATTCTTACATGGGTGCTCCATCAACAGCTCTGGTCTGAGAAAGCCCACTTGGACCCTTTATATTATCCACTTTCTCTCCTAGAGCATGCTCATTCAGTATGACACCCTGATTTTTGCAGATGCTTAGAGCAAACATTTCTAGGTCATCTTACATTTGTTCCTCTACTGCTGTCCCCACCCCTCTTTCTCCTCCTTCCCCTAATCATCCATCTAGGAAGTCATCTTATCCTGTTGCTTTTTACCAGAAGGGGAACAGGAAGGAGCATGTCTGACAGGGAGCTATGAAAGGAATGACAATGCTCCATGTGGACAGGATACTGACTGAGTCCTGGTGGAGAGCAGTGGTGGGAGATGAACAGGGTGAAGAAGACCATGGAATACCTTGAAAGTCTTGCTTAGGAATTTGGAGTTTATCCTTTACTTAGAGGGAAGTCACTGGTAAGCAACCACAACCACAACCATAAGCACAAGCAAAATTGGAGATTGGCATTGGATGTGCAATGAAAGGAAAATGAGGGAGTTTCGGGTGCTGCTAAAAGAGGGATTGACAGGAAAACAGGGAACATGAGCTTATCAGGGAAGAAAGTAAAACTGAGGGTAGAAGGGATGGGCCATACTGGGAGAGAAAGGAGTGATGCAGAGAGTAGTTTAGAAAGAATGAAGAAGCAGGACAAGTAGAAGATGTATGGTTGTGGTCAGAGGGAAATTTCAGAGTTGAAGGTTTGAGAAGAAGATGATCCTGGGAGTCAATTATTTAAGGCCCACAGTGAATACCACTGAAACAGATGAGGGGTGAGATACTAGGAGGCTAAGGGCTTTGGTGTTATGGGGGCTATTGATATTGCATGAATGGATGGCTGCATTCAGAGTGGAAAGGAAATTTTCAACATTTGGAGAAGGATGAAGTAGATGTTGGTAGATGCTGGGAATGGGGCAAGGCAGAAGAGCTTATTGCTTGAGAGCACTGGCTGGGTTTGAATCCTGGCCCCACCACTTTCTGATCATGTAGACCTGGGAAAGTTAGGTCTGTACCTTTGTTTCTTCATCTGCAAAATAGGGATGATAACAATAATAACTGTTTCCAAGGTCATTATCAATATTACCCAAGATAAAGCATTAAAGCACTCAGAAAAGTGCCAAGCTCACAGTGGGTGCCCAGTCAATATTAGCCATTATAACTTAGAAGTAGAGAAGTAAAAGTTATTTTTGGTCTTAGGAGGCAGGAAAATACTGGATCTCCTTCCTGTTGAGGGCAGGGGAAAAAAGTTCCTGGGAGAAAAATATATCCATGTTTAAAACAAACTCACAAGGAAAAAACCCATCTTTGTGTACTGTAAACATTATTGAGAATCTAATGTACCTTCTTGGCAATGGACTGAGCTTCCAGAGCGCAGGGGAATGACAGCTGTCCAGAGGATCTGACTCATGGCCAGGACTATGGAAAACAGTGATGAGAGAGGTAAGGGTTGGGGTATAGACATAAGAGACAGATGGACTACTTAACCTTGGAATTTCAAATGGAACTCTGGAGAGGAGTGGTGGGTAGTAGTATGTTTGCAAGGTCCCATTCTCTGGTGTAGATAGTAGATATGGTTATGACCAGTGTGGTAGGTGTATAAGAGCTTCAAACTGGAGTTTTATTACAGTGCATTTTAGTTGAGTGCATTTAGTTTAGTTCTGATTTCTGAGAAATCAGAAGATGCCATGGGGGACCAGCTCATTTAAGCAGATAGGACAAGATTCAGATATAAAATACTGTATTCCCTTTGCTCTTAGAATTTGCCCTGAAACATTTAATTCTACCTATATCTTAAATCTCATTTCATTTTGCTTTGGATTATTGAATTTAGTCCATAGTTTACCTTTTGGATGTAACCCACTTTGTCTTCCTGGTTGTAATTCTTGCCTTTTTGGGGAATAATTTGACTACCCTTCCTTAAGACACAGAGTCTCAGACTACTTTGGGTAACCCCCTATCTTAAACTTGGTTCATTAGAAACATACTTAAAGATGAAAAGTTAGGTGCAGAAAGTTTATTGGGACGTGCTCCCAGGAGATATGCCTGTAAGGAGGCAAGGAAGGCAGGATAGGGCAGGAAGAGAAGCTGATGTGCAGTGAGGTTGTAACTGAGGCCTTAGCCAATCCTACAGGAGCTCTATTGTTGTCCAGCTTGAGGCCAAGGAACCAGATCTTTATATCCCAGCACTGGCCTGTCATTGATTGTGGACTACTCCCCAGGAGTGGGCATAAACTTAGGTGAGGTAGTTCGCTGAGGCTGAGGGACTATCCCAGTGAGGGAAGCATCTAGGAATCTTTATTAGCTGACATTTTCTGCTGATGAAGGATGGATGTGTTGGTCCTGGAAAGCAGCCCCGGGCAGAGCACCACAGTATCTACTATACCCTCTTTCTACCATCTTCTCTTAGTACCTTCCAGCTGGCCTTAGTTTCTTTAAAGTGTTGGGGTGAGATGGGGGATGAGTAAAGAGAAAGGTAGTCAAAGAGGGAAGGTAGGAGAAGGCTGAAATTTTATTTTACATCCTTTACAAGTTTTCCTGGGGACACCCACAAGAGACAAGGCCAAATACATCACAGGGAACCAAGGCTAGTGTAACAAATGTAGAAGTTACCCCCATGGGCCATGCAAAAAAGAAGGTTTGTACATTTATACCACACTCTCTATCCTTAGCTGCACATCTACAGACCATCTTTACTATCTATGAGGTCATCATCCCATTTGGCAACACTACTGCGGAATTACAAAGAAATTGTTATACATATCACATGGCTGCTAACAACAAGGAGGATGAGCTTTCAGTGATTATTGAAAAGTTAAGGGACTAATTATGACAAAACTACTGCCTTCTCTGGAGAAGTTACCGTTACAAAAGAAAGAGCAGTGAATCTCCCCACTAGGAGCATTTTTTATAAGATAAGAGCTTGGCTCCATATTAAATTAAAGGTAATATAGAAAGTTTTAAACTCTGAGAGGCTAAAATAATGGCAGTTCTGTTTTAATATATGGAGTTTGGGGATGCCTGATAAAAAAGTACCATCTGGGCTGTACCAGAGCTGTAAAATTAATATCCACTGACCTGTTTGAAGTATGCTCTTGTGAGTGATTGTGTCTCCGGCAGGTTATTTGGCTTTTCTTAGCACCAAAAATGTGCATCTTCCACCATAGGTGTGGAAAGATCTTCTTTTAGGGGCAACTATTTGAATTATTTCCCCATGATTCCAGAGAATTTTTGATCCCCTGACCACCAGGAGGCCACTTTCAATACTTCCAATGTCAGAAGCAAAAGTCATGGAACACTCCTCCCATTCATTCACTGGGAAAATTTCTAAATGATGACAATTCTCTTATTCCCTGGAAGAGAATAAAAGAATATAGAAGCTATGTTAGAAAGAAACTTCAGATATATCCCTCTTCATTAAAATGTGAATTTCACTCTAAACGTGCTCATTTCCTAAGTTGTAAATTATAGTCAGAAAAAGAAAATAAATACAACTTGGCTATTCCCAAGTTTATGAAATCACATAGTCTTTCCTGATGAAAAATTCCCTGCTCAACAACCAATTTGCTGCTAATGATAATAAGGTCATCCAAGTGCACAGCTTTTGGGTTTCCATGGTACACACAGTGACTGATTAAAATTACCCAGCAAAACCATGGAAGTGGGCTGTTATACTGGTTGGAAAGTTGTGTATAGAATGAACCCTCAGGCATTGATGGGAACTGGTTAGTCAGCCTGCTATTAATTAGCAAGGGAACCCTCTCCTGTTTTAAATAATTTATATCTGCAACCAAAATAGGCAATAGAAAGAGTATAAAATGAGGAAGTATTACTGCTTGCCGGGAGGACTTTTCCAAACACAATTTACCAGCATAAGAGGTACCTGGGTTTGAACACAGTTCACCCTGTGACAAAGCTCAGCCTAAACAATTGACCCTTCTGATGAAATTTTTTTAGTATGTTAGTATGTTAAACTAGTTAATCTATTTAATATGTTAAACTAGTTAATCTACTAACCTAGGTATAAGGAGAATGTGGTGCTTTCATATCTTTGTTGGGCAAACAGCATCAGACATTTTTCATTGTCTATTCTGTACTTTTAGGGAAAAGAAATATATCCTTGACTTAGATCCCAGACCATTCTTTTTTGTGTATTTGGCTTAAATCGCTGACAAAGCCATTGAAATAAGTGCCATTTTATTAAATGGGAAAAACTTAGATTGATTCTAATCATATAAATAATAAATTCTCTGAACATATAAAATACTTCTGGAGCTACATTAATGCACATTTGCATTTCTCTTTAATATGAAACAGCTGTTGTATTTTTCATTTTATGGCATTTTAAAGAGAAGGAAAGGATTGGGAACCAACATGAATCACAGGTCCCCACTACATTTCATTAAAGACAATATCACATTAATTCCCATTGCTTCTGAGTCTGATGGAGAACAGAAACTTGCTTCATTTTTAAAACCCTGAAAGTTAACATAGAAACTTTAATGTAAACATTTAAATTATCAACTTGGAATGAGAAAGTGAGTCAGCTCTGATATGCATCAGCTTAACTGCACCGCTCTGGATTTAAGAGCTGGAAAGGTATAGAACTTACTTACATAAATCAAATCATCCCGATGAAAGGTAGCCACGTAAATCCCCATTTCTCACCTGGCATTCTCATTTGGATAGAAGAATCGATTCTTTTAGCAGTGGAATAAGCTGCCTTCCTTCTTTTGTTAACATGGTTTCTTTACAATTATGCAAACTAAATTTCAGTCGCCTTCCTTATCATGGCCTTGGGAAATAAAAATCAGGCTGGTTAAATATGGCTGATGTTTTTCATTATAGTTTGATAACCTACATTCCACATACAGTAACCAAACCTGGATTTTTTTTCTGACATCCTGAGCTGAAAATCAAGTTAATTTTTAGTCACCCTGAACTCATGACTTCATATTTTCAATAGGATTCTGAGTACTCACTCTAAGAGGATACTTTTGTTCTCCTTTCTGCCTTCTTTCTCCCATGATTCTATACTTTGGCATTATGGCTTTATAGAAAAAAAAAAAAACCCACTGTATTTTGGAGTCAAGTATATGTAGGGCAGGATTTTGACTCTGCTTCTTGTCTGCTGTGTGAATTTGGCAAGTTAAGTGAACATTCTGAACTTTAGGATCTCTGTTAAATGGGAATATTTAATTGTTGCCTCCCAAGATTTTTATGAGGGTTGAAGGAAATAATATGAGTAAAAATACTCACCCCATTGTCTAGAACCCAGAGGACAGATGGTGGCCTTCCCTGTCACTCTCTCTTTTCCTTCTTTTTCCTCTCACTTCTAGCTCAAAAGGGACAGCGGCTGGGCGGTTGTCAAGGACTCTCTCAGCTGCAGGCTGAGTGTCTCCCGTAGTGTATCAAGTGGTATGAAAAAGCCTCCTGCAGATGACATAAGTCACTATAACTGTATATATGACAACATCTCTATTTGTGTAGAAATTTTAACCCCAGGCTCAGCATGACACATCATTTCCTTAAGGCAAATCACAAAAGGCTGTCTGAAAGCATGGAGAATCCCAAAGTTCTCTAGGGATATTTGAGTGTAGGGCACTGTCTCAGACTTGGGGTAGACAGAATCTATGAGTCCCTTTCAGGTATCCCTTTCAGGGCTCCTGGAAAGCTCTTTGACTGGAAGTGAAATAAGGGAGCAGAAATCTACCACACCAGGGTGTGGCCATGATCAAGACCAGACAACTCAGAGTTAACAAGATCAAGAATACATGCCAGGATTCAATGGCTGGCAATATAATATTTTATTCTTACAAACAACTCTACAATGCAAGGAGAACTCCTCATTTAATCACCTTGATTCTTACAACTCTTACACAGTGAATATTATTTGTCTAGTTTTATAAATAAGGAAAGAGAAGCTCATTGAGACAAAACCAGTACCAAAACCTTAGTCTTTCTGTAGCTGAAGGTAGTGGTGTGTAGAACGTGCACGTGTGGACTCTTCGAATCAGACACCTTGGCTCATACCCCAGTCCTGACACTTCCTTGCTGAGTGTCCATGGGCACTTTATTGAACTTGCTTGAATTTCAATTTCCTTATGTGAGAAATAGGAATAACTACTGGGTTGCTCTGAAGATTCAATAAGATAATGTTCAAACACAAACCTAAGAATCTTTCATTTCTCACAGTCTTTTTTTCCTTTTTCTCATGCAACTCCCAAACCTCTCTTCTTCTAGCCTTTCTCATTTCCACAAAGGGTACCCCACCCACCGATTAACTGTTCAAGCCAATAACTTAGATGTCATCCTTGATTCCTCTCTTTTCCCTATTGTCCTCCCCACCTTTCAATCCAATCCACAAGTCTCTTGGCTCTGCCTCCAAAATACTCCATGAATCTGTCCACTCATCTCCATTTATGCTTTCATACACATGGTCTCAACTGGGCAACTGCTTCTGCATATGCCCCTTACAGTCTTTTTCCCACATTAGAGCTGACGTGACCTTTTAGAAATGTAAATCGTTTCATATGACCCTAGTGCTTAAAATCTTCCAATGGCTTCCTCCTGCACATAGACTAGAAAGAATCTAAACAAACTGCCTGCATGGCTCCTGCTTACCAGTCTGAATGTACCTTATACTCTTGTTTCCCATACCCCTGCCACATTGGGCATCCCAGGACTTTTGAACATGCTGCTCCCTCTGTTTGGAATATTTTCTCTCATCTTTTAGATTTTAGAATCTAAAAGCAAAGCTCAATATATGATCTCAGGGAGGCCTTTGGGCTCCCTATCTAAAGTAAATCTGTCCCAGCCACTCTCTATTACATTATTGCCCTCCACCTCTTCTCCCCCATTATTTATAGTACTTGACATACCCTATGTTATTTCTTTGTGTGGTTGTTTGATGGTTTATTGGTATTTGTCTTTGTCCACTAAAACATACTCTAAGGGGTCAGGGACTTACCTTGATTATCAGTGAATAGTTCTGGGGCAGAGGAGGCACTCAATAGGTATTTGTTGAATGAATGAATGAATGAATGAATGAATGAGTCAATCGAAAGAAGGAACGACTGAATGAAAACAGCACAGCATATGCAGCATATTCAGTAGTCTCAACTTTCTCTGTCTTCTTGTGGAACTTCCTTGTTCATTTTTAGAGTGTGTCACTTTCTTGATTGGTTGTATCAGTGACTGTTTTCAAATGATGCTATGCAGAGTTCAAGGTGATTCAGGATCCCCCAGTACCATGGCAGGAGATGCTAAATCATCTGGAATCCAGGACTTTGACCTTCCACTTCAACTAGAAGATATACACACACACACACACACACACACATTTTTTATGTTTTACCTGGTGGAGTTTTACGTGAGATTACTTTTGCTAAAAGTTTGAAAATCACTGCTCTCTTTACTCCTATTATTTACTCCTGTATTTTCTGCCCAGACCCCTTGAGAACAGGATTTATTTCTGATTCACTTTTTCATCTCCACACTACCTGGTCCAAGGTGTTGCCACATAGGACACTTAGAGATTTCTGGTTGGTTGAATGAATGAGGAAAACCCTAGAGACTATGGCCTAATGCAGCTCCATTCTATAGACCCTACAGTACAATTACTGACACTTGTTTGCAATCAGATCCCCGGCCAATCAGGGATTGGATGATTTTCCCAATGTCCTTATCACTGTCATTGTTAGCAAAAATGTAGTTTATGGCATTTTATGCTCCATCAATTACTTTCTCTTCTCTCTAACAATTTTTTGCATTTTGATTTACAGTTTGATTTACCTTTTCTGATCTGTTTGTACCCCTTAACAACCTTCCATTCATCCAGTTCTCCCTCTAGAGAGTTTAACCAGATTGGCCAATTAACACTTCCTTTTTAACAAACAGATAAATATTTCAGTCTACTCAAGTATGGAGGACACCTTGTAGTGATGAGATAAATCAGGACTTCCCTATAGATTTTTTTTTAACCTAGAGAGTGCATCCCTTGAAGCAATTACAGCAATAATAATAATAATAATAATAATAATAATGCATACACATATACATATTTCATGGTTATATATCCACTGGGAGCCTTGATTTCTCCTTGGACTCAAGGACTGGGGGATCACATGAGATTTCTCAATTTGCTTGGAGGTTAGATGGGTTCTGTTGTTTAATAATTATTATTTTTTTAAAAGATTTTATTTGTTTATATGACAGAGAGAGAGAGCGAGAGCAGGAACACAAGCAGGGGGAGTGGCAGAGGGAGAAGCAGGCTTCCTGCTGAGCAGGGAACCCAATGTGGGACTCGATCCCAGGACCCTGGGATCATGACCTGAGCCGAAGGCAGATGCTTAACGACTGAGCCACCCAGGCGCCCCTGTTGTTTAATAATTATAATATATGATGAACGTTAGTGCAAAATGGGTTTAGCCAAAATGTATGATGCCTGATATCTGTTTCCACACCTTCACCATAAGATCACTAGAATTATGTAGTATTATCATACATTCTAAAAGAGAATTTATCATTTTTCTATTCCAGATGGTTCTGGCTTCCCTGCTAACTAGCTACTCAGATAAATTGGGTGACAATTCTAAGAAAACACAATTCATATATTAAAGTGTTAGCTCATTCTAAAGAATGAGTATCACATTTTACGCTTTAGCTCTTTATTCATACAGTTACTTGCTATGTCTCTTAATGAATTACTGAGTTTGCTGAAACACTAAATTGTCTTTTTATAACTGAGGGACAATGAGTTGGCTTTTGATGGACTACTAATTTATAACTGTGCAGGTGATGGTCTCAGCATCAATCTGTGATATTCTTTTATCAAGACTAATTCCAATGTAGTATTTCAATTTAGTTTTCATGAAAGCATTCAATTTGCATTTAAAAAAGTCAATATAGAATAATAAAATGTTGTCAACTGATCACTAATGAGCTGTTCCACTTGTATGACACTGCCCTTCTTACCATGAATTGTCTTGGACTGACATCCACTACTCTGGGTGCCAGCCAAAAAGACATGTGAATGCCTGCTGGTGCCATACACCCAGGGATACTAAATATGGATATACTGAATGGCTCTTTGACTATTTATTCCATCTATGCCAATGTAACTGGGTATGTGAGAGACATAAAACTGAACCAGACACAATATATAACCTAGTTGAGCAGTCATGAAAATAGCTAATAATAGTACAAAGGAGGGAAATAAGTGACCTAATGAAAGTCCAGCCAAGCTGTGACAGGAATCCAGAGGGAGGAGAGCTTGTTTTCCCGTGGAAGTTGGGAGGGCTTTACAGATGCATGGCATTAGAGCAAGACCTAAAGAATGAATTATGTCTAAAGAGGGCAGAAGAACATTTTTGACAATGTATTGGTTTTCTATTGCTGCTGTAACAAAAGGCCAAAAACTTAGTGGTTTAAAACAACATCAATTTATTATCTCATAGTTTCAGTGGGTCAGAAGTTTAGTACAGTAAGACTCAGTTGGTTCTTCACTTAGGTTCTTACAAGGACAAAATCTAAGTATCTGCAGGAATACATTTCTTTCTGAAGACTCTGGGGAAGAGTCGACTTTCCCCAATGAGCTTCCAAGCTCATTGAGATTGTTGGCAGAATTCAATTCCTTATCATTGTAACACCGAGGTCCCGATTTCCTGCTGGCTGCCAGCTGGGAGCCTCTCTTACCTCTTAGAACTATTTGTATTCCTCATCCCATTGCCCTTTCTATCTCAAATCTCTCTGCCTTCTCCTTCTACTGCATGTCTCTAACTCTGACCAAAGAAAGTTCTGTAAGGGGCTCATGTGATTAAATTAGATTGAGTCTACCCAGTTAATTCAGGATAATGTCCTTATTTTAAGATCTGTAACATTAATTACGTTTGCAAGTCCCTTTTGCTATGTAACATAACATAGTCGCAGGTTCCAGGGATGAGGCCATGTAGATATTTTGGTAGCCATTATGTCTACCACAATGATGGAAAACAGTCGAAATTAAGGGGCTCTTAATGGCATTGGTGAGGAGGTAGGCCTGTGCTGAGTGACAGAACAGGAAACTAACTGGGAGGCAAAGTTGATCACTTCTTTCCATGTGTTCCTATAATACCTTGGTGACTCCACTAAGAGTATACCCAGGTGTGTTGAATTGTTTTTCATTTCATCCTTGAGACCAGGGACCTGGCTCTATGCAGTTTTGCACACGAGGGCTAGCACTCTGCCTTCTCTCCTGATGGGTAATTGATACATATTTCTGCAGTTGAGTTGAAGGAAAGTGATGGTAATTGATGATAGAAAAATAGCATTTCTTAGGCCAAGGAGTAAATCTTTAAATGAGAATTGTCAGAGAGAGGTGGTAGGGGAAATAATTTCAGCGAGGATCTTGTTGGCAAGACAGGAATCACAGTGTGGGGTAGACTCCATCTTCTCTCATGCTTGCCATTTCTTCCACTCTTAGACCCTGTGCCCCCTTGAAACCTTCTGATTTTGGAGTAATTGCTGTACCAGCTTTTGGTATTTTTAGGCAAGTTCATTGTTTTCCAAGCTTCTCAGTAGTCCATAGACCCGCTGCACTGCAATGGGTTCCTCATGTCTTGAATAAATGTAGTTTGATATCGGCTTACCATCTAAGGGCCATTTGTTTGGTTAGAAGGATTAGCCTCTGATTATGTTATTACTTTGGGTTAAATACAAAGGCTATGTTTTGGAAGTCAGCTATTCTGGATTGTGGTTTGTCTACTTCACATAACCTTTCTGAGGCTTAGTATTTTCATCCACAAAATGGGGATATGACACCTCATAGATCGCCATTCAGATTAAATGAGAGTATGAAGGTAAGTGCTTGATCTTTACTCATTAATTAAATTGATTAATGGTTTTTGAGTATCAGTCCTCAACTCCTCCTTAAAATGACTGTAGCCCAGGGTCTTATTGGCTACACTAATTATACATGTAATTTATATATGAAATACCTAAAATATAAGGAAAAAGAAACGTGGTGGCAGTTGAGACCCTAGTGATAGGTTATCTCCTCTTCTTCCTCCCAACTTGTCCTTCCTTTTTCCTACTATTTCTCCCTTATTGGATGGGTGCCTCTGTCTCTGTCCTGGAAAAACATGGAACAGACTTAGTGTCTGGGTTCTTCTGACAACCTGAGGAAGTCCCCAGTCCAGCCTGCCGTGAAATTCCTCTTCTTTAGGATTTGTCTTACTTTTCATTTGGCAACTCATCATGTGCTATCTTGTGATATTTATTCTTTTATTTTAAATAACAAGTGTTTGTGTCTTATCTCTCAAACTATTTTATGAGCTTCTAGTCACCCATTCAAACACATTTTTGGGTACCTACTATGTTCTAGGTACTGGAGAGGTAGTAGGGCCAGGATACACACAGATAGATAAGCCCTTGAGTTGGCAGTCTGATGTGGAAGATGGACAGTTAAACAATTGACTATGATCAGTGTGGCATGTTGTTACAAGAGAGAGAAAGGGGGTTTTAGGAGGCCACTATCTTTATGCAGTCCACAGTGCCTTGCATTTTGTAGGTACTCAATAAATATTAACAGACTAAAAATGTTTATAATTTTACCCTGTTGGGAATTCGATTCAGCAGTATTATAGGTTACTGTCTCTCAATTTGAGATCAGCCTCCATCTGAGATTTCCCAGTAGGTCATGAAGACTAATGGACCATCTCCCTATTCCCCAGTCAGCACCCGTAGCACTGCCCTCGCCAGGCCTATTGCAAGTGTGACTGCCCATAATTTCTTTGTTGCCCTATTAATAGTTTAACCCAGTGACTCAGGGTTTACTATGTACTTGAGAATCTATCCATGTACCAAGGAACCCTCTTTATTTATTTATTTTTATTTATTTATTTATTTTTTATTCTTATGTTAATCCCCATACATTACATCATTAGTTTTAGATGAAGTGTTCCATGATTCATTGTTTGTACATAACACCCAGTGCGCCATGCAGAATGTGCCCTCCTCAATACCCACCACCAGGCTAACCCATCCTCCCACCCCCTTCCCCTCTAGAACCCTCAGTTTGTTTTTCAGAGTCCATCGTGTCTCATGGTTCGTCTACCCCTCCGATTTCCCCCCCTTCATTCTTCCCCTCCTGCTACCTTCTTCTTCTTCTTTTTTTTTTCTTAACATATATTGCATTATTTGTTTCAGAGGTACAGATCTGAGATTCAACAGTCTTGCACAATTCACAGCGCTTACCAGAGCACATACCCTCCCCAGTGTCTATCACCCAGTCACCCCATCCCTCCCTCCCCACCCCCCACTCCAGCAACCCTCAGTTTGTTTCCTGCAATTAAGAATTCCTCATATCAGTGAGATCATATGATACATATCTTTCTCTGTTTGACTTATTTCACTCAACATATACCCTCCAGTTCCATCCACATCGTTGCAAATGGCAAGATATCATTTCTTTTGATGGCTGCATAATATTCCATTGTATATATATACCACCTCTTCTTTATCCATTCATCTGTCGATGGACATCTTGGCTCTTTCCACAGTTTGGCTATTGTGGACATTGCTGCTATAAACATCGGGGTGCACGTACCCCTTCGGATCCCTACTTTTGTATCTTTGGGGTAAATACCCAGTAGTGCAATTGCTGGATCATAGGGTAGCTCTATTTTCAACTTTTTGAGAAACCTCCATACAGTTTTCCAGAGTGGCTGCACCAGCTTGCATTCCCACCAACAGTGTAGGAGTGTTCCCCTTTCTCCGCATCCCCACCAACATCTGTCGTTTCCTGACTTGTTAATTTTAGCCATTCTGACTGGTGTGAGGTGGTATCTCATTGAGGTTTTGATTTGGATTTCCCTGATGCCGAGTGATATTGAGCACTTTTTCATGTGTCTGTTGGCCATTTGGATGTCTTCTTTGTAAAAATGTCTGTTCATGTCTTCTGCCCATTTCTTGATTGGATTCTTTGTTCTTTGGGTGCTGAGTTTGATGAGTTCTTTATAGATTTTGGATACTAGCCCTTTATCTGATATGTCATTTGCAAATATCTTCTCCCATTCTGTCGGTTGTCTTTTGGTTTTGTTGACTGTTTCCTTTGCTTTGCAAAAGCTTTTTATCTTGATGAAGTCCCAATAGTTCATTTTTGCCCTTGCTTTCCTTGCCTTTGGCGATGTTTCTAGGAAGAAGTTGCTTCGGCTGAGATCAAAGAGGTTGCTGCCTGTGTTCTCCTTTAGGATTTTGATGGACTCCTGTCTCACAGTGAGGTCTTTCAACCATTTGGAGTCTATTTTTGTGTGTGGTGTAAGGAAATGGTCCAGTTTCATTCTTCTGCATGTGGCTATCCAATTTTCCCAACACCATTTGTTGAAGAGACTGTCTTTTTTCCACTGGACATTCTTTCCTGCTTTGTCAAAGATGAGTTGACCATAGAAGTGAGGGTCCATTTCTGGGCTCTCTATTCTGTTCCATTGATCTATGTGTCTGTTTTTGTGCCAGTACCATGCTGTCTTGATGATGACAGCTTTGTAATAGAGCTGGAAGTCTGGAATTGTGATGCCGCTGGCTTTGCTTTTCTTTTTCAACAATCCTCTGGCTATGCGGGGTCTTTTCTGGTTCCATACAAATTTTAGGATGATTTGTTCCATTTCTTTGAAAAAAGTGGATGGTATTTTGATGGGGATTGCATTGAATGTGTAGATTGCTCTAGGTAGCATTGACATCTTCACAATATTTGTTCTTCCAATCCATGAGCATGGAACGTTTCTCCATTTCTTTGTGTCTTCCTCAATTTCTTTCATGAGTATTTTATAGTTTTCTGAGTACAGATCCTTTGCCTCTTTGGTTAGATTTATTCCTAGGTATCTTATGGTTTTGGGTGCAATTGTAAATGGGATCGACTCCTTAATTTCTCTTCTTCTGTCTTGTTGTTGGTGTATAGGAATGGCACTGATTTCTGTGCATTGATTTTATATCCTGCCACTTTACTGAATTCCTGTATGAGTTCTAGCAGTTTTGGGAGTGGAGTCTTTGGGGTTTTCCACATAAAGTATCCTATCATCTGCCAAGAGTGAGAGTTTGACTTCTTCTTTGCCAATTTGGATGCCTTTGATTTCTTTTTGTTGTCTGATTGCTGTGGCTAGGACTTCCAATACTATGTTGAATAGCAGTGGTGATAGTGGACATCCCTGCTGCGTTCCTGACCTTAGGGGGAAAGCTCTCAGTTTTTCCCCATTGAGAATGATATTCACTGTAGGTTTTTCATAGATGGCTTTTATGATATTGAGGTATGTACCCTCTATCCCTATATTCTGAAGAGTTTTGATCAAGAAAGGATGCTGTACTTTGTCAAAAGCTTTTTCTGCATCTCTTGAGAGGATCATATGATTCTTGTTCTTTCTTTTGTTAATGTATTGTATCACATTGATTGATTTGCGGATGTTGAACCAACCTTGCAGCCCAGGGATAAATCCCACTTGGTCGTGGTGAATAATCCTTTTAATGTACTGTTGGATCCTATTGGCTAGTATTTTGGTGAGAATTTTTGCATTCATGTTCATCAGGGATATTAGTCTGTAATTCTCCTTTTTGATGGGGTCTTTGTCTGGTTTTGGGATCAAGGTAATGCTGGCCTCATAAAATGAGTTTGGAAGTTTTCCTTCCATTTCTATTTTTTGGAACAGTTTCAGAAGAATAGGTATTAATTCTTCTTGAAATGTTTGGTAGAATTCCCCTGGGAAGCCATCTGGCCCTGGGCTTTTGTTTTTTGGGAGATTTTTGATGACTGCTTCAATTTCCTTAGTGGTTATACGTCTGTTCAGGTTTTCTCTTTCTTCTTGGTTTATTTTTGGTGGTTGATACATCTCTAGGAATGCATCCATCTCTTCCAGGTTATCTAATTTGCTGGCATAGAGTTGCTCATAATATGTTCTTAGAATTGTTTGTATTTCTTTGGTGTTGGTTGTGATCTCTCCTCTTTCATTCATGATTTTGTTGATTTGGGTCATTTCTCTTCTCTTTTTGATTAGTCTGGCCAGGGGTTTATCAATCTTGTTAATTCTTTCAAAGAACCAGCTCCTAGTTTCGTTGATCTGTTCTACTGTTCTTTTAGTTTGTAGTTCATTGATTTCTGCTCTGATCTTTATTATTTCTCTTCTCCTGCTGGGTTTAGGCTTTATTTGCTGTTCTTTCTCCAGTTCCTTTAGGTGGAGGGTTAGGTTGTGTACTTGAGACCGTTCTTGTTTCTTGAGAAAGGCTTGTATTGCTATATACTTTCCTCTTAGGACTGCCTTTGCTGCATCCCAAAGATTTTGAATAGTTGTGTTTTCATTTTCATTGGTTTCCATGTATTTTTTTAATTCTTCTTTAATTTCCTGGTTGACCCATTCATTCTTCAGTAGGATGCTCTTTAAACTCCATGTATTTGAGTTCTTTCCGACTTTCCTCTTGTGATTGAGTTCTAGTTTCAAAGCTTTGTGGTCTGAAAATAGGCAGGGAATGATCCCAATCTTTTGGTACCGATTGAGACCGATTGAGACTAGAGAAGAATGTGTATTCTGTTGCTTTGGGGTGGAATGTTCTGAATTTGTCTGTGAAGTCCATTTGGTCCAGTGTGTCATTTAAAGTCTTTATTTCCTTGTTGATCTTTTGCTTAGACGATCTGTCCATTTCAGTGAGGGGGTGTTAAAGTCCCCCAGTATTATTGTATTGTTGTCGATGTGTTTCTTTGCTTTTGTTATTAATTGCCTTATATAATTGGCTGCTCCCATGTTAGGGGCATAGATATTTACAATTGTTAGATCTTCTTGTTGGATAGATCCTTTAAGTAGGATATAAGGTCCTTCCTCATCTCTTATTACAGTCTTTGGTTTAAAATCTAATTTGTCTGATATAAGGATTGCCACCCCAGCTTTCTTTTGGTGTCCATTAGCATGGTAAATGGTTTTCCACCCCCTCACTTTCAACCTGGGGGTGTCTTTGAGTCTAAAATGAGTCTCCTGCAGACAGCATATTGATGGGTCTTGTTTTTTAATCTAGTCTGCTAGCCTGTGTCTTTTGATTGGGGCATTTAGCCCATTTACATTCAGGGTAACTATTGAAAGATAGGAATTTAGTGCCATTGTATTGCCTGTAAGGTGACTGTTACCATATATTGTCTGTGTTCCTTTCTGGTCTATATTGCTTTTAGGCTCTCTCTTTGCTTAGAGGACCCCTTTCAAGATTTCCTGTAGGGCTGGTTTTGTGTTTGCAAATTCCTTTAGTTTTTGTTTGTCCTGGAAGCTTTTTATCTCTCCTTCAATTTTCAATGACAGCCTAGCTGGATAGAATATTCTTGGCTGCATATTTTTCTCATTTAGTGCTCTGAATATATCCTGCCAGTCCTTTCTGGCCTGCCAGGTCTCTGTGGATAGGTCTGTTGCCAATCTAATGTTTCTACCCTTGTAGGTTACATATCTCTTCTCCTTAGGCTGCTTTCAGGATTTTCTCTTTGTCTTTGAGACTCGTAAGTTTTACTATTACATGTCAGGGTGTTGACCTATTTTTATTGATTTTGAGAGGGGTTCTCTGTGCTTCCTGGATTTTCATGCCTGTTTCCTTCCCCAAATTAGGGAAGTTCTCTGCTATAATTTGCTCCATTATACCTTCTGCCTCTCTCTCTCTCTCTTCTTCTTCTGGGATCCCAATTATTCTAATGTTGTTTCATCTTATGGTATCGCTTTTCTCTCGAATTCTGCCCTTGTGATCCAGAGTTGTTTATCTCTCTTTTTCTCAGCTTCTTTATTTTCCATCATTTCATCTTCTATATTACCGATTCTCTCTTCTGCCTCTTTTATTCTAGCAATTAATGCCCCCATTTTTGATTGCACCTCATTAATAGCCTTTTTGATTTCTACTTGGTTGGATTTTAGTTCTTTTACTTCTCCAGAAAGGGTTTCTCTAATAACTTCCATATTTTTTTCAAGCCCAGCTAGTATCTTTAAAGTGATGATTCTGAACTCTAGATCTGATATCGTACTAATGTCCGTATTGAGTAGGTCCCTGGCAGTCGGTACTACCTCTTGTCCTTTTTATTGAGATGATTTTTTCCATCTTGTCATTTTGTGCAGAGGAGAATAGATTAATGAGAGAACAAAATGCTAGCAGAGTAACAACGTCCCCAGAGAATATACTCTAAACAAATCAGAAAAGACCTGAAGCAGTGGGATAAGAAAGGGAAAGAGAGAAAAAAGAAAAAGAAAAAAAAGAAAAAGATAAAGATAAAAACAAAAACAAACAAAACAAAACAACAACAACAACAACAACAAAAACCAGAATGTGATCAAATATGGTCAGGCTGGTATATAGATCAGTGCCACACACTAGATTTGGGGTGTATTTTGGTCTTTTAGAAGAAGGTGCCTCCCAAAATTTTAAAGAAAGAAAAACTTATATATGTACAAAAATAAGGGTTGATATGATGAAGGGATGGAATATGACTGTAAAGATGGAAATTATAAAAAATTTTATAAAAGGAATTGATAAGAAGTTGTTTGAAAAAAGAAGAGGATTTAAAAAAAGAAAAAAGAAAAAAAAGGGAGAGAATGTGATCAGGCAGGGGAATAGAAAACACCATATACTAGAGATTTAGGGTATATTTTAATCTGTTAGAAGAAACTATCTCAAAATTTTAAAGAGAGAACAACTTACATATAGAAGCCAAAAATACGGGTAACTACTGTGAAGGGATAGAATATGACTCTAAAAATGAAAAATAAATTTTTTTTTTTTTAAAAAGGGATTGATAAGATGTTGGTTGAAAAAGGGAAAAAGAAAAATTCAAAAAAAAGAAAAAAAAAGAAAAAAAGACAGTTAAAAAAATTAACTTTGAAAGACTAAAGAATCATGGTAAAAAAGCCATGAATTCTATGTGCAGTATTCCCCTAGTGCTGGAGTTCTGCCGTTCTCATTGATCAGTAAACTTGGTCTTGGCTGGCTGTTCCCGCTGATCTTCTGGGGGAGGGGCCTGTTGCCGTGGTTTCCAAATGTCTTTGCCGGAGGCGGAATTGCCCCGCCCTTGCCCCCTCCCGGCGAAGTAATCTGCTTGGGTTTGCTCTCCGGAGCTTTTGTTCCCTGCGAGGTTTCCGTACAGCTTTGGAGGCAGAGAGTGAAAATGGCGGCCTCCCAATCTCTGCCCTGGAGGAGCCGAGAACTCGGGGCCCCCCTCCTCAGTGAGCCCCCAGAGAAAAGCCGTCAGTCACTCCGTCTCCCCGGTCTCCCACCGCACTCCGTGCTCACACGGCCTGTGACTGCGCGTTTCTATCTCTGGCACCCGACCCCGGGTGGAGTCTCCAAACCCAGCAGATCCCTGCGGTGCACTTCCGCGCGGCTCCTCCCGGGGGAGGAAGGTGAGTCTCCCCAGATCTGCCACTTGTTGGGTCCCTGCTGGAGGAGCAGGGGCCCGACTGGGCCCCGGATCATGGTTTATGGCAACCCCGAGCTGAGAGCCTGCGCCTGGGCTCCGCCTCTGCAGCCGGCTTCCCCGCTCCGATACCTGGGAGCTCTGCCACACTCAGGCACCCCCGGTCTTTCTGTGACCCCGAGGGTCCTGAGACCACACTGTCCCGGAGGGTTCTACCCCCCGCTTAGCCACCAGAGTGATGTCCCTCGGCGGAGCAGACTTTTAAAAGTTCTGATTTTGTGCTCCGTGGTTCTATCACTTGCCAGAAGCGGCCGACGAGGCCCCTGCCCCGCCGTCTATCCTCCCGAATATCACCTCGGATTCACTTCTCCGCACGTCCTACCTTCCAGAAAGTGGTCGCTTTTCTGATGAGAGAGTTGTTGCTCTTCTTTTCTTCGATCTCCTGTTGAGTTTGTAGGTGTTCAGAATGGTTTGATCCCTATCCAGCTGAATTCCTGAGAGGAGATGAAATCTAGGTCTCCTACTCCTCCGCCCTCAGAACCCTCTTTATTTTTGTTGCCCAATTCTTGTTTTTATTTTTGTCCTTCTTTTCTAGTGTTGATTTTAAAGAAATAGGAATGTATTTCTTTTTTTTTTTTTTAAGATTTTATTTATTTATTTGACAGAGAAAGACACAGCGAGAGAGGGAACACAAGTAGGGGAGTGGGAGAGGGAGAGGCAGGCTTCCCGTTGAGCAGAGAGCCCAATGCGGGGCTCGATCCCAGGACCCTGGGATCATGACCTGAGCCGAAGGCAGACGCTTAACGGCTGAGCCACCCAGGCACCCCTAGGCATGTATTTCTTTACGGACAGGAATGTATTTCAGGAACCAGTGAAACACAAACTATTTTTGCTCTTCCTTCTTGATTGCTCTGAATTTCTGACTATTTTGTGAAGGATTGGGAGAGGGCTTATGGATACCCTCAGAGGACTTTTAGATGGACAAGTTTACAGGACATGATACCCAAGATAATTTATTTATGATGCTTATTCCATATGTATGCAGTTTTCAGAGTTATCCCTCAGTACATTTGCTCCTTCCCCTTGAAGTCCCAGAATATTTCCCACATACATCCAAGGACAGTGTGCCTTCCAACTCCCCTCAAACCAGTATTCTCAAGCAGCAGCTCATGAGGGTGCAGGAGAGGAGAATTATGTTACTCTGATCTTTTGCTCTTGACAACCTTCCCTATGTGTGATGAAATATAAATAGTATAAACCATGATTCACTGTTAAACCTGGAAGAGAAACGACACTGAGATTCATAAATTAATGTTAAATCTATTTTCTGCAGTGATTGCAGGATTAGGGAGAGCTCACTCACCTGTAGTTAGCAATGACAAATGATCACCGAAGACTCATGTTATTCAGTTTTCAGTGACAATTTTAAGAAAAATATTAAAAATACTTTATGAAATCATGAATGTAGCATTTGGTAAAGTGTCTTTTTACTCAATATCTTTTTTTAAAAAAATCACATGGCCCCATAATTACCTGAACTTCCTGACATACTAATTAACTCTGATTTAAAACAGCCATTATTTTTAGAGTTAAGCTTAGTGAACATTGTTCTAATATTAATATGCAACCATTAATATGACTAGGGAAAAATGAGATAAGAAAAAGAAGAAGGCAGTAATTAAGATGAGTAATTTGCTAACAAAGTTGAACTAAAGCAGGTTGGTGACTCTTCAGCATGTGATAATGTACATTATTGGTATAATTTATCTTTCAAACTAAATGACTCTACTTATCCCCTGGCCTGTCTCTGTTAGATTTTTGTTTTTATAGCTATTGGCAAATTGAATGATAGACTTTAGAATGAGTCCTTGGAAGTCATCACTCGGCAAGTTCAGGAATTTTGACCTCTGAATATTTTATGAAACTAACTAGAATAGGTGCTTTCCTAAGATGTAATAAGATGGAAAATTCAGAATGCATTCAGTGGGGAAATTTTTTTTCAGCATACAGTAGAATCCAACATAAAATGTCCTTTATTGTTTTTCAAAAGAGTAATCAATAAGCTACCAGCAGTATCAGCACCATATTATTGGAGGTCAGTGAAATCATGACTGAAATCAATATTCTTCATGCACATCCAATGTAAAAGAAGAATTAAATAAATAATCTGGATGTTATATTTAAGTGGTTCCATCATAGGGATGTAAATCATACATTCAATAAAATTATACACACATTAGATAAGAGCTAGTGATGTGTTAGACACCATTCTAAGTGCTGGAAATTATCCAAGCAATAAGACAAACAAAATTCCTGCACTCAAGGAGCATACATTCTAATGGCAGGAATCAGAAAATAAATCAATTAACATAAATAAACAATAAAATATCAGATTCTGACAAGTGCTATGAAGCAAAAAGCAGAATGATATCATAGAGTGTGAGTGGGACTGCTTTCAAAAGAGATGCCAAGGAAAGCAAATCTGAGAAGGTGATATTTAAGCCAAGATCTAAATAATATGAATGAGCAGGTTACAACCTGGATAGAGGGGACCTAGTGCAAAGTCCGCAGACATAGATGAGCTTGTTGTGTTCAAGGAACAAAGAAAAGTCCAGAGATGTTGAAGCCCAGTGAGTGATGGGATAGTCACTAATAAACTGAGATTCCAGATGTAGCAGGGTGAGGTGATGCAAGGCTTCCCAGCCATGGTAAGGATTTAGTCCAAGTGCAATGGGAAGCTCTTAGTGGGTCTTAATCAGAGAATGGCATGTTCTGACATGCATGATTAAAGACTGGGTCTGGGGAAGAACCAGTTAGGAGGTTGTGGTGTCAGTCAGGACTGAAGAAGTGGGTGAGAATGGAGAGAGAGAGAAGGAGGTGGTTTAGGAACATATTTTAGAGGTAATAACTCTTGCAGATGAAGTGGATGTCAGGCAAGAGAAGTCAAGGATGACATTTAGGTTTTTGGCACCAGCAACAGGGTAAGTGTTGTAGTGCCTATTACTACACTTTGAGATGGGGGTAAGCTAGGAGAAGAGATGGGGTTTTCTTTTTATGGTTGGGAAGGGATTGGAGAGGGGATGGCAGGTAGGAATCAAGGGTTCTGTTTTGAATATGTTAAGTTCCAAATGTGTATTAGACATTTAATCAATCATCTATATGCTTTTTTAAAGTTATGTTCTCAGATTCATCCATATCACTTAGGAATATATTTGGTTTCAGGTAAGAAAACAACCACGTGGGAGTGGCTTAAACAAATAGGGACTGGTTTCCTTCATATAGGACCACATACAGAGACATGTGGCACAGACCTGTGCTCAACCGTGTCATCAAAGACCCAGGTTCTTTGTAGTTCTCTATGACACTATCCTTAGCATTTGGGTCATTGCTATGGCTATAAGAGGGTAGCTACAGCTCCAGACTTTAGTGTACACATTTAAGTTATTTAAGTCAGAAAGAAGTGGGTAACATGGTCCTAGAAGCATTTATATATATATATATATATCAAACAAGCAAACTTTTCTGAAGCTCTCATCAGAGACTTACACTTATTCTCATTGACCAGAGCTGTGTCACATTGCAACCCTTAACTGCAGGGGAACCTGGAAAAGAGAACATTTAGCTGGGCACATTGGTGCCGTATACAAAATCAGGGTTATAATAACAAGAGAGAAGGGGCACTTGATATTGGGTAGACAATTAACAAGTGTCTGCCAATCCAGGGTCTTCCATTTTAGAAGTTCTGGGGCAGAAGTTGGGGAGGGTGATAGTGCCACACATTCTAATGCAAGCTAGGATTGCATAAAAGCTGGTATAGACAACAAGTAGAGAGCTCAAGAATGGACTGAGCAGGGCTTCCTCTTCCTCCTCAATTCTTAAAAATACCTTTTTTACCATCATTTACCTCTTCAGAGATTAACAGGACAATGGATGTGGACCACTCTGTCTTCTGAGGTTGCCCTTTCGCACCTCTCTGTGAAATAAATTAGCTTACTATTTCAGAAGTAATTGTGAACTTTTATCTTCTAAAATGTCATAATTTCCCTTATCTGGGGACCCCACACATTCCTGCAGTCAGGATGGGTTTTAGAAACATAGCTTTCTCCAATTGCTGGGTGAAATGATTGTTTCTGCACCCCCACCTCTCCAATTCTGTCCTGTATCAGGCTCAATCTGCCATGTTCATCATGTAAGTCAGAATAAGAGTGGATGGCAGGCCCAGTTATCTTGAGCTTGGGTATAATACAATGTGTCACTCCCCATTACAGAAATTATCATTAATTATTAACAGCAACATCTTTGACATGATGCATTGTCTACCTTGTCACTGCCAAAAATGGGATGGTGATTAATGGATGCCCCTTGGATGGAATACAGCAAAGTACAATGTAGAAAAGGAAGCTCAGAAGCTTGGAAAAAAAAGCAGAGTACTGAATAGCTTGGTGTCTCTCTCTGACTCTTTCTTTAAACACAGACATGCACACATGCTCTAAAAAGGTGGAAAAAAAGAGTCATTTGCCAAGTTGGAAAGCAAATATATATATTTTTTCTTAAATTCTAGGCAACAAGACATTTTAGACTTCCTCTTTGTTTTTATCTAATCATTTGAACTTGGTGTTATATATAGCGCCTGTACAGGACAAAGTTAATTTTTGGAGCTATCCACTTCCTTTTTGTTCTTTCCTATGCTTTTTGTTCTTTCCATGTTCTTTACATGCTTTCAGGGCAGTTTTTCCTATGTGTCTATGCCCTTGAACTTTCCCAACTAGTATCTCCACCATCAGAACAAGAACTCTAGGAGTATGCAGTTTAGAGTTGGTGCAGAGGCTTAATCATGCTATCAAGAACCTAGACCCCTTTCTAGACTCTGCTTCACCATCCTTAGCTTATTGGCTGTTCGTTCACGGTTGGAATATAGCTGCTGTAGCCCCAAGCATCCCATCCACATTCAAAACAGAAAGCAGGGAAAAGGATGGTACCAGTGGCATCTCTTTCCTTTTCATTAGCAAAGGAAAAGCTTCCCCATAAATCCCTAAACTGTAAGGAAAGCTGGGAAAAAGCATATTTACCTTAGCAAGACTGGAGTTCTGGATGCTAGAATAAAGGAGGCAATAGATTGATGTTTCCACTTAGCTGGGTGATGACTGTATTGATGACCATGAGTTATGGATGATGAATGCATTCCACCCCATAGATAACAAGTGAGCCTTCCTGCACAGATGCACATCACAGGAGGCGGAGGGGGGGACACTAACTAGGCTTGAAGGCAGGCTGGTGAGAAATGTAGATCCTTTTAAGTTAGACCTTGTAAACTTATGCTGTGTGTAAGATTTGAGCTGCCTCCATGACTTCATTCTCTGTGAACTTTGGCAATAAATCAGTTGCTCCTGTCCAGGGTCTTTAGGAGTATCTATCACCCTGAGAAAGGGAGGAAAGATATCTGGAATCCATGTCATTTTAAAAGGAGGATATAATGCTCTGACACAGAGTGTAATATTTGTTCTTACCTGGAGATCAAGCAATTAATAATATTTTATCATAAAATGTCAAAAGAATGTTAATATAGTAATCTGAGTCAAAATAAAAATAAAAATTTCTACTATGTTCAGAGCTACACTAGCACTCTTTCCTCATGGACTAATGGTTATTTATTTGTGTCCTTTTACCTCCTCACACTTATTTTTAATGCTGGTATTATCTGTGTTTAAAAAAATGGTGTTCTCACACCAGTCAGAATGGCTAAAATTAACAAGTCAGGAAACAACAGATGTTGGCAGGGATGCGGAGAAAGGGGAACTCTCCTACATGGTTGATGGAAATGCAAGCTGGTGCAGCACTCTGGAAAACAGTATGGAGGTTTCTCAAAAAGTTGAAAATAGAGCTACCATACGATCCAGCAATTGCACTACTGGGTATTTACCCCAAAGATACAAATGTAGGGATCTGAAGGGGTATGTGCACCCCAATGTTTATAGCAGCAACGTCCACAATAGCCAAACTGTGGAAAGAGCCAAGATGTCCATCGACAGATGAATGGATAAAGAAGAAGTGGTATATATATACAATGGAATATTATGCAGCCATCAAAAGGAATGAGATCTTGCCATTTGCAATGACGTGGTTGGAACTGGAGGGTATTATGCTGAGCGAAATAAGTCAGTCAGAGAAAGACATGTATCATATGACCTCACTGATATGAGGAATTCTTAATCTCAGGAAACAAACTGAGGGTTGCTGGAGTTGGGGGTGGGGTGGAAGGGATGGGATGTCTGGGTGGTAGACATTGGGGAGGGTATGTACTATGGTGAGTGCTGTGAATTGTGCAAGACTGTTGAATCACAGACCCGTACCTCTGAAATGAATAATGCAATATATGTTAAGAAAAAAAAAAAAAAAAAAAAAGAAGAAGAAGAAGATAGCAGGAGGGGAAGAATGAAGGGGGGGAAATCGGAGGGGGAGACGAACCATGAGAGATGATGGACTCTGAAAAACAAACTGAGGGTTCTAGAGGGCAGTGGGGTGGGGGCATGGGTTAGCCTAGTGATGGGTATTAAAGAGGGCACATTCTGGGCGCCTGGGTGGCTCAGTTGGTTAAGCGACTGCCTTCGGCTCAGGTCATGATCCCGGAGTCCCTGGATCGAGTCCCGCATCGGGCTCCCTGCTTGGCAGGGAGTCTGCTTCTCCCTCTGACCCTATCCCCTCTCATGTGTTCTCTCTCATTCTCTCTCTTAAATAAATAAATAAAATCTTTAAAAAAAAAAAAAGAGGGCACATTCTGCATGGAGCACTGGGTATTATGCACAAACAATGAATGATGGAACACTACATCAAAAACTAATGATGTAATGTATGGTGATTAACATAACAATAAAAAATTTTTAAAAATGTTGTTAAAAATTGTTTTCTATTTATATACAGCCAAATTTATATACAGCCAAATCCTCAAGTCTTAAGTATACTATTCAGTCAGTTTTAATGAAAGTATATCAAGGCACAAAACATTAATACCACTTCAGAAAAGTTCCTTTATGCCCCTTCCCCATCATTCCTTCCTCCTCTCCTCCAGCAGAAAAAAAACACTAATCTGATTTTTATCACTAAGGTTAGTTTTACATATTTTTGAATGTCATATAAATTGAATCATTCAGAATGCTCTTTGGTTTCTTTCACTCAGCATAATATTATTTGAGATTGATTTATGTTGTTACATGGGTCTGTAGATTATTCCTTTTTATTGCCTATTAGTATTCAACTATATGATTATAACACAATTTATATACCCAGTGTCCTGATGATGGACATCTGACTTTTGTCTATCTTTGTGCTACTATGAATAAAGCTGCTATGAACCGTTGTGCACAAGGCTTTTTGTGGACAAATATTTTTATTTTTCTTGCATAAAAAACTAGAAATGGAATTGATGTCTTATATGGTATTGTATATTTATATTTTAAAGAAATTGCCAGATAGTTTTCCAAAGTTGTATCATTTTATACTCTTACCAGCAATGTGTGAGAGTTCCAGTTGTTCCATATTCTCTCTAATATTTGATGTAGTTAGGCTTTTAAATTTTTGATGGTTGGGTTTTGGTACCTCATGGTTTTAATTTCTGTTGCACTGATGACCAGTAATGTTAAGTATGTTTTCATCTGCTTATTGGCTATTTGTATATCTTCTTTTTCAGTGTCTATTCAAGTATTTTTGCCCAGTTTTTTATGGGACTGTTTGTCTTTTTATTTTTTGAGCTGTGGGAGTTCTTTATGTATTCTGGGTACAAGTCATTTGTTAAATGTATACATTGTGAATATTTCTTTTAGTTTGTGGTTTGCCTGTTCATTTCCTTTACAGTATTTTTGATAAGTAGAAGCTTTTAATTTGAATGAAATCCAAGTTAAGTTTTTTTTTAATGGTTTATGCTTTCTGTTTCTTCTCTAAAAAGTGTTACTTGAAGGTCACAGAGATATTCTATTTCCTCTAATAATTCAATTGTTTTTACTTTTATGTCTACATCTATATGATCCATTTTGAATTGATTTTTCTGTCTATGTTGTGAGGTAGGGGTCTGGCTGTCTTTTTAAAAAAAATTATTTATTTTTAATTTTTTTCCCAAATGTGGACAACAGTAATACATAGAAAATCTGGTAAACTTTCAAAATTAGAGATAGTCTTGGTTTCTGGCCCACTCTGCTGTGGTTAATGGGATAGCAAATGCATACAGTTTAGTGACTAAGAGCATGGTTTGGAATCACAGTTCTGCCAGTTTCTACCAATGTGATGTTTGTAAATTAATCATCTCCATTTCTTCATCTATAAAATAGCAATAGTATCTGGCCATAGGGTTTGTGTAAATTTTCTATCTGTAAAGTAACAATAGTTCCTATGTTATGGGGTTAATATGAAGATAAAAAGAATTTGTATATGTACAGTACTTGAATGACTACCTAACACTAACCACTTTATAATACTAGCTATAATATATAATGTAGCCTCACTCAATTTCCTCCCTTGATCTTTCTTATTTCAGACTGGCCATTCATTGAGTGCTTACCAATGGGAGGAATCTGTGTTAGGTACTGGGAATGATACAGTGAATAGGACAGATGTGGTCCCTGCTGTCATGATTTTTCAGTCTACTGAGGGAGAAAGATATTAATCAAATATCATGAAAAGTATAGAGGTAGTATATAGAGTGTAAGGCGGTCTAAAATTCCAAGGCCCCATTCTCTTCTGGGAAGTCAGGGAAAGCCTTTCTGGGGATGAGAAGTGGACCAAAAATGAAGAGTATGGAGCAATCTAACTGATGGCAAGCTCATTAAGGGCAGGAACTAATTTGCTTATTGTTCCCCCCAACATTAAACTGAATGATGACCTAGAGAAGATTAAATGCTTGTTGAGAATCTGTCATTTAAGGGAAAAGACATATAAAGCAATGCTTGTCAAAAAAAGTTTCCTATATGAGGGACTGAATGAAGGAATAAAATAAATATATTTATTGGGTGCTTAAAACAGTAGACAGCATCAAGGTGTGATGGGTCTCTCAGATGTCAATCTTTTTTTTTTTTTTAATCTTTTCAAATTTGTGTTTTTATTTCCTTTGGGTAAATATCCAGCAATAGAATTACTGGATCATATGGTATTTCTATTTTTAATTTTTGTTTTCCTCAGTAGTTGCACCAATTTACTTTCCCACCAACAGTGCATGGGGTTCCCTTTTCTCTACATCCTCACCAACACTTGTTATTGCTTGTCTTTTTGATAATAGCCACTCTGGTATGAGGTGATAATGCATTGTGGTTTTGATTTGCATTTCCCTGATGATGAGTGATATTGGGTATCTTTTCATGTATTTGTTGGCCATTTGCATGTCTTCTTTGGAAAAAAATGTCTTTTAAGGTGCTCTGCCCTTTCTTTAATCATATTGTTTATTTATTTATTTATTTTGGTGTTGAGTTTTATGAGTTCTTTATATATTTTAGATATTAACCCCTTATCAGATATTCATTTGCAAATATCATTTACAAATATCTTCTCCCATTCAGTAAGTTGCCCTTCTGTTTTGTTGATGGCTTCTTTTGCTATGCAAAAGATTTTTATTTTGATGTACTCCCAATAGTTTTTTTTATTATGTTATGTTAATCACCATACATTACATCATTAGTTTTTGATGTGGTGTTCCATGATTCATTGTTTGAGTATAACACCCAGTGCTCCATTCAATACATACCCTCTTTAATACCCATCACCAGGCTAACCCATCTCCCCACCTCCCTCCCCTCTAGAACCCTCAGTTTGTTTCTCAGAGTCCATCATCTCTCATGGTTTGTCTCCCCCTCCGATTCCCGCCCTTCATTTTTCCTTTCCTACTATCTTCTTTTTTTAACATATAATGTATTATTTGTTTCAGAGGTACAGGTCTGTGATTCAGCAGTCCTACACAATTCACAGAGCTCACCATAGCACATACCCTCCCCAATGTCTATCACCCAGCCACCGCATCCCTCCCACCCCCCACCACTCCAGCAACACTCAGATGTCAATCTTGAGTTTCTGATTCATTCACTACTTTTTTAAACATATAATGTATTATTTATTTCAGAGGTACAGGTCTGTGATTCATCAGTTTTACACAATTCACAGTGCTCACCATAGCACATACCCTCCCCAGTGTCCATCACCCGGCCCCCCCATCCCTCCCACCCCCATCCCCTTCAGCAACCCTCAGTTTGTTTCCTGAGATTAAGAGTCTCTTATGGTTTGTCTCCCTCTCTGTTTTCATCTTGTTTCATTTTTCCCTCCCTTCCCTTATGATCCTCTGTCTTGTTTGTCAAATTCCACATATCAGTGAGATCATACGATACTTGTCTTTCTCTGATTGACTCATTTCACTTAGCATAATATCCTCTAGTTCTATCCATGTTGTTGCAAATGGCAAGATTTCATTTTTTGATGGCTACATAGTATTCCCCTGTATATATATACTACTTCTTCTTTATCCATTCATCTGTTGATGGACATCGAGGCTCATTCCATAGTTTGGCTATTGTGGACATTGCTGCTATAAACATTGGGGTGCATGTGCCCCTTTAGATCACTACATTTGTATCTTTGGGGTAAATACCCAGTAGTGCATTTCCTGGGTCATACGGTAGCTATATTTTCAACTTTTTGAGGAACCTCCATACTGTTTTCCAGAGTGGCTGCACCAGCTTGCATTCCCACCAACAGTGTAAGAGAGTTCCCTTTCCTCCGCATCCTCGTCAACATCTGTCATTTCCTGACTTGTTAATTTTAGCCATTCTGACTGGTGTGAGGTGGTATCTCATTGAGGTTTTGATTTGGATTTCCCTGATGCCGAGCGATGTTGAGCACTTTTTCATGTGTCTGTTGGCCATTTGGATGTCTTCTTTGCAGAAACGTCTGTTCATGTCTTCTGCCCATTTCTTGATTGGATTATTTGTTCTTTGGGTATTGAGTTTGATAAGTTCTTTATAGATTTTGGATACTAGCCCTTTATCTGACTTGTCATTTGCAAATATCTTCTCCCATTCTATCAGTTGTCTTTTGGTTTTGTTGACTGTTTCCTTTGCTGTGCAAAAGCTTTGTATCTTGATGAAGTCCCAATAGTTCATTTTTGTGATTTATTCACTATTGAGAAACACACTATTATTTGCCTCAGTTACTAAGATGCTGCCTGGGTGTCCTCTCATCTTAGAGGAGTCAGGAAGGCTGCCCTGGGCAAAGATTCATGAAGCAGCTGAGTGAACATGGGTAGGTACAGGCAGAGGGAAGGGCTCTTACCTGAAGCTCTGAGAACTGCTGAAACCCAGGGAGCCTCCTGGTAGAGGAGGATGGGGAGGGCTGTAAACCAGAGAAGGATACCCAGACAGTTCTCTGTATGGAAGAGAAGAATGCAAGCACAGGAGCCAAGAGCAGGCAGGTTGAGCCACTGCAGGTTCATCCTGGACCAATGGCTATGTGTGCTCACCTTGTCATCATTGAGCTGTGGCTTACTGTGTCTGGAAGGGCCACCTGTGTCTGAAGTTCATCATCTATTATGGGAGAAAATGCAGAAACAAATAGGGGAGTGCTGTTAAAAGCCACCTAATAGATTATTCTCTAACATTTCTGGATAAGGTGGCACCTGAGCTGGGTCTTGCAGTGTCCTAGAGTTGCCTGGGTGAAAACAAGTGGAAAGAACAGAAGGAATGCTTGGCAGAAGTGGGAGAGAACACAGCATATTTCTTTTCTAATAACTTGTCCTGATTCTGGCATCTACAAATGCTAACATCTCTGAATTTAGCTGGGCTATTTTAGAAGGTAATTAATTTTTCGTCTGCACCACCTCTTGGATAATGAATATCCATGAGGTTTCCACTCATCATGAAAAACATACTTTTATTTGTTTTAAATTTGTCTAAGTGCTTCCTAGTTTAATATTTTCTTTTTTTTTTTGCTACTAACTTTTCCTTTTTAAAAGAAGATTTATGTATTTATTTTAGAGAGAGCGAGAGGGTAGGGGGAGGGGCAGAGAGAGAGGGAGAGAGAGAATCTCAAGCAGACTCTCCACGTAGTGCAGAGCCTGACACAGGGCCTGATCTCAGGACACAGGAGATCATGACTTGAGCCAGAATCAAGAGATGGATGCTTAACTGACTGAGCCACCCAGACAATCCCAAACTTTTCCTTCTTTAACCTAAATTAAAGCTCAGGATTCCTAGAGAAGTGCCTAAAATGTATTATACATTTATACACAAACATACACATATACACAAAAATATAGATACATATGTTGATTTTTATTGGGGTACATTTATTGAGTCAGAAAATGAAAATTCACTTAAGGAGGAAATATAAAATATTTTTATTTGAAATATATTTAGGTTGTAAAGTTTTATGAAAAATTTTATAAAGTTCAAAAACTAAAGGACAGTCAATTATGTTTCCTCTTTGGAAAATAATCAATTGTCAAAGGATTAAGACTTAAGAGAATGGATAGCTTTATATTTAAATTTTAAAATAGATTTGTTTCAAAATGTGTCATTCCAGTAATAATGGTGAAGATCAAGATTACCATGAAGCTTACATGGGATTTTGAGTTAACCACCCAAACTAATTAAGCAAAATTATCCTAATTTGTTTATTATGTTAATGATCTGAATTAATTTATAGTAATTTAGCATGTATTACTAAAGATTTATTATGTTTCCTACTAAATGACTTAAGAGCTATAAATCCCATGGTTAAATGTAATTAGTGGAGACATATTTATCGAAAGGGATAATTACATCTGATAAAAGTTCTTCAGTTAGGCTTAATTAAAACAGATTATTCCCCCCTAAATGAAAAGTAAATATGGTAATTACTGGGTAGATTTTCATAGCAAAAATGAGTACGTCAGCATTTCAATTTTCTAAAAGGGGTGGGAAAACAAACTATGTAACTGATTACTTCCCAATAAAGTATGATTAATAATCCCTGGGAAACAGGCATTTTCCAGGAGTAAACATTTTGCTATTAAATTACTAAAAGGGGAATTTTGCTCAGGAAAATTTATCATTAACTGACTTCTAAAGTGGACTATGGCTATTTTTGAACATAATGAATAGTGTTTTAAGGAAATTTCCTTTTTTTTTTTTTTCCTGAGATTATCTCTAGCTCAGCTAAATAGCAGTGGTAGGGAGAAAAATGAAAGTTAATCACTGGAAATAAAAATTTCCACAATAACCTGGGCTGGATATGGCTCTACAGGCACAGAATGTATAAGACCAAAATCTCAGAACATGTTCAGGACTTATAAATACTGAGATTACATTGTAAACCTATGTATCAGTTACAGGTGTGCACGCATATTAATGTGTAAAACTACATACAGGGCATATTTTAGATTATCTTTTGTATTTAATCAGTATTTTTTTCAGTAGCAACACTAATACTAAAAAAATTCCACCTTACTTTTTAAAGCATTTTCAGGAAATTATTAGTTCATTAGATCATTCTATCCCCCTGGAAGACAGATAAAGCAGGGGTTATTCGCCTCAGAGAAGCCAAGTTCAGGGTTATACAGTTAATTAGTATATGAGTTAGGACTTGAATTGATATTTGGGCCCTTAGTATAACATCCTCTCTCTGGCATCATTAAAGTATAGATGGGCACACAAACATGGTGGGAAGATGGGGTTGACTACATGCTACATGCTACAAACTAGTATGCATAAGTTCATCTCTGTAGCATGGCCAGGTGGAACATTCTATATTCATGGCATGGCTCTGGGGTTAAAACAAATAGTGAAACAAACAGACCTGGTATGGTGGATCCCCTTGGAGCCGAGTAGATGGGATGACCTACAGACTGGGTGATGAATGGCATGCATTGGTCTGCATGTGGAAAGTTTACAGAAGGATGAAGGCATATGGGCCACCATCTGTCTACTGCTTATCTGCCACTTGGTGGAGTTGAAGCTAGACCCTGGCCATTCTGATATTCTCACTCCTAGACTTTTGCCATATTTAAATATGTGCCTTTCTCTGGAGACCTCAAAGTATTATCACAGACAGTATTGCATTTCTCCTTACAATATCCTTTTGCATTCCATAGAGCCCAGATGATTTATCAAAGTCAATAGCTATGGCTAATATATGCTCTGTCCTCCCAGAATTACATAAATGCCTAAGCACAGAGGCTGAGGAGAGATCTGTGCTGTCATAGCTGTAAAACTGAAGGCTTTTTAAGAAAGACCTCAAGCAGAAGCTCTCCTCTTTTATGCATGGGCTTTAAAGGGCTCTCTCCCCCCTCCCCGACCAAGAATAATTGAATTAATATTTTTCAGTGTTTACTGAATGCTACACATTAGGCAACTCCATTTTAATCAATGTCTACATTAGTTTCAGGGACCTGCTTCATTTTTATTGTTGAAAGATGTCAAGTTGTATCGGTCAAATGCAACTGAAGGACATTTCAAACAGTTTTACTAAATATAGCTTAAATATCACTGTAATAGACCCCAAAGGGTGTCTAGATTCATTGGACATACTGGGAATTGATCATTTCATTTGTGGTGCCGCTATGTGGGCCACATTCTGTGACTCTCAGGTCACTTTTTAACATAGAGATGTTGGCTATATTTGTTGAAATGATAACTGAATTCTTAAGACTTGCATAAAAGCCATACCAAATTCAGACATACACCTGGGTCTCTAAGTCTTAGAGGCAAATTCAGTGCATGTGAGTAAAAATATACAGGTTGATGACCAAAAGAATCTATATTTTGAAAATTAAAAATGAGATTAAAGGACTTCTAATTACTCATGAATTATTTGCGGGCAGTAGGTCTGATAAGTGCTTTGGTGAGAAGTAGTAGATGGACATATGCAACTTGTATCTGAGTAGAGATGCTCCAACCCCCATGTCTGTGGCCATGCATCAGGATTCCAGAGCTTTTTCATAAGAAAAATATAACTTTATTCACATAAAGATGATGACAGTTAAACAAATTCAAGAACCTCCATAGGGGTGGTATAATCATATCATAATAAGGGGTATGAATTGTGGAGCCAGAGTGCTTGGATTCAAATATGGCTTTGCCAGGTATTGGCTGTCTGTTCTTGGGGAAAGTTCCTGAACTGTCTGTATCTTGTTTTCCTCATCTGCAAAATGGGGGTAATATTAGTTCCTACCTCATAAGATTGTGTAAAGGTTAGATAATTTTAGGTCTCATTATTAACCCACATAGATTTAGGATTAGATTTATTTACATTTGCCTGATGTCTACATGCTCCTGCAAGATTTTGTATTAGAACTACATGTACACTTTTTGGCCTTGATTTAATATAATATATGCTAAATGATGTGAACAGGCTGATTCAGGAATAGGCTAATTTTGGCTCCAGACTGAATGCATCTGAGTGGCATTCATTATCCTGTTACATTACCTTGTTACCTGTGAAATTTTCATTATTCTGTTACATTAGCCTGCTCTCCACATGGTTTTCATTTTGAGGGTGGGCAGTGTAGGATGTGCCCTTGGTAATTTAGTGGTATGAATGATTATTAAGAGAAGAAATCTGTGTCCATCAAAAGCTGTCATGTGCTAGCTGTCCAAACAAGAATCCCATTTTTTTAATCTATTTTGTTCTCCTGTTTTATATTCATGATTTGCTTTAATATATTTTGATTCTGAATTCCAAAGGATCAATGTAATTATCCTCAAAGTAAATAACATATATCTAATCTGCTCTACTTTTTCATAGCAGATAAATCAGTTTTTCAAGTCTTTTTCTTCGCATTTGTTCACTGACTTTGCCATCATTAATTTTTACTGTTTCCAGAACATGGTTTGCAGCCTAATGATACATCAACTTCTCAACTGTTGTCTATATAACATTTTAATATTATCTTCCAATTTGACTAAATCATCCAATGGTTACAAGTAGAAATTTTAGGTGTGAAAAGTTTTGGGACGGTAGAAACCTACCTTTTTTCTTCCTTAATCATCAACTCTTTCCTGTAACTGCCTTTATGGTCCAAGACACTAGGTAAACCCTATGGCTCCTACAGAAAAATGCCCAATACTACCACAGGTTAAAAAACGGATTGCTATTCATGAATTTAAAAATGCATTATGCATTAATTTATTTATCTTCTTAAAGTTCACCTTCTCTCTCTGGGATGCTCTCTCCCCAGTCTAATTTCTTTAAAACAAAATTCAAATATATAGAGGATGATTGAATACCATTTACTAGGAAATTGTGAACTCTTGGTCTTTTTATTTCTTTAAGGTGGATGTGAGGAACATGTGGATTTTTTTTTTTTAGCTCTATGATTCCCTCTAAACCAAATACTTCTACTTTAAATACAAAATTACAGCCTTAACTTTTCCTAATGTTAACAGTAGAGTACATGAAGGGGAAAAATGTGCAATTTGTTAAAAATAATCCCAACTCTTTTATTGCCTTCCAATCCAAGATAATTGCATATAAAGAAATTCATTTAAATTATTGACACTAATTTACTAACTAGAATTTTAAATAATAATTTCATGAAAAGGAAAATTCAGCAAAGTCTCAGAAATAAACAAGATTTAACAACTTATTAGAACTGTTTCTACATTGTTATAAATCAAAACCATATTTCTGTAATTTTGGCAGCAACAATTTTCTTTTTACAGAATATAAAGAAATATCATGTATAAGATGTGGCTTGGTAACTACATACTTTAGTTCTTATTAAAACAACTACAAATTGCTTTTTTTCCCCTCCTTGTTTTTGTTCTTTATGTAGTCTATTTCCAGAACTTGTAAACTGAAACCTTACCATAACACATTCATTCCAGAGAAGGAACCTGTGGTTATTCTGTGCTTCTTTCATTTTATTCAGCAAATATTTAAGCACCTACTATGCTAGGCATTGTTCTAGGTGCTGGGATATGACAGCTGAATGAGAACTCAATCTTGCCCTCATGGGGCATACTTGGTAGGAGAGGAATACAAACAAAGACCTAATGTATAAAATCATCTCAGTGAGGCAGAGTTCCATGGTAAAAATAAAGGTAGTAATGTGGAATGGAGTGGTGGTGTGGGGAGGAGGCTACAGAGGAGATGACAGTTGAGCCCCATGGTGAGAAAAACCAGCCCCCTGGACACCAGTGTTCCCAGCACTGAGGTGGGGATCAGCTTGGTGTATTTGAGGACTAGAGAAAAAGCTAGTATGACTGCAGCACAGTAACAAGGGGGCAGTGGTAGGAGATATTGTTAGAAAGATTACATAGACCCATGGTAAAGGGTCTGCGTTTTATTCTGAGTGTTGAGGAAACTCACTGGGAGTTTTGAGCAGGTGATTGACTTGTGACCTAATTTATCTTTTAAAATCACTCTGATTTTCAGGTGGGAAGTGAACATGACAGGGGAGGGGCAAGAATGAAAGTAGGAAGTGTAAGATGACCCTTAAACAAGAGGTTATTTCTTGGAATTGTCAGAATTTCTACCACGTAGTTTCATTTACAGAGACAACATGGCATTGGGGTGAGGCCTGGGAGCTGAATTCTAGACTAATTCTGCCTCTTGTTCTCTCTCCATCTTGGGCTTTAGGATATTGGGCCAGAGCCAGAGAGTCCTTTCCAGCTCTAATATCTTAAGAAGGCTACTCTTTGGACTCCAAGAAATTTCCCCAGTGGTGCAGCAGTCTTACGTCTCTGCTCTGGAACACTGAAGGTTCTTAGCTCTGCTAGTGATTTTAGTAGATCAGTTGTGATGCTGCAGAGAACTGGGGCCAGGTGAAACCGGAGAAGACTCTGGAGCCAGGTGGAAGGTAAGGTAAGGTGAGACCACTGGACTTTGGGAGCCAAGGTTTCAAGAAGGAAAACCATGTCAGAGGAAAAGCATAACCTGGCCCCTTTGTCAAGTCTGGGACCCTCAGCAAAGCAGGAACCAGAGGTACAGACAGGCTCAGAGGAGTTGAATTTGAGATAGGGTCACCTCAGTGAATAAGAACAAGGAGCCAGTAAGAATCATGGTCCCTCTG
Organism: Mirounga leonina; assembly: GCF_011800145.1. Taxonomy (NCBI): domain Eukaryota; kingdom Metazoa; phylum Chordata; class Mammalia; order Carnivora; family Phocidae; genus Mirounga; species Mirounga leonina. The sequence continues at coordinate 32,447,150 of NW_023270855.1, read as the reverse complement.
AGGAGATAGGGTTATCTGCATAGAAAGAATGGCTTTGGGCTTCTGATCTGACTTCATTTCATAGTATGGGGCATTGTCCAGAAAAGCTGGGAAATGTTTGAAATGTAGAACCTACTTCCTTCTAATCTCTAAGCAAGGGCGACTTAACTGGAGAGTGTGAGAGTAGTCTTACTCTAGGAAGGCTGAAAGGTGCTGCTGATTCAAACCTGTTTTAACATTAGTTCAGCCTTGATCATGTGGCTGGATTCTCAAAAAGGAGCTACTCTTCCACTTAGCCTGGTGAGTTCCTCCCAGGCAGAAATTGTGCCTTGGTTCATTTCTGAATCTTAAAACCTTTGCATGGTTCCTGGCATATGATCGTGCTGACTGCATGTGTGAACCAGCATAGTCAATGAAAGCAAGCTTTAGTTTCTACTTCAGCTGCTCAAGGCCCTATTTCATTCTTGTGTCTCAATTCTACCACAAAATTCTGTCTGGAACACTCTCTTCTTCAAGATTGAGTTCCTGCCCAGGTGTGAACTATTTTCCTTCCTCTAACCCTCCTTTCAGGAAGCAAATCTCAGTGACGGGTTTCTGGATATCTCAGAATGCTGACACCTCGAATTTTCTCTCCCTTCCCTCCCCTTCCCCACTGACCAGCAGGCGTCTCTAACACGTTGCCTTCTAACCCCATCAGGAGCCTTGTTAGAAGTACCTGTCAGGCCCTATGAGTCTTCTTGTCCCCCTGGGTGTGCAAATGTCCAACCTGATTCACAGTCAACCCAGCCCCAGGTCCATCAAGTCCATTCAAATGGGACAGTCTAAAGTGTAAATTCAGTAATAGAGTCAGACTATTTTTTTTAAAGATTTTATTTATTTATTTGAGCAAGAGAGAGAGCATGAGCGGGGTGGGAGGCTGGAGGGGCTGGGAGGGAGGGGCAGAAGGAGAGGGAGAAGCAGGTTTCTGGCTGAGCAGGGAGCTTGACTTGGGGCTTGATCCCAGGACCCCAGAATCATGACCTGAGCCCAAGGCAGACGCTCAACTGACTGAGCCACCCAGGTGCTCCTAGAGTCAGAACTTTTAAACTGACATTTCTGTTCAGGCTCCCATAGTGAAGTGACCCTATAAATTAACAATTTTCTTCAGCCCACATCCTCTGCCCAAGATTGATGAGACATATTTATTCTCAACATTAACAGATCTTTTCTAATGGAGGCATCAGAATTCACAACCAAGCTCTGTTCTATGACCTCTGGTTTGCACAGAAAAGAATTTCATATGAAGAAATTCCAAGGCCAATTTTCAGAATAGGTCAATGCATGTAATTTCAAGACACATTTGTCTGGGAGAGTAGGAAGAGCATAGGAAATAAAAAACAAGGCAGAGAGAATTCCCATTAAAGGTGTTCTCTTGAACTGACTCAGGAGAAGATATTTAACCTGTTGAATAGCAATGGAAAGACTGGGCAGGAAATGAGTACATTGCCAGCGCCATGGAAAACCAGGTAACTGTTCGGGCATTCAGAAAAAGATCTAATTCAATTTAGCAAGCTCGTAAAATCATTAAGAGCTTGAACTCTGGGGACTGACTCCCTGAGTTCTTATTGCTGTTAGGTGCTAAGTGTGTGACCATAGACAGCTCACTGAACCTCTTTCTTCCCCAATTTTCTTGATAATAAAACTGGGATGATAATAGTACCTCACTTACCGGAGTATGAGGATTAAATGAGTCAGTCATTGTAAATGTTCAAGCACAGAGAATAGCACAGCAAATGGCAGACTTGGTTATTACTGTCATTGTTACTTTACCCTCACCATCTCTAGTGGTCACTCTAGACCATACCACAATCACCCACCCCCTGGAATATGGTATTTCTTAGGTGATAACACTGCTATAGACTCTTCGTCACTCAGCATCTGCCCATGCCTCACTTAAAGCCTTTCTCCTCAAATTCTTAATCGCAGGAAACAAACTGAGTGTTGTTGGAGTGGGGGGTGGGGTGGGAGGGATGGGGTGACTGACTGGGTGATAGACACTGGGGAGGGTATGTGCTCTGGTAAGCACTGTGAATTGTGCAAGACTGTTGAATCTCAGATCTGTACCTCTGAAACAAATAATGCAATATATGTTAAGAAAAAAAAAAGAAGAAGAAGAAGAAGGTAGCGGGAGGGGAAGAATGAAGCGGGGGAAATCGGAGGGGTGGATGAACCATGAGAGACGATGGACTCTGAAAAACAAACTGAGGGTTCTAGAGGGGAGGGGGGTAGGAGGATGGGTTAGCCTGGTGGTGGGTATTGAGGAGGGCACATTCTGCATGGAGCACTGGGTGTTATGCACAAACAATGAATCATGGAACACTTATCTAAAACTAATGATGTAATGTATGGGGATTAACATAAGAATAAAAAAAATAATAATAATACAGCATCTGGCATATAGCATATACTAAATAAATACTAGTTCCTTTCTCTTTCTTAGCTGTTGTAACATCAGGTGGGCAGGTTTTTCTTTCTCTGTATTGGTAGCACGTATGGTTTGTTATTGTAAAGAGGGGGTTGGCTTCCTAATTTACTGCATTTGGCTTTAAAAAAAAAAAAAAAGCCTTTCTCCTCAGTTTGGTCCAAGTGACCTTTTACAAAAGTAGATCTGATCATGTGACTTCCAGATGAAAACCCTTCCAGTGAGTGCCCATAACTCTTGAATCATATCCATACTCCTTTGTTCAAATGGCACTATTATTTTTTTTTAAAGATTTTTTTTTATTTTATTTATTTGAGAGAGAGAGAATGAGAGAGAGCACATGAGAGGGGGGAGGGTCAGAGGGAGAAGCAGACTCCCTGCTGAGCAGGGAGCCCGATGCGGGACTCGATCCAGGGACTCCAGGATCATGACCTGAGCCGAAGGCAGTCGCTTAACCAACTGAGCCACCCAGGCGCCCAAAATGGCACTATTATTTAAAGGAGCCAATCTATACTCGACTTCATGGTCCTAATCACAGTCTCAATGAACTAATTAATTATGTGATCATTTAATGTCTATCCGCCTAATTACACTATGACCTCCATTATCTAGTGGGGGAAGAGTTTTCTGTTCCACCTCTAGTGTCTAGCACAGTGCCTGCCACTTGGTGGATGCTCAGTAAATACTTGTTGAGATATCCACTAAGTATATTTGTTGAACGAATGGATGTGGCTAAGTGTAAAGACAGTATGAGACAATTTTGTTATGTGGTGCAATCAAAATTTCCCTTGTGGTTGTGTTTCACACAGTTTTGATGTAAACTTTTATTTTCATTCCCTTTAAATGTCACATAATGGGGTAGAATGAAGAGAAAAGACAGAGATGGCAGAAGGAAAGAAGAGTCACAGAAGTAAATTAAACTATTGAAAAAAACAAAATAGTTCCATCTTAACATTTAAATGATATGATTTTGAGAATTTAGTGTTAGAAGATTTTTTCTTTTTTTTTTTTGCCAATTTTCCAATGTGTTTTGAATTTCAAGTCTGTCGGTGATGTTTTATGATGAAGGCATTTTCTTTTATTTTCCGCATATTTTTTTAAGTTTTAGCATTTACATAGTTATCTCTCAAATAGAACTCTATGCCCAGCATAAATAGGGGAAGGCATCTAGACCAAATTACTTTTTTACCACACAAATAACCAGCATCCTCTTCTTAGAGATTATATAAATTTCTCAATTTTGTCTTTTACTTATAATGTTAGGGTTTTGCCTAATAAGTGATATCTGCTCATTCACCTTTTCAGTAAAGATTTACTAAGTGTCCAGTGGGCCAACAACTGTGTTAGGTTTAGCTAAACTCACATTTGGAGTACAAAGCAGATCTTAATGGGTGACTCATACAAAATAACAACACTTTTTTTGCCATAAATTAAAAATGTGCAGCAACTTTTAAATTCTCTGTGCTCTCTTAATATTTTAAAGCTTAAATTGACCACAGTAATCAGTGTGTATGTGTGTGAGTGTGAGTGTGTGTGAGTGTGTGGGTTGGGGGAGATGAGAAGAAATGTCGGTTCTCTCGCTGAACTAAAAATATTTATCAAGTATGCTGTTTAGGGGCGCCTGGGTGGCGCAGTCGGTTAAGCCTCTGACTCTTGGTTTCAGCCCGGGTTGTGATCTCAGGGTTGTGAGATCGAGCCCTGCTTCGGGCTCTGCACTCAGCTTCAGATCCACTCTCTCTCTCTCTCTGCCCCTCCCACTCTTGTAAATAAATAAATCTTGGAAAAAAAAAAGTATGCTCTTTAGCAGTGTTACTGGTGACTACATTGTCAAGAATAGCATAAAGTGCAGCTGTTCCCCTCCCCCTTGAATCTTTTCCTAAGAGAAAGAGCTGACTCAGTTTCTTTCAGCTCTAATCCTTTGGACTCACATATGCTGAAAGCCAAGATTTTGTAAATTTTGGAAAGAGTGGACAAATTAATTGCTCTTACTTTCAGTACTTTAGAAAACCCTCAAGTGCATAATACAGACCTCTGATCCAGAATAAACGATGCTTAAATCTGTCATTTGGATGTTATAGCTGTCTCCTGACTACTCCCTTGGCCTTGACTCCTGATGACTTCAGGCAGTGCTGAGCTGAATTATCCCCTAGCCGGTGAGGGCATTTTTTTGTGTAAATGCATGGTGGAAATTGTCAAATACCCTTCCCCCCAATTCCCTCATCTGATGCACTTGAACCATGGTAGAGTTTTGTTGAAGCACTGCTTGACAAGCTGCCAGAACAGATAACGGGCATCTTGTGGAGAGTGCTGTGGAGTGAAGAGGTTGAGGAGGAGAATTTTCAGGAAGTGAAGCTGTGCGTGTGGATTAGCCCACCTGCATTCCAACTCACCAGCACAACCAAGGGCTGATCTCAGTGCTCGACAGTCTTTAGCATCCCCAAGAATCTTCTGTGGAACTTACCGGTTCAGATAACCAGTGGCATCATCACCCACCCCCTGCCTGAAGACCTGTCTTTACTAGGTCAGGGCTGGGGGCTGACTCGGGACCAAGCACCTCAGTAGGGGAAGTGGGGTCTTTCCTAAAGGTAGTTTATTTTATTTATATGTATTTATTATAATGTATGTGTTATATGTTTGTTATATATAAACTATTTCCTTCTTTGCTTTGGCTGCCAGGAAGCTGATGAGAGTAATGGGAATACCACTCCCTTTTTATTTTGATGCACTCATTTCAGTCAATGAGAGACAGCATTGCAGAGTGGTTAAGAGTATGGATTCTAGATCCAGACCCCCAGCTTTGAATCCTGGCTTCCCACCACTGATTTGTGACCTTATGCACCTAGTTACCTTTTCTGGGCCTCAAATTTTCAAATTAGTAAAACTGGAATACTAGTCAAGGATCATAGAATCCTTGTCAGGATTAAACAAAGTAATACATGAGAAGTGCAGAGTAGTGCCTGGCACATAGTTAACACCCATGTGTTTTTCTTTTATTACATATGTGTTATTATTTACTCCTCACAACAATTCTATGGCATGTCTATTTTATGCCTCGGGTAGAAAAAACTGGATTTCAGGAAGAGTTGGTAACTTGCCTGAATTCTCCCATTCGGTGAAGTTTCTGTGATCCACATTCTGTCTCAGTCCAGGTCTTTTGATGGTCCCAACAGATCACAATGTTTTCCGTGTTGTCAGAGATAAAGTTAATGCTTATTCCCCTCTATTAACCAATGTAGTTGTAATATTTGTATTTCCACTCTCTCAGTATAGGTTTTTATATCCCCTTTCCATTGCTTTTTGATTGCACTATCTTATACATCTCTCAGTGTAAGCTGCCACAGATATTTTTTTGAAAAGGCAGGGAATAGTTTTCAAATAAAATAAATACATTAAGGCAAATATTCAGCATGTGTGTCTGTTGCCCGAGTGAGTAGCCATGTAAATGCGTTATGACTGACAGTAAAAGTGTGCCATTGAATGAGACCCAAGGCAAGCATTGCCAATGTTTTTGGAGAAGCTCCTCTTTACAGAGAACTGGCTAAGAAAAGAAGTTTGCTGAGTAAATCCAGTGTCATCTGTTTCCATTGTACTGGATTTACCAACAAAACTCCACAAATTATATAGAACGACAGCAAGATATAAATTCAAAGAATAAGAGGCTGTATTTTTCTTGAATGCATAAATATTGGAGGCAGAAGCTGTGGTTCAGCTGACTTGATAATTGGTTGAAACTTGGATATTGATTGAGTCTAGTTCCTGCAGAGATTTTCCCCCCTTACGAAGTAAGGAAAGTAGGTCAGAGCAGATAGCATGGCTGGAATGCATAACAAGTTGCTAAGAAGTAGAAGCTAAAATGATTTAGCAAAGATTGTGGTGAGAACCAGCTTACCAATTCATGAATGCATAGAATGTCTGTTGCTGTGTCATCATCCCTATTACCTCTAATTTGAAGGATAGAGACACACACCAGAAATCATCTCCAGTTCTTTTGGTCTTTGTCATGAAGCTCACAGTTTTCCCTTCCTTATGGGGATTCCTTACATTTTCTTCTTTTCTGGACAACAGCTGATTGTTTCCTGCTTCTTCAAACCTCAGGAAGCACTTTTATGAGGCTGCGGAGGCGAAGTGCACTTTCTGGGATTCTTTAAGACTGCAACCTACACCAGAGGAGCTAGTCTTCCATCAGGACCCCTGAAAATGTGCGTCACTAGAATCACTGCAGGAAGTTAGCATGCCTGGCATGCAATGGCCATGACTTTCAGCCCCAGCCTTTCAGCCTCTGCACTGCTGACCAACTGGGCTCTGCAAACATTCTGACAGCCGCTACATGTGTAGAGTCTGCTTGGGGTATGAGATGGACCTCATCCCAGGGAGGAGCTTTCCAATAGTTTGTAGAGCTGTCTCTAGGAATTTGGGAAACAGTCCCTTCAATCTAGCTGTGCCATGAGCCAATCACTAGCAGGAGCTTTTTAATCTCAGAATAAATACATGTGATGTGGAGCAACGAGGGATTTTTGCTGTTCCGTTACCGAGCACAGATCTTCCCAGAGCAAAGCTTTCAGGCCCTGGGGATCCCCCTGCCTTCCCCAGCTTGATTGCTTAAAACAAACTGTTATATTGGAAAACCAGAATTTTTCTGCTTGTTTCACAGGAAGATTTCCTCTTATTTCTCTTTGAAGTAGTTTCATGGAAGTTCCCAAATGCTCAGGAAAAGCCATCTTCCATTTCAGCGTGGCATGGGGGGTGCTTCTGTGAGATCCACAGACTCTCAGCAGCCAAACCACATCATCCAAGCAGTTCTGTACTGCATAATTGTCCTGTCACCAAAGGAATGCAAAGAAATAGCTGATGAACCTGAAAGAATGTGACTAATTGTCTCCTGCATCCATTAAGCATTGGGAGGCTGAGTTTAGAAATAGCCTTATGCTGATCCTCAAGTTGTGGGCAGTTAAAGTGCTCTATAAATAGAAGTGGTGGGTTCGAGTATTTATTCATTACTTCTTCAAATATTTATCGAGTGCCCACCATATGCCCAGCGCTGGGCTAGGTGCTGGGATGCAGTGGTGAACAAGACAGATATAAGCCCGGTCCTCACAGAACCTCCATTCTAATGAGGGAAATAGACAATTAACAAGTCACAACTACAGAGTTGAAGGTGATGAGGTGGAAGGCCACTAAGGCAGCACTGTGGACTGAGTAGTAGGGGAGGGTCTCTCTAAAGAGAATATTAGAGCAAAAACCCGAAGGATGAGAATGAGCTGGGGACAGGGCATTTCAGGAGAGAGAAAAGCAAATACCTAGAATGTGAGGACTTGCTTGCTGTGTTGGAGAAACAGAAAGGAGGCTCAGTGCTTCTCCTCTTTTCCCTTCTCTGCCACTTTCCCGCCTCAGTTGGTGCAATGACTCTGGAAGAAAACAGAGGACCAAATCAAGCAAAATTAATAAAAATATGGCAGACAAAAGTAACAATTTTTAAATGAGAAATACAACTTACCATTCAAAATAGTATTTCTTCACATCTTTGACAATTTGTGCCATCAGAATCAGTATTCATGAGAAGGGCGATCATTTCTTGATTAAAAATCTAATACCTAAGTGTGATTCTAATATATTGGTGAATGCCTATGGGAGCCATTTTCAATTAAATGCTACTGAATATATCTCTATGTGATTGTCACTCAGTAATTATCTAGAGTAAAATCATGTGCTATGAATGCTTAAATTTGAAACTGGGTAAAAAGTGTAAAAATTATAGCTTGATTTTTTTTTTTTCCTACAAAGCATTAGGATCACTTCAAAGAAATTTTCATGATATACATTTTTTCCAAAGTATATTTTTGTTGTCTTCCTACTTCTTCCATGATTATTCTGTCCTTTGTCAGTGAAAGGAATAGCTGCTTTACTGCTCCTTTCAAACATCTGTGCTATTTTACTTTATTTTAGATTTACAAAATGCCATTGATTCCACAAATATTTTTTGGGTATTGCTCTATGTCCAGCCCTCAGCTAGGTGTTGGGAATACAAATACGAGTAGGAGAGAATGTTTATCCTCTTGGACATGCCATTATGTGCCTCTTAGGGCAAGCCTTCCAATTACAAAGAGACAATTTAAAATTTGCTACTCTCTAAAATTCTTCAATATCGTAGAACTAGTTATGACAGCAGTTTATCCCCAAACTTATGTGGTAAATAGGGAAATATAATTTTACCACCTGTTCTTAGAGACCAAAAATAAAAACTGAAATGAAAACAAACTCCTGCCCAAACAAAAATTCTTTCCAAACCCTGTCGGCAAAGTGATGAGCCCTGACACAGGTGCTGGCGGTCAGCAGGATGGAAGTCAAGGGTTGTTTCAGTGAGTGGGAGGGGCCACACGGAGGGAGCTCTGCTGATGCTCTGTACACACCAAACACTCGTGTGTGAGTGTGTGTGCATGTGAATGTGTGTGTGTGTGTGTGTGATGGAACAGACAACTGAGTGGGGCTTTAGAGTTTATTTCAGTCACAGCCTTAGGGCATGGTATGCAGTCTGGTTTCTGGAACTTCCACATCGCAGAGATGCAGAAACTAGGGTGCTAAGAGAATCAAACTACATGACCCATACCGCCGGGGCCCCTATGGTCTGAACTGACTCATCATCCATTGGCCAGGTATGGCTGACACAGAGTATCCGTTCGCTGCGTTAGTCGGCAGGAGGCTGGATCTTTGACTTAAGCTGTGTGCATGTGTGTGTGTGCGCCCGCGCGCGTGTGTTGTTCCTCAATAAAATTTCTACCTTTGCTAGGGCTACTGCCGAGAATAAAAAACGGTAGGCTGAGGAACAAGTTCCTATCTGAATGCAAGTAGACTGAAGGACACGTCTTTGTCTTAAAGGTGTTGCTGCTATTACTGTTCATTTGTGCTTGAGGAAATTTCTTGTTTTAGAGTGGTCAGTGTTAAGAGCAGTATGAGAAAGTCCACAATGTACAGTTAAATATCTCACAAGGTCAGTCAACAAAAGACAAAATAAACTAGCATCAAATTGGTTTTACTTGACAGTAAAGTTTGGCCAAACTTTATTATTACAATCAAATGCTCAGTGGTTGCTAGATATGTAATTTCTGTAATTTTAGTCTCAAATGGGAAACCTTTCATTGTGGGAGAATCATAAAATCATGGTGAAGGAAAACTACAGATAGTGTACAGTGAGAGATAAGATATTTCTTGATAAAAAATGCTGGTTATGAACTTCACAATGTTGTGTTGAGTGAAAGAAGCTGGCACAAAGGAGTATGTACTCTGTGATTTCCATTAGATGAAATTCAAGAATAGCCCTAAGTTATCATTGTTTATAGAAATCAAGGAATTGACTGGAAAGGGACATGATGGAACTTTCTGGAATGATGGAAATGCTCTATATCTTGGTGGTTACACTTTAGATCTGTGCATTTTAATGTATGTAAATGATATCTCAATTAAAAATGAATAAAATTATACACACACACAAAGATTAACTGTTAAATATAGTCTCAAACTTCTTTTTCCTGAATTGATCCTCATGCAAATATATCGATCACATCTGATTTAAATATTTCTTTCTTTTACCTATTTGCCAAATGACAACTTGATTAAATAAACAACATTAAAACCTGCATAGCCTCACAGATTTCCTAATTGTAACTCATACTGGTAAACTGTTGTTTACATCCTAGATCCTACTGACTGTTCTGGTTTAGACAAGATGTAATTTAAAACTCTCTTAGTTTTTTCATCTGTATGAGAAATGATTAAACTTATCTGGAAGTTGTTGTAAGATCACATGAGAAAGGTGTGTTACAGTCCTGCTATTCAAAGGGTCCTCTGCAGGCTGGTAGCCTCAGGGTCACTCAGGTGCTTGGTAGAAATGCAAACTTGCAGGCCCCACACTGGACCTACGGAATCAGAATCTTTGTTTTAACAAAATGCCCAGGTAATTTGTATGCATACTAAAGGTTTAGAAGCACTGTCTTAAAGTATGTTGTGATCTTAAAAGTGAGATACAAATACTACAGACTGTCATTAATACAGTGTCTGTGGTGAAAACGTGGCCCGGCATTTTGCATATAGGTTTCCCTTGTTTTACCAGGCCATTGGACTGAAACCACTCTGCTGCCACTGTAGGTAACATCTTTGTGAAGTGTGGCTGCCTGAGTTGCTGGTGGAGGGACCTCATGAGTCAGCATCGAAAGCTGTCTGAGGATCAGTCAGCAGACTGCATTTCCAGTTAGCTTCTCAGGATACAATTTCATGTGGAATGAGAGTGGCCTAAGGTCCACGCGAACACAGCACAGACTGTCAGAACACTGAGATTTCTGTAGACTCTAAAGGCTGTCCTTGATTTTCTTACCCCTAAATCTCTCTTTAGCCGTTCTCATAAGAGAGATGCTGCCATCCACCTTGTCACTCAGGCCCGCCACCTCCAGGTCGTCCACGGTTCTCCTCTTTCATGACTCCTACCTCTACCCAAATCAGCAGCAAGTCTCCAAGCCTGTCTCTAAATTCTGCCTTGAGTCTCCCTGGCTCCCTCCATTTTCACAGCCACCTGCGATCTCCTTCTAGAACTACTGCCTCCTGGTGGCTCCCCGCTTCCACTGCGCATCCTCTGACCGTTCTCCCAAGCTCTCATCACTCCTCTGGGGAAACCCTCCCATGTGTTTCTGTTATACTAGAGTGAGTGCCAGACTCTACATCTGCACCTGAAAAGACCCACAGGGTCTTGCTTAACCCGGTCTCTGTGTATCTCTGCAGCCACATCTTGCCCCTCTTCCCTGTAGTTCACTGGGCCCCCGCCTCTCTCATCTCATTCAGGTCTTAGGTGTGAGGCGCTCCAGGCCTTCCGGCCTTGCAAATGCTGCTCTCTTGTCTAGATGGTTCTCCTCCCCTCCTTGGAATTCTTAGCTCATTTTAGACCTTTGGATCTCAGTTAGTCCCCCACCCCCTCGAAGGTGCCTTCCTGTGAGTGCTCTACAGAGAGTAGTCTCCTCTGTCAAGTTCCATTCCAGCCCCTATTTCTTTCCTTCATGGCACTTCATTACAAGTTGCAATCATTCTGCATCTTCGCCGTTCTATTTTTACCTTCCCTTTTAGAATCGTCGGGCTCATGTCTGTACTGTTCACTACTGTGTCCCCTGGTGAACCTTCGTGACTGGCACATGGTAGGTACTTAACAGATACTGGTTATGACGAACTGACTGAATACCTGGATGAACAGACGGATTTATTCCTTTGCATGGCTGAAGGGCTGCTTAATTATGTGATGCTGTCTGGAATTTATCTCCCATCAAAGTACAAAATGCCTACTTCTTAATTCTGAGCTCATCACCCTCACACCAGATTGCTGAATGGATTGTTAAAATTCTCAAAAAAGCACTTAAAGAAAAAAAAGAAAGAAAAGAAAAGCAGAATTCATTTTTGCAGAGCTTGTTTGCTTTGTATCCCTGGTCCTCCCATGACCTCGTCCTTCTTTTGGAAAGGGCGGTTCGGTTCCTTGCAGTGGTTTCATCAATCTCTGGTCCCTGGACCCCTGCTGTTGGAAACCACAGGAAAAGCAAGCACAACATCACCTTTAATTAGCAGTAGAGGAGGCTGCCTGATATACACAGATAGTGCCTTGAAAATAAGAAACAGAAAAATGTGAGGCAGGACCGGGTTCATGGAAAAGAACTAGGAAATGAAAAAGAATAATTATCCTGTTTTAACATAATGTTGTTAATCTGTATTGCCCATTATCATCTAGAGTGTCTTGCCTATTGAAGTATGTGAGCTGTGGAGCTGCTCTTTGCTCCAGCAGTGTAGCTAACGTAAGGGACTGGCTCCCCATCCATCATAATAATTAGTTTGTCATAATTTTCTGCCCTTCTTGGCTCTGCGGTAAAAAGATAGAAGAGGCATTTAAAGTTACTCAGGAATTGTTCCCCAAATTTCCTCCCTGTTCTTTATGGGAACAGATAGCTGTATTTCTGCCCTATTTATTTTATGTTTGTCCTGTGATAATGAAGTATATTTCAGCTGGAAGTATATAGCTTTAATTTTCATGTTCTACTTGGAAACATGTCGCTGTTTCATTTTGTTTCAGCTGTACAGTATATAAAGAGAGCCCACGCTTCCTTCTGCACTCACCCATCACCCACCAGAGTTAATTCCAGTTTCAAGACCAACATTATGACTTCACGAGCTGACTATATAATAGCAGGCACTGGTTCTGCAGTCCTGGAGAGTCTGCGAAGTGCTGTCCCCGGCTCCTCCCGGAATTCCCCCAACAGCGGGGCGGGGGTAGGGGGGCGGTTGGCAGCGGTGCAGGAGAGGCAGGGTGTACCCACATGCTCCTGTTAGAGAACGAGGAGGACACCAGGTCACTGACTGGCCCGGGTTCAGGCTGCTAGAGCTAGGGGGAGCTAGGACTTGGGTCCAGGTTTTCCAGTTGTAAATTATGGGCCTTCTATTTCTTTAGCAACATCTCCTTGTGCTGGAGTTTGCTTCTGCTGCTGCAGAGACAGGGCAAGTTTCAGTTGGTCTCTCATTCCCTCAACAGTGCAAATGGGATAAGCTTTCCTTCTTGTGGTGGAAAAAAACGAGGGCATGTTTGCATAATAATGTGGAGTTTAGAAGGAATTTTATGATATCGGGCAGAGGTTCTCAAAGTGCGCTCCTCAGACCAGCAGCATCAGCAGCCTCAGGAAGCTCGTTAGAAATATAGGTTTTCAGGCCTCACCCCAGACCTGCTGATCACAAACTCTGGGGTGGGGGCCAGAATGCAGGCTAAAGTTTCAGAACCACTGGTCTAAGGGGAAGAGGGGGAAACGCAGGGGAGAACAGAGAAGAGAGAAATGACATTATATGCCATGGAGAAAAAAAAAAACTTGTTCCTCTACTTTCTGAGGTTCAGTGTCAGGACTGTGTAAATTAAACTGACAAAAGTAGATTTACAAATTTTACTTGATGTTAATATTCTAATTTGTATGTGTACACGGGGGTCTCACAGACAAGGAAGTGAAAAGCTAAAGAAGCAGTTAGGTCTAAGGACTAATAGGCCGTTTTAACAAAGAGCCATACATTTGTGGAGAAGTGACAAGACAAAGGAAGAGAGTTTGGGCCTCTAGGGGCAGGAAGTGGTGGGAGGGTAAATATATGGGGGAAAACCTAATGGAAGATAAGAATTCAGTAAGATTTGTTTGTGCAGCTTCAAGAAGATGCTGTTTCCAGGAGTAAGAGTTGTCTCTTCTTCCAGATATGGGAGTGGGGGAGGAGGACACTTTCACAAAGGGAAATTTAATCCCTGCTTTCAGACAGAAAGGGGCAGGATAGAGAGCTTTTTCTGCATCTGCCGTTGCTCAGTTACTTTTTGTTCAAAATAATCCTCATGCCAAAGTGCTAAGCTTTGGGCTAGCATATTCTGGTCCCCTTCAACCCCGAGGGGGACTCTGGGGCCAGATTGCTGGGTTTCTCTTGCCTTCTTGTCACTTCATTCATCCACAGAGTATTTGCTGAGTACTTACTATGTGCCAGGCACTGTGCAAATGCTTGGGAAACAGCAGGGGAGAAAATCAAAGTTCTCTGTCCTCATGGACCTGACATTTTGCCCTACGTTCATTGAGTGGGTGATTAAAGGCAAAAATTACTTGCCCTCTCTGTCCCTTTTTTCCTGGCCTGTAAGGAAGGAATGCTAATAGTGTCTAACTCACAGGGATTTTGTAAGGACAATGCATAAAACACCCAGCACGCAGCATGCAGGTAGAGTCTACAAGGGCATGCCCCCTTCCTGATCGCACACTTCCAGTTGCCAAATGCTATTGATAAGCTGACAGTCCTATCTCTTGTCAACTGTCCCCAGAACAAGATCATAAACCCCAAAGAAGTAATACCATTTCCTAGGGCCAGGAAATGTTGGAAACAGTTGAAATGATAATTTCAACTATCATTGTGGCAATATCAGCCCAAATATTCTGGGAATAAATATGCTCCTGGTACTGTTTCTGAGTTCTCTAACCTGACATAAGCTCAGAGATGAGGAACTTACAGAATGATTTCAAGCAGCATGTCTTAGATTTAAAGGTCTGGCTGCTCCAGGAGCACAGAGATGGGAGTGAAGAGATGGGGCTTTCCAGGGCTGACTTCAGGGCTGTGCTCCCCTAAATAGAAAGTTGTGCTGTATCAAAGCCTGGTTCAAACCTCAGCTACTCTAAGACATGCTCTCACATTAGGTCAGCCTGTGTGAAATTCTCTAGTCAGGGGTTTGGTGCTCCCCTCTATCACTGATGGAGCCGACAAACACAGTTTACTAGCCACTGGGAAGCAAAGTATCGCATCTGTTGTATTATTCTGTGCTAGTTTCTTGAAATCCCTCCCACCCTAGTGTAAAACTGTAGTGAGAGCTGTATTGATAAGACAGTGGAGGTGGAGGTCCAGTGTGAACCTCCTATCCCCCTCAAATATAGATATCGAGGATGCTTTTTTTTTTTTTTTTTTTGCGTGGTATATTGGTTGGGTGTGTTGGAAAGAGAGAGAGAGAGAGAGAGACCGTGAGTGGGTGTGTGGGCATCAGGACAAGAGAGAACAAGAAGGAAAAGAGAGGGAGGAGGAAGGAATGAAGGCGGAAGGGGAAGGGAGAAAGCAAAGGAGCAAGAAAGAGAAGGAGGAAGGAAGGGAGGAAGGAGAGGAAAGAACACGGGCAGGAAGAAAAGTAGCGGCTGGGGGCTGGAGGGGACTAGGACCTGCAGAGCCCACTCCAACTTCACAGCCCAACCTGCTCCCTGGAGGAGAAGACAAGACAGCCCTCCTCCACTGCTGTCTGCCAGTGGGCATGGGTGGCCTGACACGCTTCTGTGTGGAGCAAGAGGTGGCCTGAGGGTGTGAGGACCACTTTGACTCCGTGTCCCTGACCACCTCTGTACTGTGGCCCAGTGATTGATGATTCTGTCCCTGTCCTCTTCTCTTCATTGGACCTGTGCCTCTAGTAGGGGACTCAGCCCTGTGGCCCTTGTGACACACATACACCACATCTGTACCTTCCTCTAGACTTTGGGTGTTTGGAGGGTGCAGGCCACATCTTGGGCACCATATGATTTCCCACAGTTCCAAGTACTTTACACTTAGTAGGGATCATGATATTTGTTTAATGTGGTCAGATTATTTACTGAGAACTGCCCGATTTCTTAGAAAAAATAGACCCATTGGGGCCCCAGTATACTCTACGGATTAGGAAGGATATAATGATTCCTCTTTTAATCCCTTCTTAATGACGAAACTTTACTGAGCTAAAATTTAGTGGACCTTTTTGTGTTTTCTCTCCCCCAGCCATGCCCCATTCTAATAGGAGGAAAGCTCTGGAAGAACCTCTAATATTTCAGATCTGAATTTAAGGAAGTCAGATTCAATTGCTTAGTTAATTAAATTTGCAGTATTCTCTTTGGAGATATTTATGGACTTATTTTCACACTTTTGTCTTTTCCTTTTCCTCTAGTTGAGCAGGAGCAAATACAAAGTGACAACCACATTACCGTACATGGAGTTATTTGCAGACCAAGATGATGGATTTCCTGATAATCTTTAATAGGATAATTTTCCTGGATGCATACTCCTGCCCCCTTGGTTTATCTGTTCACCTGTTGCATTATGTGTTATCTTAATCTCACATGACACCAAAGTTAGACCACAGCCCCATTTGAGTTTAGCAGATGCACTCTTTGAAATCTGGGGGTTTTCTTTGCAGCTTACAGCTAAAAGCCCAAGATTTGGACATATGTTCAAAATGGCCCATAAGATGAGGCCATCAAAGTTATCATTGCCTGAAAACCAAAGGATATATAGATTCCCAGTTCCAGAACAAGCTTTTATTCAGTATGAAACATTCAAGTGAGTTTCTCCAATAACTATTCTGAATACTACATAGCATTTAAAAAATCAAAGTCCATTTTTTACACCTCTAGCTTCTAGTATCTCTATGAGTATGTGCAGGAACTTTGCTAAAGTCTTTATTGCCTTCCCTTATAGAATCCTCACGATATCTTATGAGACAGGTTATTATTTCCATGTTATAAATGTAGAAACTGAGGCTCAGAAAGAGTAAATGATGTCCACCAGGTCACACAGCTTGAGACCAGGCTCTCAAGTCTAGGTCCTTTGATTACTAACCCAGAGTATTTCCCCTACTCCATTTTTATTATGTAAACAAACAGAACCTGAGATGAAAAGCACAAAATAGTAGTAGAAATAATAGATAATGAAAGCAATACATAATCCATAAATTAGTTAGGGTTTGACATTAAGAAATATGTACAACAATAGACTTTCAGACTCAGCTTCTTTGTAAAGACATTTAATACGGATTTCAAAGAACATCCAAGAAAAATTTAAAGGATAAAGAGGGGCCTTGCCCTATCAGATATCAAAACATGTTATGATCTATAACAATTAGAAAAGTGTGGTGTTGACAATTAGAAAAGTGTGGTGTTGATAAATGGACCAGGACAGAGAACCTGGAAATATACCCATAAAAAATGGAAAGTTTTTTGCATGAGAGAGTTGATATTTAAAATGAATGGCAAGGAGATGAGCTGATTATTCAGCAAGTGGTGATATTGACTATCTGGGGAAAAAAGTCCCTATCTCATATTATTTCTGGAAATAGTGGAATAAAAACCTAAAATTAAAAAATAAGTATTAGAAATCATAAGATCTCCCAGGGCATTCCTATGAGGACTTGAGTTAAAGCAGTAAAGTTGAAAATGTATTTGCCTGTACCTAAGAAATAACTATTGACTCTTCAGATGCAACCATATTAAAATCCTATGCTTTGTATCTGAGTGGGTGCTGCCGACAACACACGAGATGCACTGATATTACACATTTCCCACTTGGTTACCTAGTCCTTTTGGTAATCAGAAGCTTGTACTTTGGGGAGGACTGACTGAGATTGGGGGGGTGCCAGAATTTGTTATGGAGGAGAGCAAAGCGAAACTCCATCAACTCCTCATCCATCCCACCCAACAGTAGGATAGGTGGTCTTACTGTATGTTCCCATGGCAGCTGCTATTTCTGGACACTATGATTATTGCTGTTGACTGTTCTGGGTCTCCTGCTAGACTTTAAATTATAAGAGTAGAAGTTCTGTCTGCTTTGCTTACCAGTGGGCTTATCCCAATGCTTGGCCCATCCTGGTGCTCAACAATGCTTTGTAGAATTTGTAAATAAGCACATTGTCAGCCTTGTGGACAGGGATGACAAAGGTTGGTAGGGAAAAAGGTAGAAGTGTGTAATAGGGAGATTGGTAGGTCTATATGAGCATTCTGTGCCAGTTGGGAAATGCTTGTATCTGTGATTTCTGAAGATGTCCAGATAAAGAGAAAGCAAGGGAATGTACCATCCCAGGTCAGGATGGGGGCATAGAGGCATATGTGGTAAAGAACATAATAGATATCCTTTTCTCAATCCTTACATCATGTCAGACATTGTGCTAAGCACTTTGTGTGCATAATTCCATTTATTCTCCATATAAACCTCAGGGATGGATGCTATTATTACAGTGATTTTCCACATGAGCAAACTGAGGTTCAGAGAGGCTAAGTAACTTTTGCAGGGTCACTCAGCTAGTAAGTTGCAGAGTCAGAACTCAGATTCAACCCCCTAGTGCCTCCCAACAGACTGAACTGAGGCTAGTGAAACGGATGTTGTTTAGGGATCAGAAACTGTTGCATCCCTAGTCCAACATCCTGACTCTTCAGTTCTTCCTTACCCTTTTCATTAAAATGGACAACAAAAAAAACTCAAAGAAGAGGCACTTTACCACACCAAATCCAGCCCGTGGAGACCTCAGCCCTCCGTGTGGATGAGAAGTGATTGCAGGTGCTCTTGGCCAAGGCCCTCCCTGGTGGTTGATGTTCCCAGCTGCGAAGGGATGCCTGTAAGAGAGATGGCAGTCTCACAAGCTTTCTAGCAGGCATTGCTGCTTGCACACCAGCACCCACTTCACACAAGGCTCATCTTGGCCAGATGCAGCGCTTCATTAGACCGCCATTGTCTGCTCTGTCTTTTGCACAGGGCCAAACTTCAGACCCAGCTGCAAATTAGTAGTGGTTGTCAACCAACTGGATCCCTGCAATCGGTAATCTGCAATTTTCACTTGCCATGACTGATTGTCTCATTCTATACGAAGTTAGTGGTATGAACCTGGGCAATAATTACTTGGCTTCAGCTAAATGTATCTGTGTTTCTTAAATGAATTATAGGGACTGGTCTTAATATTCCTTCATTTTCTGTTAGGACATAGTTGAAAGTTTGCAAAAAATACCAAAAAACTGAAAAGAGTAGAACAACTTCCTTTATTTAAATTGTTCATTTCTATCATTACTTATGATGACTAGGCAAAAGACAAAGGACACAAACAAAAACAAAAGCCCACAACAACCCTTTTAATAAATGTTTCTATTTGAGTAAGGATTCCAAGATAAGAGCTTCAAGTTCCTAATTGGAGGAAGAGATAGAAAATCAATCAGTTGCCTGGAGAATGAAAATAAACTACTTAAATTAGCTTTGTGTGGCCTGTGGGTTTTTTAATCCTGGAAAACCAGAACTAACAAGGCTAATTTTGAGAGAGAATAACACTGATGCAGGTGTTTTGGACTCACATGAACAATTTTATATAGGAATATAATGTACATATGGTCACTAACTCCCAAGAAATGACCACTCTGGGAGAAAAATAAAATTGGCACAACAGATGCATTTGTTTATGTGACCTACATCCAAATGAGATAGCACTGACCTGCCAAATCTGAAAATAATGGTGTTAATTCCATCATACAGTATTTTGGCCCAGTTCCATAAACAGATAGTTCAGTTCCCTTAAGAAGAAGCTAGTGGTCACTCCATGGCCTCTCTTCAGAGGACGGGTTCTTCAGCAAGAAATTTTGGGGGCAGAAAGTATAGGACCTCTCTCTTGTTCAAGAACCAGTTTGACTTAGGGAGGTGAACAGAAACTTTTCCTTGGGAAGATTTGGAGATCCCTGTCCAGGTCATAAAAGGAAAGGTTGGGAAAGGAGAACCCAGCCTCCAGAGTCTACTCAGACAGGTCACTTGTGGTAATGAATCGAGGATCTAAAACCAATTCCTTTCAACTCTGTGTGTGGCATACCTTGCAGAGTTCCCATGTACCCCACCCAGGGGTGTGTCTGAGTTTGGAGTCACGTTGTTTGTATATGAGGCTGTGTGAGGACTGCTTCTTATGAAACCTCATGGGAACTAATTTGCAGATAAGGGTATGCTAAATGAGCATCTGAGTCAATGTAGTTTAACTCGGTTAAGACCTGTTGTTCCTGAAGCCTGGTTACCCTGGACCAAATCATGGCTAGTGGTGATGTGGGCCTGTAGGAAAAATTATTTAACCTCTCTGAACCTCATCTGTTAAAAGAGGATGACATCAGGACCTTCCTCAAAGTGCTATTGTGAGGATAAAATGAGATACATGCATACATTTTCACATTTATATTTCTAGCAGTCTGTTGATGATTTATGTGTTGGCATAGATGATGCAGAACTCAACTCAGATAAGTTAGGGTCAAAATAATCAAACTCATGTGACTACAAAATCTTTTGCTAAGAAATTAAGTTTTCTCCATAAGGTATGTGGTTGCAGGGAGGTGGCATCCTTAGGAAGACCCTCAGGGATCCAGCTCAGTCATCTTTGGAGTTTGAGACACAATTTGAAGTGTAGAATAGTTCAAGACTTTTATATTACCTAATGGAAGACATCTGACCATAAAACTAGTAAAATAGCATGAAGGGATGTCTGCAAAATACACCCTCTTCTCACCCTAATCTGCTATCAGTTATATACTAAATCAGAGAACAGCTAACCACTATCTAAACAAATAGTGATATTAAAAGTTAAGTCATTTTGATGGTACTAAATAGTTATTCATGAACAAATTAAATTGAAAGTCATGTGGTTCATAGAGTCTCCCCTAAAATATCAGATAGCATCCATCTTCCTATTTATCAATAAGCACAAGACATCCATAAAATCATAGGCTCTGAAAACTTCCAGAGACCTTCTCATAGGTAAAACTCATTCATTGCAGGTTATATCAGTAAGTCAATTCAACTTAGTTTGATAGCTCATAACTGTCCAGGCTGTTGCATTTACCGAGCCATGCACTACCCTTTTTTCAAGCGTGCTTGAGAAAATTACTTGTGAGACTATTTCTCTTCTGGGCACAATCAAGTGCTTTAGAATGAACTCCATACTGCAGATTCAACATAGCATTAGGCTTGGTAATAATATCAAAAAATATTGCTTTAATAATGCCGTGAAGTTGCCTAGAATCCCATGACTTTCCTTCTGCTAGTAATTCAGCCAGAGAATTTTTTTTAAAGATTTTATTTATTTATTTGAGAGAGAGAGTGAGAGAGAGAGAGAGAGAGCATATGAGAGGGGGGAGGGTCAGAGGGAGAAGCAGACTCCCCGCTGAGCAGGGAGCCCGACGCGGGACTTGATCCTGGGACTCCAGGATCATGAGCTGAGCCAAAGGCAGTCGCTTAACCAACTGAAGCACCCAGGCGCCCTCAGCCAGAGAACTTATCAGTGAATGTGTGTGAGTGCCAAAGAGCAAGGCCCGGTTTAAGGACAACAAAAACCTCAAGGTTAAGGAGAGAGGACCAGAATCAACACCATCTATATGAGTTGGCTTCTTTGGAGGGAGGCTGCTGCCCTCACCCAGGACCTGGTGACTTCTTCACTGTGAGAAAACAGGGCTGGATGGTCAAGAGAGGTCCTGGTGGGCAGTTTGGTTTCTTATTTGGGATCTTCCAATTATTCCTCTCCATTGCCAAGTTGATACAAACCTTTAAGGAAGTTCTCTCCTCCATGTCTTTCTCCTTTTTAAGTGTGTTGAAGCACATTGGAACTATAAAGCACTATGCAGATGTAAGAGCTTCATGTACCATGTGCATGTTTGATATGGTGCCACGTGCTGTGGAGAGTCTGAAGGAATCACGCACTGTGGGAGGGACAGAGATATCCATCCTCAAATCCAGCATTTCCCCAAGTGGGAACACCTACCACTGGTGGTGCCTGGGATAATGTTAGCTGACAGGTGAAGGAGGATTTTTATTATAATGGTCATAATTTATATTTCAATAAGTATGCATGCATTTATCATGATATGTAATAGGAAAAATAAAATTAGTGTACCATTATATAATAGGTATTATTGTATAGGACAAGGCTAAGTACATAGATTCATTGATTTAGTTGAAATAGAGAAAAAAAGTGAGGATACACAGACTTGATAAAAACTATGAAGATGGGATATAAATTACTGAGTTTTGAAAATATTAAGGCCAGAGAAGGGGATGGGACTGTCTTGCCCAAAGTCCGATAGCAAATGAGAAACAGTGCTGGACGATTATTCATGTCTTCTAAACCCCCAAGATCTTCCAGGTCTTTTGACGATAGCAGGACTTCTTCCTTCCTTAGCTGGCCATGTCTCCACTTCAGCTTTGAGTGCATCACGAAGAAGGCACAGTGCTTTTCTCTCTAGGGATATCCATTGAAGGGTTTAACTCAGTGAAGTGTTAAAAGCTTCAACAGTGCATTTGCAATATGGGGTCTTGAACAATATACTATCGATAGCTTATAGAACAGCTGCTGTGGGCGATGAGCTCAGACCAAAAACTGGGACCTTTCCCTGGCCCTTTGCAAAGCCTCAGAAGTTGTGCACAGCTAGAGAGAGGAAGCAGTGGCCAAGCCAAGCCAATTCAGCATGTGGCGTGCCTCCTGGTCTGCAGCCTACTTCTCCCACATGCCAGACCTAAATCGCCACAATGCCCAATTCCCATCTACTAAGAAAGCAAGGAGAAGATTAAAAACAAGAAGGTTTTGCTAAGAGACTGAAAAAAGGAGTCCCTGTCTACAGAGACTATAGTCTATCCCCCATCTGCAGCTCATTTATAGTAATGACTGTCATTCATTTATCCCCATGCCTACATCATTTCTGAACCCCATACCACTACAAGTTAGTATTCCTATCCCCATTTTGAAAATGAGGTAATAGAAGTTCAAGGTTAATTTGCCCAAATGGGAAAGTTTCTCAATTCGAGGCCAATCGGACTGCAAAGACCCAAGACTCATATTCAATATTACTCCATAGAGGGAAAGAGAAGAGACATATGAAATGATTTTTTTTTTTTTGTTAAATGGTTATATCTTTTTTTTTATTCTTATGTTAATCCCCATACATTACATCATTAGTTTTAGATGAAGTGTTCCATGATTCATTGTTTGTGCATAACACCCAGTGCTCCATGCAGAATGTGCCCTCCTCAATACCCACCACCAGGCTAACCCATCCTCCCACCCCCCTCCCCTCTAGAACCCTGTTTGTTTTTCAGAGTCCATCGTCTCTCATGGTTCGTCTTGAAATGATTTTGAATGATGTAAGGACATGTGTAATTCAATGCTAGATTAGACAGCAGTGACTTTTAGGGCTAAAATAATTCACAGTAGGACAAATCATTGTTCTACTCATTTATGTATCTAAATTCAAGTTGGATTCCTCACTCCGTGCCAGACACTTGGGATTGATCTGAAATAGAGGTCAGCAAACTACAGCTCAAAGGTGAAATCCGGCCCACTACCTGTTTTTTGTAAATAAAGTTTTATTGGAACACAGCCATAGCTATTTTTTCACGTATTCTGTGGCTGCTTTTGTGCTACAACAGCAGAGTTGAATAGTTGTGACAGAGACCTTTGGGCTTGTGACACCTAAAATATTTGTTATCTGGCCTTTTACAGAAAAAGTTTGCTGACCATTTATCTAAAAGTCCCAGAAGACTTTGTATAAGAGGTAGAACTTGATGACAAAAGGAAGATTAGAATTTTGAGCACAGGAGAAGGCATCACAGACCCTGAATCCTAATTTGGCCTGATTACATAGAAAAAGTAGAGAGACCTAGAGAAAGTAGCAGTTTGAGTCTCATTATTGTAATTTGTAAAATGGAGATGGAACCACCTGTTCAGACTGCCTCCTAAGTTTCAGTGGGTTGGATGACACAATAGGTAATAAATAATAATTAATAGCTACATTTTATTGCATACTAATTGAGCAGACTTTTTTTCTAAGCAATTTACAGGCAACATCTTACAGTATCTTACATGTAATCTCAGTAACCCAGTGAAAGGGTTGCTCGGTGTAAAGGAGTGACTGACTAGAAACTAGTAATGTGTTTTTCTAATTTTGTCTTTCTGAGAATTTGATCTTTGCCCTAGTTAGCCCAAGGATGGCATCTGCCTAGGGTTGCCTGTGGGAGTGAAGAGGAAGATTAGGATTTGTTAAGGAGGGAAGCCAGAGACAAAGAAGGAGGTAATCCTTAGCTTCTGAGATGCAAAGAAAACTTGCAAGTTGGATAATTTCCCTGCAATACTATTTACATTTTTTATTGCCTCTATTGGAGTATTGGGGTGAGGCCAAGTATGGAGGATCTAGTTTATAATATTGTCTGCACACTGTGGAGCAGATATTTCTTCTGCTCAGGCAGCTAGGCTGGCTTTAAGGTATCAGGATGCAGGGGAAATAAAAGACAAACAGCCCAACCTTTTTCTGGTCTGGCAAATGGTAGGAGGAGAAACAGGTGAGTGGAGAGGAAGAACAAGGGAAGAGGGGGAAGGTATGTCACATAAGGGAGGATTTAATTGAGGGAAGGTGTTATTGCCCATGCCACTGAGGAATTTGGACAGGGACCTCATCTTGGACAGCCCCGGAATTCACCCTGGTAAGTTGTGCAGGTGCTTAGAAGGAGCTTCAGGGCTTTGGCTTCCCTGGCTGTGCTCAACCCTGCAGTGTGGGCCCTTCGTGTAAGCTGTGGACTTGCCGGGGGGCTTTCTGTCACATGGCTCTGCAGGAAAGATACTGCAGAGATCTGGGTCTGTAGGCAGCAGGAATGAGGAGAGGCCAGGACAGCTGGGGAGCAGCAGTGGGATTGGTCCAAGCTAAGCTGAAGGCCAGCATGGCCACAGTGACCAGGGGACAGGAGCTTATTCCTAGAAACTGAGGATGTCAGAGACCCACACCCTGAGCTTCCAGCACTGTCTGATATCCTGTAAGACTTGCATACCTCAGTAAGATTGCTGCTTAGGGAAGAGATGGAAGAGGAGACTAAGAGTCTGAGAGTCTGAGCATTTTTATAAAGAGGGACTGAACTAAAGAGAATTTTTACTTTTCAGATTAGATTTAGTTTTAAGCAAGATTGTATGTTTAGTTTCTCCTCTTCGTTCCCCCTGCCCTGTCACTATTCCTACTAGGAGTGGGGGGAGGGTTGGGGAAGTCAGATTAATAATTTTGGTCAAGGGGCGCTGGGTGGCTCAGATGGTTAAGTGTCTGCCTTTGGCTCAGGTCATGATTCCAGGGTCCTGGGATCGAGCCCCACATCGGGCTCCTGGCTCAGCGGGGAGTCCGCTTCTCCCTCTCCCTCTGCTTCTCCCACTGCTCGTGCTCTCTCTCTCTCTATATCTCTGTGTCTCAAATGAATAAATAAAATCTTTAAAAAAATAATTTTGGTCAAAATTGTTTACAATTATATATATATATCTTTTCTGAACAGACAAATTATATTGTCAGTTAAAAGTAACAACCCCTTTACACTATCATCATCCCCAGTGGTACTCATCTGCCTGGCTCTAGAACCAGAGCACCATTGAAAACTAAAGACTTATACAGACTTAGAGCTTGCTCTCACCATTGTGATTGTGGTTGTCATCGTTAGGATTTAGGTCACCATGCTAAAATCCAAACTGCAGATGTCACAATCGAGGCTGGAACTGGTATCCTGGAAGACATTGGCTGTGTGCAAAAGTGACCTGGAAACTGATTAATGAAACCAGCAACATGGAGGAGATTGAACCACAGCCCGCCCTGGGGATCCCAGGGCAAGGAAGGGGACTGTCCTTCAGAGGCATGAGTTTTTGCCCTCTGTATTCTGAGTTTCACTTTAAGGAAATGGTTGAAAGTAGTCTTGGGACTGGAAGGGCCCTTAGACCTGGAGAAGAGTTTGCAAGGAAGCGGTTAGTCTTCTGGCTCTGCAGTCTAAGACTGGTTTCCCAGAGTTGGTAGGGAGGGAAGAGCAGGTGGCAGCTAGCAGAGTGGAGAGGAGAAAGGGTAGGAGCTGGAGAGGTGAGAACTCTGACTCCTGGTGATGGAGAGGTGGTGAGGAGGAGTGGTGTCTTTCCTCCCTATGAAAAGTCTAGAGTTACCCTTTGAAACCTTGGCTGTGGTCTGACTAGCTGGCAAATACTCCCGTGTGCCAGGAAGAGAAGGGATGCTGAGCCCTTAGACACCATCTGCTGAGCATGTCCTGGCACATGCCAACTTCCTGACTGAGTGATTTGGAAGTTATTTGTGTTTCAGGCTCTAAGCACAATCTCCAACGCTGTTTTCCTACCAGGAAACTGCTTCTGTCCCTCCTGAAGAGGTCTTAGAACTCTCTGATATTCCTGTGAGGAGAGGCTTCAAGCCAGCTCATTTGGAGCTTCCATTTGGTATAGGAAAAATAATTTTTTTAAAAAAATGGGCAGAGTTGTGAAGTGTATATAATAAGACCAGGCTTGGGCACCTAGACACAGGCCTTCGTCCCAAACCTCTTTTAGCAGGTAGGCAGATTTCCAAGTTACAAACTATAGTGCTGAAATGTGGGATCTAAACATGCCCAATGTCTCCACCTGCCAGAGCAGGCAAGGGGAAGGACCAGACCTGAGTAAGATTTAGTCCCACAACAGCCTTTATTCCAGGAACATTTGCTTGTTTTCATTGGCCTCAGTGAGATTCTTGAAAAGAAAAGGGATGGGCTTGTGGATAGCTTTTCCCTCTGCTGCTTCTGGTTTCCCTGTACTGTCTAGATTTTCTGTAATGAGTATATAATTCTTTGCTTTTCAGAAAAAAAAATCTTTAAAAGATAGGAATAAAAACTTAGATCTTAACAGCTGCTGACATCCTGTGCCCTCAGATTGTGATGAGGGGGAGGCAGGGTGAGAGAACAAAGATCTGGGTCTTCTTTTAGGTTTCATCACCACCTGCCTACCCCCGCTGATTTGGTAGGAAGTATACACACTGCTCTATTTCAAAAACTAGTCTGGTTAACGGATACCATTGGGAATATTGTTTAATTTTCTTAGAGGCATTGCTGTATTGTACCATATGAGCACATATAGGAGAAAGTCCTCGTTTGTAGGTTATCTAGATGGAAACGTTAAAGGGTGAAGTGTCAAGATGACTGCTTCCTACTTTGAAGCAGTTCCTGTAAAAAGGCAAATATGAAGCAAAAAATTAACAATTGTTGAGCTCAGTGATTGCTCTATGTGTATTCCTTGCACTCTTCTCTCAAATATTTCTATTTGTTTGAAAATTTTGATAATGAAAATTTGGGAACAAAACAGCATCAGACATGATTTTCAGGGAAGCATATTCACAGTGGGGAAAAGGAAACAAATTTGTTCCGAATGCTCCTTAATGCCACCTTTCTCCTTTTTTCTGAGACCTTGTGAAAGACTCTTCATTGCCTGTTCTTTACAATACCTTTAAATTGGAAATGGGCTTAATTTCCATCATTAGAACAGTGGTGAAATAGTTTAAGGTACATCTCTATTATGAAAGAACATGGAGACTAAAGCAGTGTTTCCATGTGATATAATTTTTCTTCTACCTAAGAAATTTTTAACCTTTTCTGAAGTGCAGTTCTATTGGTGATGAATTTTCTTACATTTTGTTTGTCTGAGAACGTTTTTATTTTGCTTTCTTTTCTGAAGGATATTATCACTGGATATAAAATTCTAGGCTTATAGGTTTTTTTCTTCTTCAACATTTTCAAGGTGTTTTTCCATTGTCTTCTGATTCTATAGATTTGCAGTTTTTATCAAATTTGGAAAACTTTTGGCCGGTAATATTTAAAATAGTTCTCTGTAACTCCTTCTTCTAGGACCCCTACAATGTATATTTCAGACCATTTTCAGTTCTCTTCTCCCTGTGCTTCATTTACTTTACATTCTATTGTTATGTTTTCAAGGTTGCTGATATTTTCTTTTTCAGGGTCAAATCTGCTGTTAAAGCTATCTGCTAAAATTTCTATTTTCCATATTGTAATTTTTATCTCTAAAGGTTCTATTTGACTTTCTTTTAATATGTCTAATTTTTCTCCTCATTATAGTTGTGTTTTCTATGAAATACAAATCCATTATTATAATAATTGTTCTAACTTTTAACTGATCCTTCTCTGTGAATTCCATCATCTCCATCATCTTGTATGTGAGTTCCGTCATCTATCATTTCCATGTTTGTTTCTGTTGACTGGGTTTTCTCCTGAGTATGGGTCACATTCTCCTGATTATTGTCCCATTTAGTAATTTTTGGTTGGATGCTATACATTATGTATATCACACAGTTGAGTGTCTGGATTTCATTGTCTTCCTTTAAAGAGTTTTGGACTTTATATTGAAAGATGTGTATTTTTCTATCAACTTGAGCTCATTGAGTCCTTTTTTTAAGGCTATATGAAGGTTAATTTATAATAAACTTTAGGCATAGATCAGCTCTATTACTAAATCATGACCCCTCTTTGGTGTCCACTGAATATCCCAGGTGATCACTGTGGACACCATACTCTGATTCATCGAAACCTGAACATCTCACAATCATATGTGAGCTCTGGAAATTGTTCTGCCTTCTTAACTGAGTAATTCTTTGTCCTGTCTTTTGGAGTTTCACTCTATTCATGCACAACTTTGTACTTAGCAAAGACTCCATGTAACCCCTATGCAGCTTTCTGGAGCTCTTTCATTGTGTGGCTTCATTTTTTTGGAACTTTGCCTACATTTTCCAGCCATTTCATCCTCTTCAGTCTCTGGTGAATATTTCAGCAAGACCACCAAGCTATATTTGGTTTTCTCTTCCCTGCTCATGGTCTTAAAATTGCTTCAGTAAGAGAAGCAGAACAATTGTAGGAATCCCCTTATTTATTTTCCTTCTGTCAGGGATCCCAGCCTGTGTTGTCTGTTTTCCGACGTCTGAAAGTAGTTATTTCATATATATTATCCAGTTTTCTAGCTGATTCTTACAGGAGGTTAAACATGGTCCTTATTTCTCCAATATATCTAATT
This sequence comes from Mirounga leonina, assembly GCF_011800145.1. Lineage (NCBI taxonomy): Eukaryota > Metazoa > Chordata > Mammalia > Carnivora > Phocidae > Mirounga > Mirounga leonina. Next base: position 32,418,555 of record NW_023270855.1, on the reverse strand, counting down.
TTAAATAAAATGGTAAATATAATTACTTGAATTTAAAAATTAAATTTATTTAAACTACAAAAAGAACCCAAACCAATTCATTCATTTATTCCACCCCCACCTCCACCCCTTGCTTCTGGCAATCACCAATCTGTTCTCTGTATCTGTGGGCTTGAGGTATATATATAGCATATATGTATATTCTTTTGTATAATATACATATATATATTCTTTTGCATATATGTAAAATATATATAATTTAGATTCCACATATACGTGAGATCAGATGTATTTGTTTTTCTCTTTCTGACTTACTTCACTTGACATATGCCCTTGAGGTCCATTCATGTTGTCACAAATGGCTGAATAATATTCCACTGTATATACATACCACAATTTCTTTATCCATTCCTCCATTGATGAACACAAGTTTTTTCCCAATCTTGGCTATTGTAAATAATACTACAATGAACATAGGGGGCACATATGTCTTTTCAAATTAGTGTTTTTATTATCTTTGGATAAATACCCAGTAGTAGAATTGCTGAATGATGTGGTAGTTCTATTTTTAATTTTTTGAGGAACCTCCATACTGTTTTTCATAGAGGGTGCAGCAACTTACATTCCTACCAACAGTGCATCATGATTCCCTTTTCTCCACATCTTTACCAACACTTGTTGTTTCTAGTCTTTTTCATAATAGCTATTCTAACAGGTATGAGGTGATTACTAATTGTGGTTTTATTTTGCATTTGCATTTAATTAATGATGTAGAGCAACTTTTCATGTACATGTTGGCTATCTGTATGTATTCTTTGGAAAATATCTATTCAGATCTTCTGCTCATGTTTTATTCAGATTGTTTTATTTTTGGCTTTCTTTGTTGTTGTTGTTGTTTTGCTAATGAGTTATATGAGTGTTTTATATATTTTGCACATTAGCCAATGTGCAATTAGATATATTATTTGTAAATATTTTCTCCCATTCAGTAAGTTGTCTTTTCATTCTGCTGATGGTTTTCTTTACTGGGCAGAAGATTTTTATTTTATTTTTATTTTATTTATTTATTTATTTATTTATTTATTTATTTATTTATTTATTTATTT
>NW_023270855.1:32401151-32417460 GCF_011800145.1 Mirounga leonina | reverse complement strand
TTTATTTATTTATTTATTTATTTATTTATTTATTTATTTATTTATTTTTAAAGATTTTATTTATTCATTTGAGATACAGAGATACAGAGAGAGAGAGCATGAGCAGGGAGAGAGGCAGAGGGAGAGGGAGAAGCAGGCTCCCCGCTGAGCAGGGAGCCCAATGAGGGGCTCGATCCCAGGACGCTGGGATCATGACCTGAGCTGAAGGCAGATGCTTAACCATCTGAGCCACCCAGGCACCCCAAGTGCAGAAGATTTTTAGTTTGATGTAATCCCATGAGTTTATTTTTGCTTTTGTTGCTTTTGCTTTTGGTGTCAGATTTCAAAAAAAAAAAAATGTTTGCCAAGACCTATGTCAAAGAACTTATCACCTGTGTGTTCTTTTGGAAGTTTTATGGTTTCAGGTCTTATGTTCAAGTTTTAATCCATTTTGAGCTAATTTTTGTGTATGGTGCAAGAGAGTGGTTTAGTTTCATTCTTTTGCATCTGGCTGTCCAATTTTCCCAACACCATTTATTGAAGACACTGTCCTTTCCCCACTGTATATTCTTGGCTCCTTTATCACTCATTAATTAACCACATATGCATGAGTTTATTTCTGGGCTTTCTATTTGTTTCATTGCTCTGTGTGTTTGTTTTAATGTTAATACCACATCGTGTTAATTACTAAAGCTTTGTAATATAGTTTTAAATTAGGGAATGTGATGCCTCCATCTTTGTTCTTTTTCTTCAAGATTGCTTTGGCTATTTGGGGTCTTTTATGGTTTCATACAAATTTTAGATCTCTTTGTTCTATTCCTATGAAAAATTCCAATGAAAATTTGATAGGGTTTGCATTGAATGTGTAGTTTGCTTTAGATAGTATGGACATTTTAATAATATTAATTCTTCCTATCATGAGCATGGAATATCGTTCCATTTATTTGTGTCATCTTCAATTTCTTTCATTAATGTCTTATAATTTTAAATATACAGGTCTTTTATCTCCTTGATTAAATTTTTTCCTAGGTACTTTATTCTTTCTGATGAAATTTTAGGTGGGATTGTTTTCTTAATTTGTCTTTCCATTATTAGTGTATAGGAAACAACAGATTTTTGTATATTGATTTTTATATCTTGCAGTTTTACTGAATTTGTTTATTAGGTCTAAGAGTTTTCTGATGGAGTCTTCAGGGTTTTCTATATATAATATCAGTCATCTGTAAATAGAGACAGTTTTACTTCTTCCTATCCAATTTGGATGCCTTTGATATCTTTTCTTGCTTAATTGCTGTGGCCAAGATTTCCAACACTATGTTGAATAAAAATGGCAAGAGTTGGTATCCTTGTCTTGTTCCTGACTTTAGAGAAAAAAACTTTTAGCTTTTCACCATGGAGTTTGATTTTAGCTGTGGGCTTGTCATATATGGCCTTGAGATATGTTCCTTCTGTATCTGCTTTGTTGAGAGTTTTTATTGTGGATGTTGAATTTTGTCAAGTATTTTTTCTGCATCTATTAAGATAATCATATGATTTTTATCCTTCGGTTTACTAATGTGTTATATCATGTTAACTGATTTGAGGATGTTGAACAATCCTTAAATTCCTGGAATAAATCTCACTTGATCATTGTGTATGAAGATGAATTTAACAGAGGAAAAATCATCCAGAGACATTGTATAACTTCAGGTAATAAGAGCTACAATTTTAAAATGATACTCCAAATTTTAAAAATGTGGGAAACCATAAGATTTTGAAGTAATTAGTTTTTAATTATATATATCAGACTTAGCATTTATAGAATCTATAGTCTGAAAGATGAGGAAGTTGGGAATACCTTTACTTCCCTCCACTTGCTTCTTCATTAATTATTTTATATTGATATTTACACATTTTTAAGATGTATAATATTTGCTTTCTGCTATGTAGCCACAGTTCACCATGTTGGTGTGTCCTAATTCCATGCTGGAATTCAATTCTGGATTCAATTGAACTGGATTCAATTCTCACTGATATTTTACCACAGCATATCTATTTTTGGGTTCCTCATCTTAAGTTATCATTTATTTGGCAGGATATATTATCGATCTCCCCCTGCCCCCAAAGACTCACGGGGAATGTTCTCTGAGTCCTTAAGGCTTATGAATTTCTGTCATTAATCTTGTAACTGCAGTAAACCTGGATGGATATAAAATTTTCTCAGAACTTTTCACATATCACTCTATTGCCTTTTATCATCTAATGTTACTAGGGTGGAAAAGCCTGAAGTAAGCCTAGTATTTCCCCTTTTTACATGAACTACTTTTTGGCCTATATTTCCATAGAATTCATTTTATATATCTTCAAAGTTTGGTAGCTTTACCAGAATATCTCTCTTTTAAAAAAAGTCTAATTTCAGTATAGTTAACAAAAAGTTTTATATTAGTTCCAGGTATACAGTATGTATCAGAATATCTCTTGCTATATTTTCTTTTGTATCACTTTTTCCTGAGTTATGATGTGTCCTCTTATGACAGATTTACATCTTTATTTCAAGAAATGTTCTTGCCCATTGGGCCTTGTCTTCTTGGAGATTCTTTTGAAAGACTTCTTGGAACTGGGTAGTGGGAAGAAGCCAGAGGGTCTTGGGAGGCTGTCAGTGGAGGCTTGAAAGGAGGAAAGGAAACTGCTATTGGAAACTTTATATAAGGGAGCCCACATTATACATTCACAGGACAATTGGCCAGACTATTGCTTATAGTAAATTGAAAAATAGAAAAGGTACCTAATTAATCTATTTATCTTGCTAAGAATATTTCCAGATAGAATAGTGAGTGTTAACTGACTATCTATATGTGATAAAGTACAGCTTTAGAGAGAGAAACTAAACAAGGAATTATTTCATTTTTAAACAGAATTAGAGGGAATATTTCCAACCCAGAACTCGCTTGATCAGAAACTAAAACTATTTCTCATTCTAATATTCTTAGGAAAAATTTCTCAAAATAAGAAAAGGCCTAATGGCAAGTATAAAATATACAATACTGCCTGTGAAACATGGCTTTGTGGTCAAGAACCTGTAAGAGCCTTTACTAAGACATTAGAAAGACAAAAGGTGGCACCTCATGGTTTCTTCCTCATCTTGAAAAAAAAAAAGAAAAAAGGACTTCTGGTAATTTTAAGAACATAACTTATAGACCCTCTCAGCTGGATAGCACTCTGACTCATAGTTCTAAAGTAGAGAGAGGTTTGTGGGTGTTTCTCTCATCTAATGGAGTGAATATAATTTGATGACTAGGAATTCCATTGAGTTTTTATAGGAATTATATCAGACTAAAAGGTAATAGAAATAGAATACAAAGAGGCCTCTTGGGCCCTAACTTAATGATAAGCAGAGAGCATGTTGAGAAATCTACTCAGCTGTAACCACAGATCATTTTTTAATTATTCTGTTAATCACCATAAATTACATCATTAGTTTTTGATGTAGTGTTCCATGATTCATTGTTTGTGCATAACACCCAGTGCTCCACGCAGAACATGCCCTCTTTAATACCCATCACCAGGCTAACCCATCCTCCCACCCCCTCCCCTCTAGAACCCTCAGTTTGTTTTTCTTTTTCTTTTTATATATATATATATATTTTTATTCTTATGTTAATCCCCATACATTACATCATTAGTTTTAGATGTAGTGTCCCATGATTCATTGTTTGTGCATAACACCCAGTGCTCCATGCAGAATGTGCCTTCCTCAATACCCATTACCAGGCTAACCCATCCTCCCACCCCCCTCCCCTCTAGAACCCTCAGTTTGTTTTTCAGAGTCCATCATCTCTCATGGTTCGTCTACCCCTCTGATTTCCCCCACTTCATTCTTCCCCTCCTGCTACCTTCTTCTTCTTTTTTCTTAACATATATTGCATTATTTGTTTCAGAGGTACAGATCTGAGATTCAACAGTCTTGCACAATTCACAGCGCTTACCAGAGCACATACCCTCCCCAGTGTCTATCACCCAGTCCCCCCATCCCTTCCTCCCCACCCCCTACTCCAGCAACCCTCTGTTTCCTGAGATTAAGAATTCCTCATATCAGTGAGGTCATATGATACATGTCTTTCTCTGTTGGACTTATTTCACTCAACATAATACCCTCCAGTTCCAGCCACGTCGTTGCAAATGGCAAGATCTCATTCCTTTTGATGGCTGCATAATATTCCATTGTATACATATATATACCACTTCCTCTTTATCCATTCATCTGTCGATGGACATCTTGGCTCTTTCCACAGTTTGGCTATTGTGGACATTGCTGCTATAAACATCGGGGTGCATGTACCCTTTCAGATCCCTACTTTTGTATCTTTGGGGTAAATACCCAGTAGTGCAATTGCTGGATCATATAGTAGCTCTATTTTCAACTTTTTGAGGAACCTCCATACTGTTTTCCAGAGTGGCTGCACCAGCTTGCATTCCCACCAACAGTGTAGGAGCGTTCCCCTTTCTCCGCATCCCCGCCAACATCTGTCGTTTCCTGACTTGTTAATTTTAGCCATTCTGACTGGTGTGAGGTGGTATCTCATTGAGGTTTTGATTTGGATTTCCCTGATGCCGAGCGATATTGAGCACTTTTTCATGTGTCTGTTGGCCCTTTGGATGTCTTCTTTGGAAAAATGTCTGTTCATGTCTTCTGCCCATTTCTTGATTGGATTCTTTGTTCTTTGGGTGTTGAGTTTGATGAGTTCTTTATAGATTTTGGATACTAGCCCTTTATCTGATATGTCATTTGCAAATATCTTCTCCCATTCTGTCGGTTGTCTTTTGGTTTTGTTGACTGTTTCTTTTGCTTTGCAAAAGCTTTTTATCTTGATGAAGTCCCAATAGTTCATTTTTGCCCTTGCTTCCCTTGCCTTTGGCGATGTTTCTAGGAAGAAGTTGCTTTGGCTGAGGTCAAAGAGGTTGCTGCCTGTGTTCTCCTCTAGGATTTTGATGGACTCCTGTCTCACATTGAGGTCTTTCAACCATTTTGAATCTATTTTTGTGTGTGGTGTAAGGAAATGGTCCAGTTTCATTCTTCTGCATGTGGCTGTCCAATTTTCCCAACACCATTTGTTGAAGAGACTGTCTTTTCTCCATTGGACATTCTTTCCTGCTTTGTCGAAGATTAGTTGACCATAGAGTTGAGGGTCCATTTCTGGGCTCTCTATGCTGTTCCATTGATCTATGTGTCTGTTTTTGTGCCAGTACCATACTGTCTTGATGATGACAGCTTTGTAATAGAGCTGGAAGTCCGGAGTTGTGATGCCGCCAGCTTTGCTTTTCTTTTTCAACATTCCTCTGGCTATTCGGGGTCTTCTCTGGTTCCATACAAATTTTAGGATGATTTGTTCCATTTCTTTGAAAAAAGTGGATGGTATTTTGATGGGGATTGCATTGAATGTGTAGATTGCTCTAGGTAGCATTGACATCTTCACAATATTTGTTCTTCCAATCCATGAGCATGGAACATTTTTCCATTTCTTTGTGTCTTCCTCAATTTCTTTCATGAGTATTTTATAGTTTTCTGAGTACAGATCCTTCACCTCTTTGGTTAGATTTATTCCTAGGTATCTTATGGTTTTGGGTGCAATTGTAAATGGGATCAACTCCTTCATTTCTCTTTCCTCTGTCTTGTTGTTGGTGTATAGGAATGGCACTGATTTCTGTGCATTGATTTTATATCCTGCCACATTACTGAATTCCTGTATGAGTTCTAGCAGTTTTGGGGTGGAGACCACAGATCATTTTTTGTGGCAGAACTGGGTCTTGATGGAGGAAGTTGTGATCTGTTCCCAGTTGGATTTCAGCATTGCCATGGAGTGTTATGTGTTTCTTATTGTCCCCTTTTTTTGAATTAGTGTGTTTATTGTAGTGCTTTTGACCCTGCCTCACCATGATATATTGGACATTTTTGGAGGGGGGGAGTTAAAATTTGTCTCCTCAGTTCACATGTCTTTTGATCAAGAGCTGCACTTGAGGAGCCTCATTCACATCTGGAGCTGGTTTGAATGACAGTGTCCTACATCTCAAGTCTAAATCTGATGCTACAGTGAATGAGACTTTGGAGATTCTTAGGGGTAAGGGGGGTGTTCTTTTGGGGGAATGTGATGGATCATTAAGGGTCAGGGTGTTCACTTTAGTATCATCTAAGGAGCCGTGCCTTCCAGTATGTGTGCCCTAGTGTCATTCCTGCTCCATGTGTTTGGGCTGGCTGTCACCCACTTTAACTGTGAAATATGCTGGAAGCAATACTGTGTCAGTTCTGGGCAGCTTCCACTCCTGTACTATTAGAAGTAACATCACACAAGAAATCCAACAGCCTTAAGATGGCCATGCTCTGAGGAACCTCAAACTAGCCAGGTAGAGAGACCATGCAGAAGAGAATCAAGGGACTCAGTCAACAACCCCAGCTGAGCTCTCGGCTTACTCAGCACCCAGCAGCCCATCATCTGAGTGATTTGTTTTGTCAGTGGATTTCCCAGTTTTAGTTGAGCTACTTCTCCTAATGTTAATGTAGGAAATAGATAAGTAGTCCTCCCCAAGTCCTGTCCAAATTGCAGATTTGTGAGAAAATAAGTTTTAAGCCACTAAAGTTTTCAGGTACTTTTTAATGCAGCTATAGACAACTGAAACATCTTAACTTTTCCTTTGAATTATTTTTATTACAGACATCATGTGGTTGTAAACTTCTTTGAGGGGACAGTTGTTCTTAATATATATGTCTTAGTCTGTATTTTTTATGATACTTCCTTCATCTTCTCTACACCTTCCCTGCCAATTACTTATACATTTGTTCCACATTGGGTCCTTTCCAATTATTACCAATCATCATGTAATTCAACTAATTTATTAGCTAAGTAATTCAACTAAAACAAAAGATTTGTTTATAAATAAGAATGTGTGGCAATGAATTGGGGGGGTAAATTGCAGCCACATTGATTCAAGTTTCACCTTTTTTTTCCTTTGTCCAGTGATGATGCTTCCCTTGGGTTTCAGTGTTTTTAGTATTACTGTGGCTCAGAAAAAACTTGAAACTCAGAAGAAACTTGAAAGTTACAAAAATCCACTGTTTGTAATCCGGGGGCCAATGCTGTCTTTTCTGTTTGCCCCACCTCATTTCCAGGAGGCTCTCTTAGCAATAAGTAGAGAGACCATAGAATTTATTACTAAGTTATCATTCACTCCATAGTGAAAGGAAGTGCCATTTATAATTGCACTAGCATGGTAGGCACAAAGTGGGCACACTACATCATCAAACCACTTTGTAAGCCTGGGTTTTGAACAATAAAAATGGCATGTACCTTTGTGAACTTTACCTGCTTAGCTTTCCTGCTGTAGGAAAGAATGGGATTATGTAGGGACAGTCCCCACTTCTCCTTTGGCCTGCCTATATCCCTAGATCTCATTGTTTCTATTAAGAAATTCTTACATTGACCTTTCAAATCTGGGTCATTAGCATGTTGAGGGAATTTTATATCCTAATTTAATTTCCATGGAAGTTATATGTAGCCCTCAGTTACTTTTTACATTTTGGGCCAGGTTTCAAAGCACAGGGCAGAATTTATGATTTATGATTCATAGCCTGTGGTTTGGAGTTTTGTATGTTTACCTCTATCATTACTATGGGAATATACTTAATTTTCATTTTCATTTTTTAAACTTGTTTTTGATGGATTTAGAAGGAGGAACATGGAATTAAAATGTCTTTACTCTGTTATCTGTAAGAGAGAAACCAGTTTGTTGACATGGAGATATGACCTTGATATGGAGTCAAACATATGAAAGCCAATTTCAGTATATTGGGTATGATATGAATCCCTTTGTGCTAAAAAAAACATACTTTATGTTCATAACATATTTCTAAGGGTATTTATGCCAGTGGTAATTGAAGTTATTTTATGGAGTGAAGATGGTGTATATAATGTATATAATTTGGAAATTTTTACAATGGGCATGAATTACTTTAATAAATCTTCAAAAAAGTCAATGAAGATAATTCCCCTGTGGAGAAAAACAAAAAAGACTCAAGTCTCTGTGGCTCTTATTGCATTATGGGGTTGAGGATCCATGCCACTAACAAGGCATCCTATGGTTAAGCATGAAATGCCTTTTTATTTTGACCCTATAGCCTTTCATCAAAATTTTCCCATTGCAAACCTTACAGGGAATTATCTTCCTTAGCTCAAGAAAATGTAAGAGTTGTCTGTCAAGGAGCACTTTGATCCCAAAGGTTAGAAGCTAGTAGGGTAGGATTGAATTAACCACGGTAACAACAAAAAGACAATCCCCGTCTGTATGGGATGGTTGATGCCTGTTGTCTGGGCTTCTGGGTCTGCAGTTGTCCCATTCTGTGACTTATTTATTTCCCTAAATAAATTGCATTGCCATTTCCTGCTTGTTGTCCTCTGCCTACTCCAGTGTCCCAGGATACAGCATTAATATTTTAGCAATGATGGTATATCCCTTAGCATATCCAGAATGGAGGAACAAACAAGAAATAGCAGTGATAAGCCTGTGCTGCCAGACCCTCCTTGGAGAGCTTTATTGTGCACACCAAGAAATGGATTCATGAAACTTAGTTTGGTGGAGTGGAAAGTAAAACACAGAAAAGAAATAGAGTGGTTCACACAGCTGTCACAGTCATGTCAGAAATCCAGATGAGAAAGGTAAGCATCAGCAGATCACAAAGACCTTCCAGGGAAGAGCTGGGCTGATATAGTGTGTCAAGCACCTGACACAGTAGTGAAGCTTGACAAGTCATTTTGATGCTGAGCTGGAAAATTCCTTGAAAATAAACACATTGTTCAAAAAGGCCAAAATTCCAAATCAATACAAAGAAGAGAGCTAAGAGAATGAGTGAAAACAAGTTAATGAGGAATGATGGCTTGCCCCTGCTCCCACTTCTGATCATCACCCCAGCAAGTGCAGATGTTTGGTGTTGATAGACTGAGTTGTGAAGTGGGAAAATATGGCCTGAAGAGTCAGGCAGATCTGAGGTAAGACCCAGTTCACCCACTTGCCACTTGGATTTAGCATCTTGGGCAAGCGACTTCTTTCTTCTCCTCAGGAGATTCTTTGCTGGTTCTGGTTGCACTGAATCTAGGTTTGAGCTTCTTTTTCTATAATTTAGGAATAATAGTATTCTCTCTATAATGTTGTTTTAAAGATTAAATGAGATAGCAGCTGTAAAGTGCTAATCTACAGAATGTGCTCAATAAATGCTAGTTGCTAGTTCCCTGGGGCCTGTCCTTGGTCCCCAAGCTCTCAGGAGTGGAATGCTCTTATGCCTTGCCCTGACTTCCCTCCTCTTCCTATTTTTCCCTCTTCCTGTTTTGTAAGCATGGTGAAGTCCTGAGCTGGCAGATAAATTGGGCTCCATCTCAGGTGAAGCAGAGAGAACACTTGATGTATTTGTCCTGCAGCTGAGGAAGCAAGCTGCGTTTGTGCTCCTGGTTTCCATTACTGAGCTGGCCATATTTTATCTTCCCTTAAGTGGCAGCCAGATCCCTCCAGGTCAGGTCAACACAGACTCTGAATGCAGGAGAGAGAAGCAGGTACTAAAACTGGTCAGAGGTATTTATTTCTCCTACAACTGTGCTATCTAAAAGGGGCACTAACATCTTCAAACCTGAAGTTGGAAGTTGCAGTTCTCCTTTTGTGACGTCCTTTGAATCTCTGGCCTGTTTCCACTCAGGTGAGCCTATGTGATCCTGCCAGATGTGTTCCTTTGTACAGCTTTCATCATGGCACCTACCTTCTCAAAGACATCGCAAACTCCCCAATGCCTGTGAAATAAATCCCAAACTCCTTATGTTGGCACCCAGCTCAAATGCTAGCCTCTCCAGAAGCTTCGTTTGGAGGTAGATGGAGGTAATCGTGCTCTTCCCCAAACTCCTCTGGCTTTCTCTGAGCAGAACACCGATGTCTGATGCTTAGAATTCTCCCCTCTGCAGTACAGACTTTAAGAATCTTCGTCTTCTTCTCTAGTAGAACATAGGCCCTTTGAAAATAAAATTTATGCCCAACCCCTGTTTTCTCCACAGTGTGTAATACATATTAGGCAACTAGATGAATGAATTTGAAAGCAGTAGTTGAGCTGTAGTATGTATATTTAATTGTTGGTGATGTACTGTTTGATATCCCCAGGGATGGCAAATTCCTGCCATGCATGCCCTCATGGTTTTTCTGGTGCATATGGCTAAATTCTTTTCATGTGCCAAGCCTAATGTGCAAGTGGCTGTCTGGAGAAGTAGGTTACGAAGGCTTTTAAGGTTTTATCTTGTTCCAGTAGGATAGAGTGCTGTGATTGATTATTAATGTCTCCCATTACCACTATATTAGAATTGATTGAAAGATGGAAGTTTTATGTTATATTACATTTAATGTTTCCATATTGGTAGAAAGTTGTAATAAATGATATATGGATGTACTTGCAATGAAAACTGAGTCCTAAAATTGCAATCACATCAATATATGGAGAAGTTGTGGAAATAACACAGATTGGAGTCACCAGTCTTAACTTTCACTTTAGCTTCTTCCACTTGGGAGCTAGCAGCAAATTGCTTAATCTCCATTTCTCCACATGTACAATGAGTTACTAACACTTGTTTTGCCTATCTCACAGCCAAAGAAGAGAACCAATTCCTCAGAACCAATTTTCCTGGTTCTGAGGACAAAATGAAATATATAGTAATATACACATTATGATTAGAATTCATAAATAGCTTTTATTATTTCTTACTTTGAAAGCCTCACATGTTCTTTAAATTAAGAACAAAAATACAGAGGAAAAAAAAGAAATTCACTAGTTCTTATTGAACAGAGACAATCACTAGTAACAGCTTAGTGTATATCCTTTCAGATCCTTTTCAGTGAGATTTATAGTCTTTGTAAGCCTTTGAGACTTGTTTTCTTTTCCTTTATCAATATAGAGAGAATATTTTTAGATTTTATTCTTCTTCTATAATATCGCTTGAATGTTAAATAGTATTTTATTGAATATTAACAGTGTGCTGCTCACTGTGAAGTACAAATGCAATGTTGATTTGGTTATTTATATGATGAGCACCAAGCAAGAGGGACCCTAGAAATTTGTTTGACAAATTAAAAATTGTAGTGTGCTTGGAGTAGTGGGTATTCAGGTAGCACTGGGGGCTGTTATACAGGAATCTTATGGCAATGGTAATTGTCAGGTGTGTTGATTTTAAGAAGGCCAGTATATTGGATTTGGTGGGCCTCAAAGAAAAAGAAAGAAAGAAAGAGAATGAATATTCCTTAAGTAGTGTTTATGTGGTTGCTGGATGTTAGTTTTGCAAATGTTTCTACAGTGAAGAAGGGATGGATTTTTGAAAAGTTGTAATCAATAAGAAACAGGAAAGAGAAGATTTTGAATTTAGCTTTTGGTAGGGCTCTTTGTTCCCCTTTGGTTAAAAACAAAAGGAAATTAGCAGAAACGGAGCAAATTTAGAAAAGTACACAAAGCACTGTGCTTATTTCTGCTGACTTAAAAGAAATAGTCCTTCTTTGAATGTAAGAGTTTTTTTGTTTGTTCTGGAGTACAGGGACTGGAATTCTTAAAATATTAGAAACATGAGACAAATTTCAAATTTAAGAACCTATAGTATTTCTGTAAAATATACATCACCCTATATGGTCAGCTCCATAGGACATATTTTCAAGCCTCTTTTAGAATTCTGGGGACTTGTGTCGGTCAGGTGTAGTAAAAACACACACACAAAGATCTGTCTTATGTCCATTTCTGCCATTTACAAGTCACATGGTCTTGAACAAATACCCAACCTCCTTCAGCTCCAGTTACTTGTATCACAGGATAATTCTTAGAGTTAAATGAAATCATGTCTTTAAGTTCTTGGCACAGGGTAGGTACTCAGTGTTGGTCACGCACCTCTATAGAAGGCTCTAAATAGGTCATGGAGGTAGACAAGTTGGCTCACTCTCTCTCCTTGGGAACTGATGGCTGAGCCACCAGAAATTTTGTATTTTCTCAGCTAAGTAAATTATGTGTTACAATGTAAGTAAAAAAACACTGATTAAATAAGCACATTCTATAAGAAGGTTCTAAGAAATTCGATAACTGGTCAAAGCAAGAGTGAAAGAAAAAAAAGTCATAGACATTTTAAGATTTGAATATTTTCTCTTATTATCAGTTCAATTATCAATTCTAATTATATCCCTATGGTCTAGAGGCTTTCAGATGTCCATTTCCAGCCAGGCCCATGCTCATCTCCTTCTGTGGCATCTCATCTCAGGCCTAGCATGAAACCATTTGGGGTCAAAGCCTTCTGGTTAGGGAATGCTGCACTTAACTCTCTCTTACCATGTGGGGCTGGATAGGTGGGGATGGACACAGCTCTTTGCTTCTGCATACTTGATTTGATATTTAATCCATTTTTTTTGACTCTTTTACCCAATTAGAGAAGAAGTGGCTTAGGAGGACAGAGCTGTCCTCAGTTCTGCATTACTTCTTCCTTGTGTTTATTCCTCAACCTATTAAAAAGAATTATTCCTAAAAAGGATAACCTTTTCTATTAAACGTTACAACAATGTCTCAGTCCAAATGAAATTTTAAAAAGTGACAAAGTAACATTCAAGTATGTATAATTTTCTCTCCAATGTGACTTCTAACACTGATATGTTGTTAAAATCTATGTGCTAAAGAAAAACTAAGTATATCCAACTGGTTTATCATATTTATATCACACTCTCCTCCAAGGCCTAAGAAATAACTCTAAGTATTAACTCTCTTAAATATTAAACCTATTTTATTGAATCATTATCAGCTATTTAAACTTTAAGTGAAAGTCAGAGCACTAAAAATGGGCCCAATATTTAAAATTCAGTTGCCAGGGCCCGAGTGGTGCAGTCAGTTAAGCATCTGACTCTTGGTTTTGGCTCAGGTCGTGATCTCAGGGTTATTAGATTGAGCCCTTCATTGGGTTCTATGCGCAGCATGGAGTCTACTTGAGATTCTCTCTCCCTCTCCCTTTGCCCCTCCTGCTCGTTTTCTCTCTCTCTCTCTCTCTTGCATAAATAAATTTAAAATCCCATGGCTACACAGAGAGCTTTGATTGGTGTTAAAGGCTTTTGATAGGCCCTTGTCAGCATCAAAATATAAGATATTTTGTGGTCTGCAAGAATTAATTGATTGGCTACTTTAGTGATTATAATATTGATTTGTTCCTCATGTCACATTCATTACATCTGTGTTAGCATCCTAGGGAAAACAATACAGTTGCAATTATTACCTGCATATTTTTCAGGATAAAAACTAGATGGTTTTGTATTTGTTTGTTTATTCCTTCACCAGGCAAAGCTGTTGCCCAATAATTAACTAGACATTGATTTTAGGAAAGAAGCAAAGCACTTGATATTTTTCTTGTTTGATACCTGCACTATATGGAAGAAATTCATGAGAGGGCAGGGAGAGAAGACATTTTAAAAAATTGCTATACCACATGGTTAAGAAATTTCTCTGTGATTATAAAATCATAAAAGAATAATTGGATGGAGATACCACCTGATTCTCCTGGGTATTCTAGTGACATTTCTGAGAGCCAAGAAGGGTCTCTGCATGAATCTCAAAAACATTCTGCAATTTTTTTCCTCTTCTCTCTTCAGCTCAATGGGTTCCTGGCCAAGCCCCAGGACCAGGAGCTGGGAGAGAGGCTGGGGCTCAGCTCAGTCAAGATGAAGTGAAATGCCAGACATGCTGAAACTTCTGTCTGAAATCTCCAGGGAAGTTTAAAAAAACTTCAGAGCTCTGTACTTCATGAACAAAATTCTAAATTAACCATTCCAGGGTCACTTCTGACCAACTCTTTAGTCCTTTTGTTTTGTGGCATGGTTGAGAAATCCAGTTCCAGCCCATGTGGATTTATTCAGGAAGGTACATGGGGATTTTGGAGGGTGTGTGTGTCATATTTCAAATGCAAAGTTGAAAATCTGCACAGCATGAAAAAGAGAGAACCACTGGCCACCAAAGGAACATCTCGTCTTCATTAGTCTTAAATATAGACATTTCGATTGGACTTTCGGTGATAATTGCTCCATTGCACCAAGACAAAAAATGTCCAGCTACGCTGGTACTTAGTACACCTGTCCTAAATGCTTAAGGATAACTAATGAAAGGTGGATGACTTGAAATTTGGAGGAAAGTAAAAAATGCCAGAGAAAAGAGGCAATGATGGTAGAGAAGCTCTTTTTTCCTTTGGTACCATTGTTCCCTTTTTGGCTTCTTAACCATAATACTGAAATGGCTACCATTCATGAAGTCTGTTTAGGTATGTAAGGATGTCCCATGCATTATGCCACTCCATCCTGACAGCTGCCCTGTTTATAGGTGTCAGTTTATAGATAAGGAATCTGAAGTTTAGAAAGGCTCTGTGGTTTGCCCAAAGGAGCACATTTTATGGGAAGTCAAAATGCAAATGCTAACACATGATTTGTGAGCACCCTTCCTGTAATTCTTAGTTCTGAATGTATATATATCAGGATCTCCTATGGAGTTTTTTTTTTTTTTTTAATGCAGATTCCTGGGTTTTAACCCAACACCTCCAGTAGGAAGCTAGAAAACCCTGGCTTTTGCTTGTTTGTGTATTCAGGTCTCTATAAATTTCTGAGGTACAGTCCTGAAAAGTCATGCCATAGTCAAGGATGACTGAAGCAGAGGGTCAGGGAATTAGCAGAATAGCTTCCAGTTGGCACTTAGAGGAGAGTGGGGTAGTACACACACAAGGGGTCACCTCTGTTGCCCTACCATCAATAAGGATGCTGCAGAGCCCCTCTTCCTTACTTTTCACAGATTTGTTTTCAAAACCTTTCCCCCCCAGTTCTAGCCAATAGCACAGTTTCTTGCACAGAGTGGGTACTCCAACATGTTTGCAAAGTGACCACATAAATTCTTCA
Organism: Mirounga leonina; assembly: GCF_011800145.1. NCBI lineage: Eukaryota > Metazoa > Chordata > Mammalia > Carnivora > Phocidae > Mirounga > Mirounga leonina. The sequence goes on along the minus strand of NW_023270855.1, from coordinate 32,402,538 downwards.
TCCTTGCCATGGCACAGAAGATAGCCTGGCCCAGTTAGATACAAGGAAAAGGGAGAGCTTGGGGAATAGACTGAAAAGGTGTGGCATCCGAATGGCAGGACTCTGTAGTAATGGGAGAAGGGGAGAGAGCAGCATGTTCTGGGTGCCTTGGACATATAAGGTACTTTCATGAGTCATTTCATTATTTCTTTTAACTGTTCTCCAAAGTAACTTCCTTTGCACACACTGAACAGATGAACAACTGAACCTCAGACAGTTTAGAATCCTGCTCATGATCATTGGCTAGCATCAGAAAAGCCAGAATTCCAGCCCTCTATCTGACACAAAACCTATGCTCTTTATAACTTTCCTCTGCATCTCCTAATTAGAGAGTCTTGCTCTAAAGCTGCTGGTCCAACAGAAATATAAAGCAAACTATAAGCGTGAGACATATATGTCATTTAAAATTTTCTAGTACACACACTTAAAAAAAGTATAAAGAAACAGGTAAAACTAATGTTAATAATGTATCTTATTTAACCTAACATAGCCAAAATATCATTTTAACAGGCAATCAATAAAAAAATCTCAATAATATATTTTACATTCTTTCCTTCATGCTAAGTTTTCAAAACCTGATGTGTATTCTATATTTACAACACATCTCAACTAAGATTGGCTACATTTCAAGTGCTCAGGAGCCACATGTGGCTCATGGCTGCCATATTGACAGCACAGGTGTATAGACAATCAGTAGTGCTATCAGGGAGCTTATTGGATTGATGTGGGAGAGCTCAGATTGGGAAGCCCAGGAGGAGGTTATACTTTGAAGGTAACTGGGTCAGGCAATTTGGCATGCAGGAAGTATATTATTAATTAATTAATTCAACATAAATTAGTGAATACCTACTATGTACCAGGCACTGTTCTAGGCCCTAGGGTAGAGTGGTGAACAAGATCAAGTGCTTTCATTAATGGAATCTACACTCTAGGAGGTGAGAGACAATAAGCAGATCAATGCATAATATAAGTGATATGAAGAAAAATGCAGCCAGCAAGCAGATAGAGTGTGGTAGGGACTATTTTCTTTAAAGATTTTATTAATTTATTTGACAGAGAGAGAGACAGCAAGAGAGGGAATACAAGCAGGGGGAGTGGGAGAGGGAGAAGCAGGCTTCCCACTGAGTAGGGAGCCCAATGTGGGGCTTGATTCCAGGACCCTGGGATCATGACCTGAGCCAAAGGCAGACGCTTAATGACCGAGGCACCCAGGCGCCTTGGGACTATTTTTGATGAGATAGTGAGGAGAAACCTTTCCAAAGACAAAATATTTGAGTGGGGACTGAAACCAGGCACAGGAAAAGCTGGGCAAAAGAGTGTTCTAAGCAGAGGGAATCCTGAGGTGACA
>NW_023270855.1:32282322-32400751 GCF_011800145.1 Mirounga leonina | reverse complement strand
CATGGAGCACTGGGTGTTATGCACAAACAATGAATCATGGAACACTTCATCTAAAACTAATGATGTAATGTATGGGGATTAACATAAGAATAAAAAAAAATAAGAGTAGCACTGTATCATTAGCTGACCTTGTATTTAAAACACCAGTGTACAGTAATTAGGGGAAAAAATTGGCACAAGAATCATAAAGTGGATACTAAAGTGGATGGATTGTCTTCTTAGACCCATGCCTAATCTTAGAATCTTATCACTAGAGATGAGAGCACCCCCTCAATAGAATGTAAGCTTCATAAAGACTGGGATCCTATCTTATTTATAGCCATATTCCCAGAAATAGAACCTGGCATCTATTAAGTGCTCAATATTTGTTGCATCCATCCATCCACTCATTCAATAACTCCTAAAAAATATCTTTGCTGGGCACTGGGATAGAGGATAGAGCAGGGAGGAGACATGGCAATTGCATTCTGAATTAACGCTCACCATCAGAAACAGACTTTCCCTACTGTATAATGAGCTCTTGGGAGAGAAAGGACAGCTCACTATGAGAGGGCACATGAGGGTTCCCAAATCCAGGACAAGGGAGGGTGAGGAGCCTTCCTCCCAGAGACAGTGGTGCCAGCAGAGATTTTTTTTTTTTGGTTTAGACTAGGGGTTATTACATTTGTAAACTGTAAAAATACACTCTGTTGGTGCACTCATAGGCAGTATAAGGTAGCTTGAATGCAGAACTGTATTTTTAGAATAATAGTCTATAGTTAGTTGGCAAATTTAAATGGTGATAAAGCCTCATTAATATGTATGACCTACAGTTTTCCTAAATTTGCTAGAATGAAAAGCTGGCATATATGATAATTTTTAAAACCCTACATTCATACCATTCATTTGTGTAATCTGACATATAATACCTGATTATCATAATTTTACCTAAATAATGAGTAAACTAAGGGGAAAAATTAAAACCTTTCACATTAGACACAATTGTAATTATTTTACAGTTATATTCACAGTGAAATTCTTAATTAAGTCTGCATGCCTCTTTTACAGAAGTACATTTTATATAGTTAATTTTTTAATGTCTGCATTAATGGGAGGAAAGAGAAGCACAGATATTTTCCCAAAACCAAAGCTTAAAATCCATCTCTACTGGGCTGTGTGATAAAGTCTACCCTGTGCAATGCCTGATATTTGCTTTCCTAATGATGCTCTTTGTAGGATAATATTAACATGTGTTTGCATTTCCTGAAAAAAAAAATGTTGTAAATCAGGGAAGAGAATATGGCAGGAGCTGAGGGATGTGGAGGTCTGTTTGGGACTGACATTTCCTAATGACGATAGGTATGCAGATAGCTGACTAGCTCATATGTCATAAGTTGAAAGAGAAGAAGATATTTCTTCCCTCCCTGCATTTCTTCCTTCCTTCCTTCCTTCCTTCCTTCCTTCCTTCCTTCCTTCCTTCCTTCCTTCCTTCCTTCCTTCCTTCCTTTCTTCCTTCTTTCCTTCCTTCCCTCCCTTCCTCTCTCCTTCCTTCCTTCCTTCCCTAATCTCAATTCATTTATTATATTTCCAGAAATGTTCAGTGTCAACAAAAACACAGAAATCCATTCAAGTTCAGGCAAAACATTAACAATAAACTTGGAGAAGCAACTTATCAATATGGTTATCTCCATGGGAACTAAATACTTCAGCCCATTTCTAGCCTAACCCTTCAAGGCACATGGTCATAAACTTGAGGGGGATATGCTGTGCATATGTTGTGCATATGTTGGTGCTCCTGCTTGTGCATATGTGGATGCCCAACACAATATTTTTGAAAAATTAAAAAGAATTCAACAAGCATATTTAGTCATAGGAGGGCATTTTGCAGTGTTTTGTTGCTGTTGTCATAATAAAGATTACAAATGATCTCCCTGCTATTCAGGATACATCATCTAGGATCAGATATCAAGCCAAAGATGGCAGAAATGTATTCAGAGCCCCGCTTTATGAATTTACTTTGTTTATTGCATTTCTTTTCTTGGAAATGTAATTGCTTTGGCATTACTGGGATCAGGGGGGAAAGCATGTCATCAAGAGAGTAAGCTATAGAGTGGGGAAATGTGATAAAAGTCTATTTAAGTTTGACAGAAATCTTGGGGTTTTTTTCATCCATAACTTCTAGGTGACTACTTCAACCTTTGCAAAGCCAGAGGAAATATTTTTATCCATTTTTGTTGTTGTTCAACACACATTAAAAAAGGGCAGATCTGATGTATTACCAGAAGCTTGATAATAGTTTGGAATAATAGTTCATCTTCAGAAAATATCAAATAATCCAATTATCACACAAATGTAATTGCTTTGATTTTTGGTTGTGAAAAAAACTGAAAGAGAAGAAGCACAACAATGATACAATCTGTTAAATACTAAATGGACATCAGATTAAGCCAAACTTCTTGTTCCTTTCAACACAAGCAATCTTAAATCCCCATTTAACTCATATAAAATTTGGCATATTATTTTCAGTAATTGTACAGTATATCATGCACAGAAATAAAAAATGCAAATCATTTTCTCTTGGACGTGTAGTCTAAACTTTTGAGATGAAGACCATGTACATATGCGCACACGTGCATGCACACACACACACACACACAGGCACTCTCATTTCTTGTTCTTTGGGTACCAGTGTACGCACAATGATATAGACTTAGTTGGGTTCCAAGCTATGTTTTTTGGGTTGCAAGTAACCAAAATGGACTTTGGCTAATTTAACCAAGCAGAAATTTGTTGGAAGGAATGGCATTACTTACAGAATCAGTGTCAGGCTAAAGAAGCAGGCTTGGAAATGGGCATGAACCCAGGCATTCTAGTTGGCAAGAATTATTTTGTAGCATCTGAGTGCTAAGGTTCAATGAATGAGCCCCAAACATTTTCATTTTGTTCTTTTTTTGGTTGAAATTAAGATTCCTGGAAGTGCGCAAGCATACAATTGATTCATTTGCTCACATGCTCTCTGATGGAAGGAGAGAGGGGGCACTTCTTTTAACTGTTTCAAGAGACTATATCCAATGGGAGAAGGAAGGGCCTCTGAAGGGATAGATTCTGGGCGGCCAAAAACAGTGAGCAAACAGTCTAGGGTGTGAGGGTAAGTAGGTATTACTCCTTGGGGAGGTATTCCTAGCCCTGAGTGGTGAGCTGACGGTCTCTTCTTAGACCATTTCCAAATCATAGCACAGATTGATGTGATGTAATGAGCTCCTGGTTTGGAGTCTGAAGACCGGGGTCTCATACTGCTTAGGTTTTGTGACTTTTTGCTACTCTCTTGTCTTTGTGACCTAGCATTCCTGCCTTGCCTATCTCACAGAGTTATTATGGACACTAAGAGCCATATGCATTAAGGTATGTGAAAGCAATTTCTAAAGCTGGGAATGGGTTTTCAAATGATCCTATGAGTTTGAGAATCCTCTGTGTGTGACTTCAAGAGCCCAAAAAGAGACACAAAGAGCCAACAGCATATTTGAGATCCAGCACATACTGTAGATACTAAGATCAAGGTCAGTTCATGAATGTGTGTCCCTGACAGATTAGATGGCTGAAATGACTGTCATGAAATTTAATACCAGATACCAGACTTAACCCATACCTTATAAAGTCAAGTCTTCAATTTCCTCTTTTTAAGGACAATCTGTTCCATGTTCTGGTTCCCAGTAGTCCTTAAGCTTCAGGCATCTGTCTGGATTTAGGGTTCTTAAATTATAAAAGAAAAACATAGAGGGGTCATTTTTGAGGAATATGTTCTGGACTTCTTGCATAATTCAAAATTCACCTACTTCAAGACTAATACCAACAAAAGATAGGAGGGAGTTTTGTTTATCAGCTAAAATGAGTGTCCCTATGTAGCCCTAGCAAAAACTCAGTTTACAGCTCACTAGCCTCCTTCATCTTTGAGATTAAATTATGTGATTGTCTATAAACTTTTAATTTGGGTGGTTGGAGTTATAGTATTACAAATTTTCACAGAAAAAGAGGCTCAACATATTTTATGCCTTATTTTGACTTCCTGTAATTCAACTCTGCAGGCAATGTGGTACTCTGTAATTTGGCATAGTGCTCTAATGACCTCACCTTCTAAAATACCCCAACTTTCAGGAGCAGCATTTGGTTTAAATCAGTAACACATCCACTGTCCAATGTATCCTATTTAGAAAATGCATAAGGAGGAGTCCAGTAAAGCTAGGATATTTTAGTGTACATTTCATCTTGACCCACCCATGGAAAATTCTGATTTTCATAAACCTGAGCACTCATGTCTGATGACTATGTCTTGCTTTCACATGGGTTGACTCTTGTGAGTTGAATGAAGAGTTTTGTTTGCATGCTTGGACAATTTCTCAGTTATGGAATGAATTTCTCTGCTTTTGGTAAAGGGGCTGACATCACCCAGTCAAGAGAGAGGTTTACTTGGTTAATGTGAAGGAAGGCTTCATACTAAGGTAAGCATTGCTGAAGGGATGATGTAGAAAACTCTGGAGCCACTTATAAGAATTTGGGCCACCCACATCCAACCTTTGAATTCCTCATGCCTACACTTGCCGTTTAACAGATGAGGCAACTGAGTGAGGCCCTAGGAAGTTCGCTCACCAATCCAGAGTCACATAGCTGAAGTGGTGAGGACTGGCCAGCTGCAGAGCTGACTTCTCCCCCACACACAACCCTTTTAAGGCAAGACTTTTAAGCTATTTTGTAAAAGAGCTGTTTAAAGCTCTCTTCTTCTCTCTCTCCCTATTACATCTTTAAATGTTACTTTCTGAAAATAATTCCCAGTGCTATAGCCACAAAACTCATTTTTTTCAAGGAATGATTAGATATTTTGCCAAACAAACAAACAAACCAGTAGGCCTTTGAATGAGGTATAGGAAAATGCATTCTAAGAAAAGGTGACTATACAAAAGAAACTAAAATTAAAAAAGAAAGGACAACAGCTGAATTCTTGGATGAACATATAGCTTTCAAGTAGAATACTCTCTAGTGTGGAATTACGTGAGCATGGCATGGATGTTATGGAATAATTTTCTAGATTCCCTTCTGTGTATCTTTGGTTCTAGTTGGAATGTCTCCTCCGGTTTGTAACCTCTCTTCTTTGTGTGCATGTGTAGATTTCAGTGTGGCCTCACCAACTTTGCACTGGGAAATTTATAAATGAAGCTATTGCTTCTTCTTCTTGATCATTCATGATAGTGCATACCTAGGTCTTATCACTTCCTAAAATAAAAATAATCTCTTACAATGGCCTGGAGGCTCATAGTCTACAAAGTATTTTCTATCTGATTTCACTCCATCTTCACAGTGGCCCTCTGGCTTGGAAAATGAATATCATCACATTTTTATGGATACATAGCTTGAACTGCAAGATATTTTGCAGCTTGCTGTGGGCAGGAGAGCTGGAATCCATATCCCATGTCACTTGATTCTCCACTCTCTGTTCTTTGCTTTGGCCACATAACTTCTCTGTAGAGGCATTCTTCAGATGCTGTCCACTTCTCCTCACATCTGTGTCAGGGGTCCTGGTCCACAGTAGCATCCTAGCAATTGCCATCACAGGCAGTGCCTGCTCTTCCCCTAATGGCATATGTATTTATGTCTCAGGTTTGTTCTCCAACCCAAGCCAAGTGTCCACACGGCGATTCCCTTCAATCTAGACCTCAGGCATGGTCAGTAGGATGGGTAGTGCCTTGCCACTGTGCCTCTGACCCCTTTCAGCTTGTTAACTTGCTGCTCTAGCAGAGTTGCTTTGTACCCACATCCTCACCAGCACTAACTGCCAGCCACACATGCAGGCACTGCTGTGATTAGGTATTGATTTCGTGTAACATGTGTATACAGAGGAAGTTCATCTCATTTGTGGGCTGCTGTTATCTGTCGGTAGAACAAAATGTGTGATTATCAGTGGCTATCCTATGGCTATGTATGGCGGACTGTAACCTCTCATCCATCCAACTGTAGTGGTGTTACGGTGCGCCATCCAAGAGTGGACCATTTGTCTTAACATGGCCTCTACTGCTGTTTGTCCCTAGAAATAGCTGCACAGATTCTTCATTGCAACCCCTTCTTAGTTCCAATTTGGCCTTGCCAGATGGAAACTCGTGAAGTCCATTTGCTATAATGTAATATGGCTGAGACTTCAAATAAATGGAGCACCAGGTATTATTTGTTTTCTGCTTTCTTTGCAGCGGTCACACCTCCTGGCATTCTTCTGGTAACTTGCTATTCCCAGGAGAGCAAGACAAGAAGTTTGGGATGAAAATGAAGTTCACATCATTAACACTGTCAGGAAATGCTGGTAGGTTCTTGAGTCCCCCATCACCTTTATGTGGCATTCACAAGCCCCTGGGCTGAGTTGAGATTGGTCTGCTTTGTAGATTTGATGAGGTAGGTATATTGGGGGGAGAACCCCTCATTCCCACTACAGGAATGGGAGCCTGAGGAACTGGGACCTGAGTCTCTCTTAATTGTGTGATTTCTCTTTCCACTTGACAGCTTCATCTCTACCGAGCCACTGGCTGTCTTGATTAGGAACTTTCTCCTACTAGTGGAATGGAAGTTTCTAAATAAAGACATGAGCTGTTTGTGTAGGTGTCTTTGCTTGTTTGGAGTTTTCCATCATGGGGTGGGAGGTTGGAGGGAATAACCTACGTAGGTGGTGCCTTGCCTTCCCAGCTTGCTCAAAATATTGGCCTGGGATATCAGGAGATGAACTGGTTAAAAAGTCTTGTTTCTTGAGCTGGTATTCTCTCCTTTAACAAAGCAGTTTTATCTCTCACCTACTGCTACCTAAAGTTACTTCCATTAGGTGTTTCTTTCCCGCTACCATGTAAAGGGATTAAAAATAACACTGTAGGTAGACTGGTGGTAGAGAGGAAGGTTTCCAATCTTGTGCACCATTGTGGGTTATATCTTTGAAGCTCACACTGAACTCAAGCTCCATTGTAAGTGTCAATTTATTACAGCCTATTCGCCTGGGTGAGTTAAGAGTCCTGAGCTAGGGAATGGCAAGTAATCATCAGTCACACTGTGGAGGTGTCAATTGCATCTTAAATATGTCACTCAGGAATCTGGTGAATGAGCCGGAAACAAAAGTGTAAAATAAAATAATCTTCCTTCAATGTCCTCCTCTGATACATTTCAGCAGCGGTCTCTTCAGGACCATGTCGACAATAATAGTGCACAAAGCTGAAAGCTTCTTTTGGCATGTTCAGGTAGGGGATAGAGGGTGTATGGGGAAGATTTAGACTTTGGGGTCACATGGCTCTGGGTTCTGATTTCCCAGCTCTTGGATACTGAACAAATAAATTACTCATCTCCTCAGAGCTTCCGTCTTCTTGTCTATATACTGTGAGCTTTATGGGGATCTTGCAGGTCATGAAGCCTGAGTAGGCAGCACTCATAATGTCATCTAGCACAGAGTGGACACTCCCTGAGGTGTCCTGCCACCACACTGCCAAGACACCAAGCCAATTACAGCTCTGATGATGTAGCTCTTTTCCAAAGTTAAGTTGTGTTTCTTTCCTCTTAGTGACATATAGGTCCATCACAAAAAAGCCATGGGATACTTTGATCTGTAAGATGTTTAGAGTTTCTTAAAACCCAACATAGAGTGAGGCTCCATGAAAGGCCTAGTCTGGAACATTGCCATCAGCAGCAGATTTTGCTGAATAGTGCTATATGTGCTTAATAATAGGGTTTTCTTTTTGTAAACCTTTTTTTTTTTTGGTGGAACTATTTTCTGTGATGCTGAGGTTACAGAAAATATAATTTTTTCTGTCACTGTTGGTGTTCTTCAGGCCCCCGCTATTAAATGGATGTGCCTTTGGAAACCGGGGTGGTTATCTACATCAGAAAAATACCTTATCCTGGGCCGCATTGGGTGACTTGGACAAAACAATGCAATTTCGATGGGGAAAATGGTGTGTATTACATTTTATACAAGCTGGCTTCCAATAATAACCATCTGACCCTTGTGATCCTATGTTTTCAATTTTCCTTTTAAAGAATGCAACAAACAATGCTGCCAAAGCATATTTTTCTGTCAAGTGTTCGCTAACTTGTGAGTTGCTGGGCAGATTTTCTGTCTTCCGTGTTAGAAGTCACAAACATCCACCACTCACTTTTCTCTTAGAGTAACTTCTCATGCAACAGTGTCATGACATATGTTACAGTCCAGGTTTGTATTCGAAAAGGAAGTCCCTATGTATGAGTCCAGAGAAATAGGGGCATGATTTTAACCTTGGTTCTGGGCTCTTGTTTTGGTTTGGTCTTTTTGACTTGGGTATGAGTTCAGTGTCTGCTAATTAAAAGAATAAAAATAGGAGGGGGGAAAGATGGCGGAGGAGTAGAGGATGTTATTTCAACTGGTCCCCGGAATTGAGCTGGATATCTACCAGACCACTCTGAGCACCCCCGAAACCAGCCTGAGATGTAAGAAGATCTGGATCTCTACAAACAGAATATCGCAGGCGGTTGGTTTTGAGGTAGGAAGCAGGGAGCCGTGATTCTGTGGGCAGATATCAGAGGATAAATGGCAGCAGGAGGGTGCCTGGCCGTGGGGACCCTACACCGCTGGTGAGTGACAGCCTCATGTGCTGGGGATGGGGCACAGACTCGCAGACTGGTAGCAGCGGGGAAAGGACTTTAGGGGAGCCCCCTGGGGCAGAAACCTGGAGTGGTGGAGTCGCACCTGCAAACTGCAGCCCCCGGGATGGAAACCCAGAACAGCAGGGTCGCGTGCGTGAACTGGGAGCGGCTGGCAGTTTTAGAAGCACAAAGGGCAGAGACGTGCCCTGACCTGGAGGCAGGACTGGGGGTACTGCGGAGGGGCGCACAACCCAGGATGCTGCAGTTTATAGCAGCATGGACAGAAATGGAGATGGTGTGGCCTGGAGAGCTCACTGAAGAACAGACTGTGATCTCTCTGCTCTGAGGCAGAGGGTTGGAAATGGTCTTCTGCTCTGACTCGTGGAAGAGATGTGGAAAGCTGCCAGGGAAAGCAGGCAGAGAACAAAAGCCCCAAAAACTGATTCCCACTGAGCCCATCCCCTGCCACAGGGGGGCAGGGCAACACTGCCCAAACAGGGTTGCCTGAGTAACAGCATGGCAGGCCCCTCCCCCAAAAGACAGGCTGGGAAAACAAGAGGCCAGCAACCCTAAGGTCCCAAGAAAACAGGTGCATCTTGCTTGGGTTCGAGTCAATAATTTGGACTCTATACATTCCCTCAAACACCCATCAACAGAATGAGTAGGAGGACGAGCCCCCAAAACAGAAAAGACTCAGAGATTATGACTTATGCTGCAGATTTACAAATGGATGCAGATATAACCAAGATGTCAGAGATGGAATTCAGGCTAGCAATTGTGAAGACAATGGCTAGAATGGAAAAATCAATTAATGGCAATGTAGAGTCTCTAAGGGCAGAAATAAAAGGTGAATTGGTAGAACTTAAAAATGCTATCAATGAGATCCAATCCAATCTAGACAATCTAACAGCTAGGGTAACTGAGGCAGAAGAGCAAATAAGCGACCTGGAAGATAATATAATAGATAAAAAGGGAAAAGAGGAGGCCAGGGAAAAACAACTCAGAATCCATGAAAATAGAATCAGAGAAATAAGTGACACCATAAAGTGTTCCAATGTCAGAATAATTGGAATCCCGGAGGAAGTAGAGAGAGAGAGAGGACTAGAAGATGTATTTGAGCAATTTGTAGCTGAGAACTTCCCTAATCTGGGGAATGAAACAAACATTCGAGTCCTAGAGGCAGAGAGGACCCCTCCTAAGATCAAGGAAAACAGGCCAACACCCTGGCATGAAATAGTAAAACTTGCAAATCTTAGAACCAAGGAAACCATCTTAAGGGCAGTTAGGGGGAAGAGATTCCTTACGTACAGAGGGAGGAACATCAGAATAACATCAGACCTATCCACAGAGACCTGGCAAACCAGAAAGGCCTGGCAAGACATATTCAGGGTACTAAATGAAGAACATGCAGCCAAAAATACTTTATCCGGCAAGGCTTTCATTTAGAATGGATGGAGAGATGCAGAGCTTCCATGACCGGCAGAAACTGAAAGAAGATGTGACCACTAAGCTGGCCCTGCAGGAAATATTAAGGGGGGTTCTATAAAAGGAGAAAGAACCCAGGAGTGATATAGAACAGAAATTTACAGGGACAATCTATAAAAACAACGTCTTCACAGGCAACATGATGACAATTAATTCATATCTTTCAATAATCACTCTCAACGTGAATGGCCTAAATGCTCCCATAAAACGGTTGCAGATTGGATATAAAGACAGGACCCATCCATATGCTGTCAACAAGAGACTCATTTTGAACCTAAAGATACATCCAGACTAAAAGTGAAGGGATGGAGATCCATCTTCCATGCCAGCGGTCCTCAAAAGAAAGCTGGGGTAGCACTTCTTATATCAGACAAATTAGATTCTAAACTAAAGTCTGTAATAAGAGACACAGAAGGACACTATATCATTCTTAAGGGATCTATCCAACAAGAAGATCTAACAATTGTAAATATCTATGCCCCCAACATGGGAGCAGCCATCTACATAAGCCAACTGTTAACCAAAATAAAGAGTCATATTGATAACAATAAGTTAATTGTAGGAGACCTCAATACTCCACTCTCAGCAGTGGACAGATCATCTAAGTAGAAAATCAACAAGGAAACAAGAGCTTTGAATGATACATTGGACCAGATGGACCTCATAGATCTTTACAGAACATTCCACCCTAAAACAACAGAATACTCATTCTTCTCGAGCACACATGGAACTTTCTCCAGAATAGACCACATACTGGGTCACAAATCAGGTCTCAACCGATACCAAAAGATTGAGATTATTCCCTGCATATTCTCAGACCACAATGCTCTAAAACTGGAACTCAATCACAAGAAAAAATTTGGCAGAAATTCAAATACTTGGAAGCTGAAGACCACTCTGCTCAAGAATGTTTGGGTCAACCAGGAAATGAAAGAAGAACTTAAACAATTCATGGAAATCAATGAGAACGAAAACACATCGGTCCAAAAACCTATGGGATACCGCAAAGGTGGTCCTAAGGGGGAAATACATAGCCATCCAAGCCTCACTCAAAAAAATAGAAAAATCCTGAATTCACCAACTAACTCTACACCTTAAAGAACTAGAGAAAAAGCAACAAACAATGCCTAAGCCACGCATTAGAAGATAAATAATTAAAATTAGAGCAGAGATCAATGAATTAGAAACCAGAAACACAGTAGATCAGATCAATGAAACTAGAAGTTGGTTCTTTTTTTTTTTTTTTTAAGATTGTATTTATTTATTTGACAGAGAGAGACACAGCGAGAGAGGGAACACAAGCAGGGGGAGTGGGAGAGGGAGAAGCGGGCTTCCCATGAAGCAGGGAGCCCGATGCGGGGCTCGATCCCAGGACCCTGGGATCATGACCTGAGCCGAAGGCACATGCTTAATGACTGAGCCACCCAGGCACCCCAACAATCAATAAACTGTTAATGTTGCTTTAGAGGAGTGTGCTTGTTGGGCCCATAACTCGGTGGATCTAGAAGTTGGTTCTTTGAAAGAATTAATAAGATCGATAAACCACTGGCCAGACTTATCCAAAAGAAAAGAGAAAGGACCCAAATTAAAATTATGAATGAAAGGGGAGAGATCATGACTAACACCAAGGAAATAGAAACAATTATTAGAAATTTTTATCAACAACTATATGCCAATAAACTGAGCAATCTGGATGAAATGGAGGCCTTCCTGGAAACCAATAAGCTGCCAAGACTGAAACAGGAAGAAATTGACAACCTGAATAGGCCAATAACCAGTAACGAGATTGAAGCAGTGATCAAAAACCTCCCAAAAAACAAGAGTCCAGGGCCTGTTGGATTCCCTGGGGAATTCTACCAAACATTCAAAGAAGAAATAATACCTATTCTACTGAAGCTGTTTCAAAAAATAGAAACAGAAGGAAACTTCCAAACTCATTCTATGAGGCCAGCATTACCTTAATCCCCAAACCAGGCAAAAACCCCATCAAAAAGGAGAATTTCAGACCAATATCCCTGATGAATATGGATTCCAAAATCCTCAACAAAATCCTAGCTAATAGGATCCAACAATACATTAAAAGGATCATCCACCACGACCAAGTGGGATTTATCCCCAGGATGCAAGGGTGGTTCAACATTCGCAAATCAATCAATGTGATAGAACACATTAATAAGAGGAGGGAGAAGAACCATATGGCCCTCTCAATTGATGCAGAAAAGCATTTGACAAAATACAACATCCTTTCCTGATTAAAACTCTCCAGAGTATAGGCATAGAGGGAACATTCCTCAAATTCATAAAATCCATTTATGAAAAACCCACAGCAAATATCCTCCTCAATGGGGAAAAGCTGAGAGCATTTCCCTTAAGATCAGGAAAACGTCAAGGATGCCCACTCTCGCCACTATTGTTCAACATAGTACTAGAAGTCCTAGCCACAGCAATCAGACAACAAAAAGAAATAAAATGTATTCAAATTGGCAAAGAAGAAGTAAAACACTCTTTTCTCAGACGACATGATACTTTATATGGAAAACCCAAAAGACTACCCCCAAATTACTAGAACTCATCCAGCAATTCAGTAATGTGGCAGGATACAAAAATCAATGCACAGAAATCAGTTGCTTTTTTATACACTAACAATGCAACTGTAGAAAGAGAAATTAGAGAAACGATTCCATTTACAATAGCACCAAAAACCGTAAGATACCTCAGAATAAACCTAACCAAAGAGGTAAAGGATCTATACTCTAGGAACTACAAAACACTCATGAAAGAAATTGAAGAAGACACAAAAAGATGGAAAAATATTCCATGCTCATGGATCGGAAGCATAAACATTGTTAAAATGTCTATGCTACCCAGAGCAATCTATACCTTCAATGCCATCCCAATCAAAATTCCAATGACATTTTTCAAAGTGCTGGAACAAACAATCCTAAAATTTGTATGGAATCAGAAAAGACCCCGAATCGCCAAGGGAATGTTGAAAAAGAAAAACAAAGCTGGGGGCATCACGTTGCCCAATTTCAAGCTATATTACAAAGCTGTGATCACCAAGACAGCATGGTATTGGCACAAAAACAGACATACAGACCAATGGAACAGAATAGAGAACCCAGATATGGACCCTCAACTCTATGGTCAAATAATCTTTGACAAAGCAGGAAAAAACATGCAATGGAAAAAAGACAGTCTCTTCAATAAATGGTGCTGGGAAAATTGGACAGCCACATGCAGAAGAATGAAACTTGACCATTCTCTAACACCATTCACAAAGATAAACTCAAAGTGGATGAAAGACCTCAATGTGAGACAGGAATCCATCAAAATCCTAGAGGAGAACATAGGCAGTAACCTCTTTGACATCGCCCACAGCAACTTCTTTCAAAATACATCTCCAAAAGCTAGTGAAACAAAAGCAAAAATGAACTTTTGGGACTTCATCAAGATAAAAAGCTTCTGCACAGCAAAGGAAACAGTCAACAAAACAAAGAGGCAACCCACAGAATGGGAGAAGATATTTGCAAATGACACTACAGATAAAGGGCTGGTATCCAAAATCTATAAAGAACTTCTCAAACTCAACACTCAAAAAACAAATAATCAAGTCAAAAAGTGGGCAGAAGATATGAAAGGACACTTCTCCAAAGAAGACATACAAATGGCTAACAGACACATGAAAAAATGTTCATCATCATTAGCCATCAGGGAAATCCAAATCAAAACCACACTGAGATACCACCTTACACCAGTTAGAATGGCAAAAATGGACAGGGAAAGAAACAACAAATGTTGGAGAGGTTGTGGAGAAAGGGAAACCCTCTTACACTATTGGTGGGAATGCAAGTTGTTACAGCCACTTTGGAAAACAGTGTGGAGGTTCCTCAAAAATTTAAAAATAGAGCTACCCTATGACCCAGCAATTGCACTACTGGGTATTTACCCCAAAGACACAGATGTAGTGAAAAGAAGGGCCATATGGACCCCAATGTTCATAGCAGCAATGTCCGCAATAGCCAAACTGTGGAAAGAGCCGAGATGCCCTTCAACAGATGAATGGATAAAGAAGATGTGGTCCATATATACAATGGAATATTAGCCATCAGAAAAGATGAACACCCAACTTTTACATCAACATGGATGGGACTGGAGGAGATTATGCTAAGTGAAATAAGTCAAGCAGAGAAAGTCAATTATCATATGGTTTCACTTATTTGTGGAACATAAGGAATAGCATGGAAGACATTAGGAGAAGGAAGGGAAAAATGGGGGGGATTGGAGGGAGAGATGAACCATGAGAGACTATGGACTCTGAGAAACAAACAGGGTTTTAAAGGGGAGGGGGGAAGGGGGATTGGTTAGCCTGATGATGGGTATTAAGGAAGGCACGTACTGCATGGAGCACTGGGTGTTATACAAAAACAACGGATCGTGGATCACCACATCAAAAACCAATGATGTAGAGTGACTAACATAATAAAATTTAAAAAAAGAATAAAAATAGAAGCCTATTGCTAACACCAAATACATTTATTGAGTGCCTATCTTATACATATCCCTTTGCTAGGCTTTATTCTGAGACAACTTACATAACATATCCTATTTAAAAGACTGTTTATTAAAGTAACACTTTGGAAATCCTTGGTGGGAGGTAGGTGTGATATTCAGTGTAGCTTCCCCATGTAGGGCACCAGCCGGAGCGTGCCTGTGTGGGAAGAGGATTCATTTAAAAATTCATTTCGAGGAAATTCCCTGTATCTTTGTACAAGAAGTCCAGATAACTTGAGCATTATTTGGCTCCATAAAAATACTGAACTGATCTCAATTCCTACCTCCTTTCTTTTTTTCTTCTTTTGAACTGAAAGAGCAGTTTAACTTTAGCATAGTTGCTGTATAACAAGTTGTCCCCCAAATAGTGGCTTAAAACAACCAACATTTATTATCTTCCAGTTTCTGAGGGTTAGGAATTCATGAGTAGCTTGGCTAGGTTATTCTGGTTCAGAGTTTCTCACGAGGTGGTGGTTAAGGCAGTAGGGCTGCAGTGATCTGAAGGCTTGACCAGGACTGGAAGATCCACTTTCAAGATGGCGCGGTCACTTCTTGCCTGGAGGCCAAGGTTTTCTGTATGAGCCTCTCCACATGGCAGCTGGCTTCCCCCAGAGCAAGTGATCCGGCAGAGAGTGAGAGGGAGGAGAAAGAGAGAGAATAAACAGGAAACCACAGTGGCTTTTATAACTATCTCCAAAGTCACACAACTGTCACTTTCTCTTTATTTGTTGGAAGGTAGTCACTAAGTCCAGCCCACATTCAAAGGAAGGAGAATTAGACTCCTCCTCTTAAAGGGAGCAGTATCAAAGAATTTGGGAACACACATTGAAACTGCCACAATTGTACTTGTCATTTAAAATTTCCAAAGAGTTCCCAAAAATGGTTTCTTTAGACGAGTTCTCAAGAGTTTCTCTCCTAGCACTAAGGCCCAGGGTCTTTTGCTCTAAAAGAACTATAGTGTATTATTAGCCTTTGGTATAAATCTCTGCTTCCAATTGCTATCCTATTGCATTCTGTGCAGAATCTGTTTCAGCCAGTGGAGAAATGATAATAAGCTGAGACATTTTGCTGTTCTCAAACAGAGCATTTCCCTGTGGTTTTAAGGCTTCCCTTCATCATGTTTTCATTATCATGAGGATGGTATCACTGAAGAGCAAGTATGAGTGGATGGGCATTTATTTTGTGAGCATTGAGGAGAGAGGGGAGCATCTCTCTAAATTTGTGGTTCTTCTTGGTAAGACAAATTTAAACAAATCACACATTCATAAATAAAGTACAGAAAAGAGCATCAGAATATACTGGAGTAGAAGTTAGGATAGTAATAAGGCTGTTTGTTTATAGTAACCTCTTAAGAAACATTAAGTGTTTCTAAGATATTAACTTAGGGGTCTGCTAGTGATAAAGGGAATGGTCTGGAGGGTTTTTTTTTTTAATCTTCTAAATTAACATACAGTAAATTATCACTTTTGGTACATAGATCTATGAATTATAACATATGTATAGATTTTTGTAACTACCACCACAATCAAAATACCAGACAATTCCATCACCCCCAAATCTCCCTCTTGCTACCCTTCATAGTGGTATCTCACCCATCCCCAACTCATTTCAACCTCTGATTATTTTCTCTGTCGCTATAGTTTTGTGTTTTTGAGAGTGCCACATAAATGGGTTTATACAGTGTGTAATACTTTGAAACTAAGTGTTTTCATTTATTACAATGCTTTTGAGATTCATTCAAGGTGCTATGAGTATCAGTAGTTCATTTCTTTTATTGCTAAGTAGTATTTCATTATGTGGATGTACCACAGTTTGTTTATACATTTGCCTGCTGAAGATTTGAGTTGTTTCCAGCTTTTGGCAATTATAAATAGAGCCAATGCACACATTTATGTACAAGTGTTTGAATGAACATATATTTTCATTTCTCTACGTTAAATATGTAGGAGTGGGATTAGTTGGTCACATGGTAATTGAATATATAATTTTATAAGAAACTGTCAAACTGTTTTCTAGAGTGGCTGTGCTATCTTTTATTCCCACCAGCAATGTATTAGAGTTCTAGTTGTTTTACATGATTGCCAATACTTAAAATTATTGGATTTTTATAGTATCTCATTATGGTTTAAATTTGCATTTACCTAATGGATAATGATATTGAACATCATTTCATATGTTTGTCTTTGGTATATCCTCTTTGATGAAGTGTCTGTTTAAGTCTTGTGTTTATTTTTAAACGGGTTATTTTCTTACTGTTGAATTTTGTGAGTTATTTTTATATTGTGCTTTTGTTGTCATGCCTACAAACTCTGTGTAAATCCAGCTCAGATATATTTTCTCCTCCGCTTTTAAAAAATGTTTTGTACTTTACATTTAGATCTAAGATCTATTTTACTGAAATTTTGTGTTATGTGTGAGGTTTAGATTGGGATCTATCTATCTATCATCTATCCATCTGGTATATGAATGTCCAATTGTTCCAACACTGTTTGTTGAAAAGACTACCCTTTTTCCATTGAATTGCCTGTACAGCTTTGTCAAAGTCAACTGGCCATATTTATGTTGGTCTATTTTAGGAAACTCCATTGAGATTTTTCTGGTTCTTCATATGCCCAGTAATACTGTATTGTATACTGGACATTTTGAATCTAATGTTATGAGACTCTGGGTCTTATTTAAATCCTATCAAAAATGTTAAGAAGTTTTGTTCTAGTAGGTATTTAAACTGTTTAGTTTCAGATCACTTGTTCCAACCAGCCTTCTGGAGATTGAGGTTTCAATGTCAAGTCCATTTTCAAAGACTTTATATTGCTGTTTAGATCACAGAATAGCAGCTCCAGCAGCCCAGCTGGGACCTAGATGGTTGACTAAGGTATGCATGATCTATGCATGAGCTACTTGGGGTAAGTCCCGAATTCATAAATAACTTCATAAGTTCATTTTTCCAACCTCCCTTTCTCTACAGTCTCCTAATATTTTTATTCTCCATGGCTCTTCTTTTCCATCTTCCACTCAGAAAACTGGGGCTTTACTTATCCCACTCTGCTGCATATTTTCTTTTTTTTTTTTTAAAGATTTTATTTATTTATTTGAGACAGAGAGAATGAGAGAGAGAGAGCACATGAGAGGGGGGAGGGTCAGAGGCAGAAGCAGGCTCCCTGCCGAGCAGGGAGCCCGATGCGGGACTCGATCCCAGGACTCCAGGATCATGACCTGAGCCGAAGGCAGTCGCTTAACCAACTGAGCCACCCAGGTGCCCTCTGCTGCATATTTTCTGTGCATGATCTTTGTCCAGGGCCATGTAGCAGAGAGGGGGAAAAGTCATAGACAGACAGACAGACAGACACACACACACACACACACACCAGTAACCAATTTTGCCCCATATGATTGTAGAGAACACAGATCTTTTGGTGAGACAAAAAACATCCCCTTCCTCAGAGTTTTAGGTGCCTGGATATCACCACAGCCTGTATGCAAGAGGATGGGAGAAAAGAGAGTGGAAGGAAAAAAAAAAAGAAGAAAACTGGAGATTCCACCCCCCTTCTTTTATCCTTTAGGGATCCCTTTTCCACTCCTCATGCCTGAGCTAGAGAGCTTCTCCTGGAGCTCTGTCCGTGCCTTCTACCCATTTCTGAATTTCAGGTTTCCTTCAGTTTGGGCAGGGGATACTGGGGAAAAATGGTAAACTTATTCACATTCTCTAAGAATGGGTGAGAGAAAAAGATCCTCCAATTTCAAGGAGAGGGGAAACAGACTCTTACCTGATGCCGTGGCTCTGGGATCTAAATATTGTTATGGGTCTTTGGAAAAAATGATTTGCTGCAATCAATTAATTGATCAAGAGTTTCAAAATGGTTATATTTAAATATTTTATAGTATGTATTTTCTGGAATGGTTCTATTAAACCAAACTTCCTCTCGTATGTGGTTTATCAGTGGTACAGCTCACATAGGAAAGGGAAGATAAATATTTGATTCCTTCCCTTTATTTGCCAGTTTTCAAAATAATGAATTAGCTCACCAGTATCCTCCAATGATGACCTATTAAAGTTTTTCTTTCTTTTAAAGAATCATTAGCTCTCATGGATTTAAGCATATTTGATCTGTTTAGATCCACTGCAATTATTAACCTCATTGATGTTCAGATTCAATATAGAACTTTTTATTATCATTTGATCACCTTGGGTAAGTCATGACGTAGGCCAAGTCACTTGCCCAGATCACAGTGGGAACAGGTGATAGTATATAAGTAAGACTCTCAGATGACTAATCTCCATAAGGATATACTACAATGACTGGCCAGAAAGTGTTCAGGAATGAAGGACAATGTTATCCACCCATTTATTTTATAATTATTCACTCATTGAATAATTATTCAATGGAAACATTAATTAAACAAACATTTATTGAATACCTACTGTATATCAGCTGCTATGTTAGGCACAGAGATCTCAATAAGCCAATAGGAATAGACACACTTCCTGCCCTCAGAGAGATCATATCTAGTCAAAGAAATGGAGACATTAATTAAATCATTGCACAAATATATGTTAAATTGTAATGTGACAGGAACTAAGAAAAATTACTATGAGGAAGGGTGTGGGAGTGATCAGGAGAGTTGGTCCTTTCTGGAAGGCCAGGGAAGGCTTCTCTTAGAGAAGATGACTTACCTGACATCTGAAGGAGGAGAAGAGGCTGACCAAGCAAAAGAAGGATGGGTGAGAGTAAATTCAATCCAGAGTACTTATGTAGTTTAATTCCCCCTGCTGTCCCTATTTTTTTTTTTTTATTATAATCTGGTCCCATGCCATCTGTAATCCTCCTAAGATTAGACTAAAAAAAATCTTCTGAAGGCTTCCACTGCTATTTAAAAAAATAATTTTTTCCTTTAGCTTTCATTAACCTTCCCCCAAAATAACACTAACCTCTTCTGGTAACCAGGTCAAACATACAAAATAGGCTGTTTGGACAAATAAACAGATTTTCTATTCACCCCCTATGAAAGAAAAACACATCCAGAGAGTCATATAAAGCCTCCTATCCTTTCCATGATTTTTCTTTGGGATGCTGTTGGATTTTTTTTTTTTTTAAAGAAGCGTTCAGGAGCACTTAATTATCTGCAGAACAAGTTGGATCATGTCTCAAGCTCAGTTTGGATTCTAGCTGAGCCCGCTAAGCAATAGGTCTCCTGGGGCTTGCTTCAGTGGCTTGTATTTGCATTGGTTACTCCTGGTAACCAGGCTGTGAGGTAAAGGAAAAGAAAGCTTGAATGGTGGCTAAATAAAGAAATACCAAGATATCTGGCCATTTACCCTGGGGACCATCCCCTTAGAGGTGGATCTGGTCTTTTCAGAAGGGGAGAGGCTTGACAGAGAGAGCGGGAGAGAGAAGGAAAATGCACAAACACAGTAGCCTTCTGCCTTAAATTAGGAGGTTTGGTTCTAACAGGTGCTCCAGGAACCCCTCTGTTGCTCACAACAATGAGATGTATTCTGAGAGTGCTGTGAAGTCAGCACTGCAGTTTTTTCATATTGTTCCTTCTTCCTTAGGCTCGTCTTTGGCAGCTGCATGCAGGTGCCTGGGGTCCCACCTTGGACAGATAAGAATGTGCTCTTAGTCCAAGTGGCAAGTAGCCTTCCTGTGGATGCTCATGGCTTATAGCAGGAGAAGAGTCATAATAGGAGCAGAGCCTTCCCTCTGGCTCAAGGACCCTCCTCTCCTGATCAGGCACTATTCGTGCCACAGTAGCAACTGCCAGAAAAGCCAAGCTTCGTTTGCTGCCCAAGGCTATTTATGTCACAGCTGATGACCTGCAAATGTCCATAGAGTCTTGGCCAGAAAGATCTGGCCAGAGTTACAATTTCAAGGAATGAACATTTCATTGGTGATTCTTTTTCCAAACTCAAGCCAGCTAAAACTGAAAAGGGTTTTATTACTCTTACAACTGAATATTCTCTGGGTAGATATGGCTTCAGGCATAACATGATTCAAGTGATGTCAGGAGCCCTTGATGTCTTTCCTAAGCTATAAAAGAAAATCAGGGTGCTGTTACTAAAGGAAAAAATGGTGTTGGGTTGCCACAAAATAATAAATGTCCATTTCAGTTAGTTTAATATACATAGTGTGCCTGGATAGGATTATTTTTTCTTCTCTCCCCTTCTCTGGAGCCTGGTACTTCTCATGGATAAAGAAATGGAGGGGAATGTTTGTAATGCAACTCCAAGAAAGGATGGAGATAATGAGGTATACAAGCTAGTCTACCAGGAAGTTACCCTTTGCAAGGCAAGATGTCAAATTGTTTCTTTAAAATAATCCACCCAGAGCCCAGCCAGTATAGTGTTGTCTTCTCTACCCACTATCCCTACTTTCATCCTCATCATTGGAAGCTCCCTGCTTCCTGGGAGCAGAACTGGTAGGAAAGATAATGACTGCCAACTCACAAAGAGGAGGTGGTGTCGTAGTGGAGGGGAGAAGTAGATGAAAGGAAAGAGGGAGGTTATGAAGTGGGAAATGAATGTGAAGGAGAGGGTCTGCTGCTAACGTGCTGGTTTTGTGGGGAGGCTCTGTGAATCACTAGTGAGGCTGAGCCATCTACAAAATGCATGGGGGTCATGTTACAGAGGCGGGATGCTGCTACCAAAAACTTAGCATCCTTTGGACTCAGTAAAGGTTGAAGTAAAGAATTTATGAAACACTCTTAGGGATTCTGGTGTGTGTGTGTGTGTGTGTGTGTGTGTGCGCACCTGGTTTAAGGAGAGAAGCAGCAACAAGTGCCTGGATCTCCCCTCATGGAAGTTGGGAGGTAAGCAGCGCCCACAGGATGGACCAACCAGCTGATCAGTTTCTCTTTTCTTTGTAAATGATTTCTTTGTAAATGATTTTCTTTGTAAATGATCAGAATTTCATACACAATCCCTCAGTGGCAATCTTGTGAAAGGTTAACGTCTCTATAGAAAGTCAATGTACCTGAGTGGTTACACTCATAGTCTTGGGGTCAGACAGAGCTTAGCTTGAGTCCCTTCACCATACACTACTCATGTGACCTTGTACTACTGGTGTGACCTCCAGCATGTTATTTCTCCTCACACATCGTAAGCTCTCAATAATGGGGTGGACAGTGATGATACAGGTTCCTGTTATCCTTGCTGAGTTTACTTGTGTGGGATTTTGGAACTTGAGTCTGAGTGTCAGATTGGAAAAACAAAAAGCTTACTGAAATGGAGACTTAAATATCCGGGATGAGAGCCCTAGCTTTGCTATTGCCTGAGTAGACCCACAACAGCCACTGCACTGGGCTGTGCTTTGCTCTCTGTATCTGCACGGTGTGTCTTTGTTGCGGGGGCGTGTAGGAGCGATCAAAGCAAGTGATGCTCCCCCATCTCACAGGCTTGTGTTAGAACCGGGGTGGGCTCTACTTTGTAAATTCTTGCTGGGAATAATGGGAGGGGATGGGGGGCAGAGGATAGGGTCTGGAGAGGAAAAGGGGAGAGAGGAGATGTTTCCAATCACCAGGCGTTGAGAGTAACATGGCCTCCCTTTCTCCCTTGGCAGTTCAGGGCAAGAGGTGAGGCAGCACTTACTGGGCTGCAGTGGACATCAGAGTCTCCATGTGTGGGACATCTCTCCCAGCCTCTTCTATTCTTCTTCAGGAACTGAGACCTGTCACACCAGTGACCTTCTCTCCTAAGCCCAACTCAGAGCTTTGTGCAAGCCAATGTATTTAAATTCATCTGTTCTGATTCAGAGCAGTGAAAAATCACCTTATGTGCCATGAGCTGAGAGGGAAGAAAAACTTCGTATATTGTTCTTTTCGATCTATGGAGTCATGGGATAGCTTCTATAATTCTAGAAATTATGATAAGTCATCCATAAAGATGAGGCAGAATCCTCTTGAAGCAGTTACCATAGCTTAAAGCAACATTATTTACTATCCATTCATGGAAGCGCGGCAGCATTTATGGACTTTACTTAATTCCTTCCTTCATCACATTAGCAAATGAGCATTCTGCAGGCCGGGCCTGGAACCTCCTCTGTCTCCCTGAGACTGAGGCTCAGGTATGTGTGGCTGTTTGGGCTTGCTTTGTCCACAGTTACTTTATGCACTTATAAAGAGTGATGGAGTCTGTTTAATCTACATTAAAGCTCCTTCAGCTTAAAGCCGGATTCTTACAAAAATGTTCTGATTTAATCAAATTCCTTCCTTTCAAATTAATTCATTTTAAAGAACATTTGCTGAGCAACTAGTTGGTGCCATGTATAAAAATCAACTGGACCCAGATTCTCCTGCAAAGCCAAGTGGATATCAGCATTTGCTACTCAACCCTCTGTAAACTGGGATGAAGGCAGGACTGGAATTCACAAACAGTTCAGCTCTTTCACAAATAGTCCAGACTTGGCCAGTTCTTTTCCATTTTTTTCATTCTCATCTCCTTCCTTTACCTACTAACTCACACACTCATTTATTCAGCAAATACTAAAGACCTAATTGTACACCTAGCAGAGAGGCAGTGTGGGGAGGAGAGCTAATTGTTCTCATTCGTTTGCATAGCTTATTGGAAAGTATCAAGAAGGCCAGCTCAAGAGCCAGATGGTGGGGTTGTGAACAAAGGCAAGCTGACAACTTTCCTAAGCTCCAGTTCCTCATCTTCATGTGGAAATAATAGTAATACGTACCTCACATGGTTGTGAGGACTAAAGAAGCTAATGTATATAAAAGATTCAGCGTATTTTCTAGCACACAGTGGGGGCTCAAGAGTTACTCTTTGTCATCATCATTGCCTATTTTAGAATAAAAATTCCTAGAGGTCAGTGACATTTACATTTTATGGATAATGAACAGCTTCCAACACCTGTTAACAAGCAATATGTATCAGTAAGTAATAAATACTAATAAATAAAATACTAATAAAGATACTAAAACTTAAATGTTTTAAATCTTTCCCCCATGCCTCTGCCTATAAGGAAGACAGTGTGTGTAGCACATATATTTATAACCACATAACAGTATGTGGTTAGCTTCATCAATATCATTCTTGGGGCACCTGGGTGGCTCAGTTGGTTAAGTGTCTGACTCTTGATTTTGGCTCAGGTCATTATCTCAGGGCCATGAGATGGAGCCCCGCATTGGGCTCTGCACCTGGCGTGGAGCCTGCTTGAAATTCTCTCTCTCCCTCTCCCTCTGCCCTTCCTTGCCCTGCCCATTTACTCACACTCTCTCTCTCTCTTAGGGGAAAAAATATCATTCTTTGCAGCACCAAGCTGGGCCTGGTAAATGGGGGAAGGAAGGGAGAAAGGAAAGAAGAGGCTAAGAGGGGCTGCATGATAAGGAGCTGTGATGGAGCTAGGCTGGAGAGAGCCCAGGGAGGGTTCTGCATACCTGGTTTGGGAAGGAATGTGGGGGAAACCCTGACCTTGGAGAGGGAGAGGACAAAGACTTAGGGATAGTACCCTTGTCTAAGAAGGGGTGGGGAGAGAGAAAGAGGGAGAGAATTAGAGAGAGGGAGAGAATGAGAGAGGGGGAAAGGGACAGAGAATGAGAGAAAAAGAAAGAGGGAGCAAAGCCCTTCAGGGCAGCACTGGCTTCCTGGGCCTACACCCATGAGTTACACGAGGCCCTGGCTCAGAAGGGCTCCAGACTCTGTTCAATGTTTGGCTGTCACCCTCTGGAAATTCTTAATGTTTTTTTAACAAGGGTTCCCACATTCTCATTTTGCACTGGGCACTACAGATTATGTAGCTGGTCCTGCCTTAGGGAAAGATTTGTGGAAGTTTTCCTGTGTGAAATGAATGTAATCTCTTTTCAATTGTTTCTGGAGATGTGAACATCTTTCAGTTACTTTGGGGTGGGGGCAGTATCCAATTGTGGGTCCTTTGATCCAAACTCCAGACTGGGCTGGGCCTCAAGGTGGTTCAGCTTTGTCCAGACCCTGTAGCAGAAGAGCGACTCTTTCCTCTACCCTGTCTGTAGGAGTCCTCTGGCCCCTGCCCAGCCCAATTCCTTGCCAAAATCCGTGGGCAGGTTTTGCAGGCAACCTCCACCATGTGCTCACTGCATCAGCTTTGGAGGAAACCCTCCATTCCCTTATTCTGGTGAAATGTTCCATGCTGAGAGAAAAGGCTTGAGGTTTTCCTTGGTGATAGTGGCAGTGGGGGTTAAGATAAAGAAAACAGTGTTCCATGAAATGTTGCACAGGACATGGAGAATTTCTCACCAAAGAAGTTCAAACTTGGGAAACCACACACTTCTGCTTCTGGGTGGATTTTGTGCAGAGCCACTTTCTCTTCCTGCTGCTTACATTCCGACAAAGGCACCGTGTAGAGAGGATGAAGTACTGTGAGTTCAGCCCATTATCAAATGGTTTCAAGGGTCATTTTGATCTTGTCAGGATCAGCAGGCTTCCTTTCAGCAGACCTAAAAAGGCTGACAGAAACAATAAATGGACAATTTTGAGACTCTTTGTCAGAGTTATACTTTGGGGGCAAACTCTGCCGTAAATACTGATTTCTAGTCCCCTCTCCATTTGCCCACCATTTTCAGATATGATTGCCCCCCATCCCTGACCACCACATAGTCATCAACTTACCTAGCCAACACTGTGTCAGCAAGTGATGTGCAGTTGCTTCTCTATCTGCTCCGTAGTGCTTACACCACAAGGAACCAAACATGATGTATACCCTGGAGCACACATTCGTCTCTAATTTAGTGCCTACATATCTGTAATAGCCATATTGAACTGAAACTGAGAAAAATCACCCTTGCCACCCTCCATTTTTAGGGAGTCTCTGATAGGTTGGAGGATTACCCTATCGATCACACAGTCAGGAATGATTACCTCTCACCCTCCTCTGTCTTGTCAATAAATGGCTACAAATTTCAATTCCAGGAGACACATTTAAACCAGGGGTGTCTGGAGCTGTGAATAGAATTATAAGTATGGTAGAATCTAAAAGAAAGCATTCAAACCCAACAGACAGA
Organism: Mirounga leonina; assembly: GCF_011800145.1. NCBI lineage: Eukaryota > Metazoa > Chordata > Mammalia > Carnivora > Phocidae > Mirounga > Mirounga leonina. Next base: position 32,375,122 of record NW_023270855.1, on the reverse strand, counting down.
TTATAGGATATGCCACACCCTATAAAGGATTTAGACTTTTAAGAGTATTAACATTTTTCCCATAACAGATTGTTCCACTCATGGAAATTACAATTACTGTCATTTCTTGATACTGACAAAGAAAATTACATATATTTTCTTCAGACATGGTATTTTAACTAAGTAGTGAAATAAGGTAGCAAGTAGTTCCAAATGGGCTTCAAAGAGACTATTGCCTTAACTTTTTAGATCTGTATGTCTTTATAAAAAGATTCTTTATGCTTTGTTTAAATGCCCCAACCCTATAGCTGAATCAGGTCTAGATGGCCTGAAATACCATTAAACCCCTAATAATGAGGTCAATTTGGCATGAAAAACTGGTAGTAAAGAGCACTTTATAAAACAGTAAAAATCTATACTCCAAGTATTATAGCAAGACCAACAGATATCATATTAAGGGGGGGGTGTGTGTGCAGAAAATCCATGCAAGGTGGATTCTTCTTGTCTGAACTTAAAGACATTGGTATGAGCCAGTGTTTCTTTCTTTTTTTATTTTTTGACATGGAATATTAGAAATTTCTTTATTCTTACTTATTTTTATTAAGCACCAGCTTAATACTGCAGAAAATTTTAAACTACCCATTCTTCCCTCCCCCACCCAAAGACACACTCTCTTCTCTCTTCTGTATAAAACTTTATCAAATAAAGGCAAATAACTGTGTACATCTTGCTGTAAAATGCTGCCCACGGCTGTGGAAAGTGTCTGCCCAGGTTCCTATCACTGTCCAGGTCCTGAAAGACTCTTGTTCATGAACTGCCTCTTCACAAAGCAAGACCACCACTTGCTAGGTTTATCATCCTGAGAGTCAAAAACTGTCTCACAAAGTCTCAGTCCAGTCTCTTGTCTCAGCTGCTGTAAGTAGGCCCTCATCACCTCATCTTCCTGTTTGCAGGTTTGGCATAAATTGCATAAATTGGAAAACCAGGCTCTCCATGAATGGGAAAATTAGTGATTCCCAGCGTATACATTTCTTTTTCACCTTGGCTTTTGGAATTGCACTTTTGGAGTTTCTTTAGACACTCAGAAATGTAGAGAGTTATATGTATCAAGGATCTGTCAGCTTCATTCTTAATCTCATAGTTTTTGAAGAAGACATTGGTCTTAAAGTAATAGATGGCTTCATCCACAATATCTGTATCTTTTGTCTCTCTAGGGGCAGGTCCTTTGAACTGACTTCTGATAGGCAACAGTGCCATGTTTCCAATGAATTTGGTATCAGGGTCCATGAGAGAAGAGTGGTAAGCTGGCATCTTGGTGGTGCCCGTGTTTCAAGCTAGATGAGGAAGTTTATGAGCCAGTGTTTCTAAGCTGTGTTTGGTAGAATGCTGGCTTCACAGAATCTTAATATGAATTATGTTAAAAATAATGAAAAGAGGTCTGAGATAACAAAGCCAAAAGTGTTATCTTATTGTAGGAATTCTTAGTGCTTTTAATTTGCTCAACTGCCTCATGAATATATAAGGGTGAAGGGAGAACATGGACGGAACACTTCCTAAGCTTGTTGGAACTGAGAAAGATTTTCTGAGAAACATTTCAAGGAATTCAAGTTCTGGGACTCCTTTGGGGAAACTCCTTTCTTGGTCCTGGGGGCATGTTTGGAGGCAAGGGTGGTGAGCGGAACAAAGTGTGGCCCCCAGTGCTGTAGCTCATGTTGAAGAACTCAGTGGTCTAGCATCCTCTGGCCATCTGGGATGGCACTTGGGGAAACCATTCCTTTCCTGTTTCCTCGTGAGGCTCCTTTATGAAGTTCGGAAAACAATCCAAAGTGATTCAGCAGGAGGAAGCATAGGCTACAGCTCTAAAATATCAGGTTAATTTGCTTGTATTCTTTGAAGTTTGAGATCTTTGAAGTTCTGTTTTCCCTTGAGAGGTGAAGATGAGAACAACAAATGCCAAATGTCGTTTTATACTGTGAGAAGAAAGTACAATTAACAACCATGCAGTGTTCCCCAAATGCCTTAGCCAGAGAGCTTGAGTTGTAGTGTTCACAAACTTTGACTCTGCTGGGTTTTTAATGGGATGATACCCACCCTGGGATCCAGAAATGCTAGAATCCTGCCTTGCCAATCACTTTCCCACTGCCCTCCCCTATGAGGTTCTGGAGAGTATTACATACCCCAGGAACAAGAACATGCTCAAAGCTATCACTTTATCTATAGCTGTTTGACTGTTGAGCTCTGGTAAAGACTTAAGATCCAAGTGGGACCGTCTGGTTCCTTTTTCTTTCACAGCTTTAAATCCCATTATCTACCATTGTCCAGCTACCAGCAACAGAAGTTGGGGGGCGGGCAGCAAGATGGCTGGAGAACAGGCTGAGTCAGTGTACCCACCAGCTGCCAGCCTGGAGAAGAGAGAAAAGAAAGAGGGAAGGTTGACAGGTCACCATCAAGCCTATAAGAAATAGGACCTGACAACAAAAGTCCCATCGGATGGAAACTAAGAGGTGGATTGTTTTAGTCCATTTTGGCTGCTATAACACAATACTACACTTTGGGTAGGTTTAAACAACAAAAAAAAAGTTATTTGTCACAGTTCTGGGTGCTAGAAGTCTAAGATCAGGGTGCCAGCATGGTTGGTTCTGATAAGATCCCCCTTCCAGTCACAGGCTGGTGACTTCTTGCTGTGTCCTCATGTGGAGGAAGGAGCAGGGGAGCTCTCTTGGGCCTTTTGTATAAGGACACTACTCTCATTCCTGAGGGTTCTGCCCTCATGACCTAATCCCCTCCCAAAGGCCCTGCCTCTTAGTACCATCACACTGGGCATTAGGATTCAAACATGAATTTGGGCATAGGGGGTGGATACAATCATTCAGACCATAGCACAATTGGGCCTCCGATGATGAAGAGAGAGAGATTTAGGAGTCGGCAGATTTTTCCCTGGTTATTGCCTGCTTGATTAGATGATGCGTTGAGGCCTGACGCCACCCCCGGCTTCCCCTTTTCATGCAAGCACCTATAGCCCCAGCAGGGCCAAGCCACATTGTACAGTAACCACTACCATCACGTTGATCCCCAGGCCCTGTCTATCTGGAAGAAGGGCCGCTGAACCATGAAAGTATCTTGGCCTGGGGCCAAGACTGGGAGATGAGAGGAGATGGGGCTGGGGCCAATGCCACCTTCTTTGCTTACTGAATGGAACCACAGATATGTCTCCTGTACTTTAAAGGAATTGAGTGTGCAATTTGATTGAGCCCAGTAGGAGGGTCAGAGAAGATTAGAACGAGACATTTTCCTCACTCCTTTCCTTCTCTCGGTAGCTGGAGCCCCATCTGGAAGAGCTGGTTTTCTGTTTCTGAGCCTGGTTTGATTCTGATTCTGGCCCTGGGATCATAGACTCTGTATGAATAGCATTCTGAAAGGTCAGCAGGCCTATATATGCACCCTCAGGCACATGGAGACTTCCCCAGAGACACAGAGCTCTTGTATTAAAAATTTTTTTTCCTATTAAGAAATACTTCTTATATATAACCTCCTGCTTTTTTTACTGCTCTTTGTGAAGACAGAAGACAGCTGGGTGTATCTGTAGGTAAACCTTCTGTATGCTTAAAGATTCTTGGTCTTACTTTCTCTGGGCTGAAAAATCCAGTCTTAACCTCTTTTTCCAAATCTTATTTTCCTTCCTTTTCACGATATTGTAACTGTTCCAAGAAAGAATTTCCTTAAATTTGTTAATCATTAGAATCATCTGGAGACCCTTCTAAACAGACCAAATTACACATCACTCTCCAGACTTGCTGCATAAGAATTACAGGGGCGGGGGGGCGGAGAAAGATGGCAGAGGGGTAGGAGACCTGGATTTCGTCTCCTCTCAGGAATTCAGCTGGATAGGGATCAAACCATTCTGAACACCTACAAACTCAACAGGAGATCGAAGAAAAGAAGAGCAACAACTCTCTCATCAGAAAAGCGACCACTTTCTGGAAGGTAGGACGTGCGGAGAAGTGAATCCGAGGCGATATTCGGGAGGATAGACGGCGGGGCAGGGGCCTCCGTCGGCCGCTTCTGGCAAGTGATAGAACCACGGAGCACAAAATCGGAACTTTTAAAAGTCTGCTCCGCCGAGGGACGTCACTCTAGTGGCTAAGTGGGGGGTGGAACGCTCCGGGACAGTGTGGTCTCAGGACCCTCGGGGTCACAGAAAGACCGGGGGTGCCTGAGTGTGGCAGAGCTCCCAGGTAATGGAGCAGGGAAGCCGGCTGCAGAGGCGGAGCCCAGGCGCGGGCTCTCAGCTCGGGGTTGCCATAAACCGTGATCTGCGGCACAGTCGGGCCACTGCTCCCCCAGCAGGGACCCAACAAGCGGCAGATCCGGGGAGACTCCCCTTCCTCCCCCGGGAGGAGCCGCGCGGGAGTGCACCGCAGGGATCTGCTGGGTTTGGAGACTCCACCGGGGGTCGGGTGCCAGAGATAGAAACGTGCGGTCACAGGCCGGGTGAGCATGGAGTGCGGCCGGAGACCGGGGAGACGGGAGTAACTGGCGGCTTTTCTCTGGGGGCTCACTGAGGAGCGGGGCCCCGAGTTCTCGGCTCCTCCGGGGCAGAGCTTGGGAGGCCACCAATTTCACTCTCCGCCTCCAAAGCTGTACGGAAAGCTCGCAGGGAACAAAATCTCCGGAGAGCAAACCTGAGCAGATTACTTAGCCGGGAGGGGGCAAGGGCGGAGCAATTCTGCCTCCGGCAAAGACATTTGGAAAACACGGCAACAGGCCCCTCCCCAGAAGATCAGCGAGAACAGCCAGCCAAGACCAAGTTTACTGATCAATGAGAACGGCAGAACCCCAGCACTAGGGGAATAATGCACATAGAATTCATGGCTTTTCCCCATGATTCTTTAGTCTTTCAAAGTTAATTTTTTTTTAACTGTCTTTTTTTTTTTTTTTGAATTTTTCTTTTTCCCTTTTTCAACCAACATCTTATCAATCCCTTTTTTAAAAAAAGTTTTTATTTTTCATTTTTAGAGTCATATTCTATCCCTTCATAGTAGTTACCTGTATTTTTGGCATATATATATAAGTTGTTCTCTCTTTAAAATTTTGAGATAGTTTCTTCTAACAGATTAAAATATACCCTAAATCTCTAGTATATGGTGTTTTCTATTCCCCTGCCTGATCACATTCTCTCCCTTTCTTTTTCTTTTTTCTTTTTTTAATCCTCTTCTTTCTTTTCTCAAACAACTTCTTATCAATTCCTTTTATAAAATTTTTTATACTTTCCATCTTTACAGTCATATTCCATCCCTTCATCATATTAACCCTTATTATTGTACATATATAAGTTTTTCTTCCTTTAAAAGTTTGGGAGGCACTTTCTTCTAAAAGACCAAAATATACCCCAAATCTAGTGTGTGGCACTGATCTATATACCAGCCTGATCATATTTGATCACATTCTGGTTTTTTTTGTTGTTGTTGTTGTTTTGTTTTGTTTGTTTTTATCTTTTTCTTTTTTTTCTTTTTCTTTTTTCTCTCTTTCCATTTATTTCTCCACTGCTTCAGGTCTTTTCTGATTTGTTTAGAGTATATTTTCTGGGGACATTGTTACTCTGCTAGCATTTTGTTCTCTCATTAATATATTCTCCTCTGCACAAAATGACAAGACGAAAAAAATCACCTCAACAAAAAGAACAAGAGGTAGTACTGACTGCAGGGACCTACTCAATACGGACATTAGTACGATGTCAGATCTAGAGTTCAGAATCATCACTTTAAAGATACTAGCTGGGCTTGAAAAAAATATGGAAGTTATTAGAGAAACCCTTTCTGGAGAAGTAAAAGAACTAAAATCTAACCAAGTCGAAATCAAAAAAAGGCTAGTAATGAGGTGCAATAAAAAATGGGGGCGCTAACTGCTAGGATAAATGAGGCAGAAGAGAGAATCAGTAATATAGAAGACCAAATGATGGAAAATAAAGAAGCTGAGAAAAAGAGAGATAACTACTGGATCACGAGGGCAGAATTCGAGAGATAAGCGATACCGTAAGACGAAACAACATTAGAATAATTGGAATCCCAGAAGAAGAAGAAAGAGAAAGAGGGGCAGAAGACATAATGGAGCAAATTATAGCAAAGAGCTTCCCTAATTTGGGGAAGGAAACAGGTATCAAAATCCAGGAAGCACAGAGAACCCTTCTCAAAATCAATAAAAATAGGTCAACACCGCAACATCTAATAGTAAAACTTACGAGTCTCAGAGACAAAGAGAAAATCCTGAAAGCAGCTCGGAACAAGACATACGTAACCTACAATGGTAGAAACATTAGATTGGCAACAGACCTATCCACAGAGACCTGGCAGGCTAGAAAGAACTGGCAGGATATAGTCAGAGCACTAAAAGAGAAAAATATGCAGCCAAGAATACTCTATCCAGCTAGGCTGTCATTGAAAATTGAAGGAGAGATAAAAAGCTTCCAGGACAAACAAAAACTAAAGGAATTTGCAAACACAAAACCAGCCCTACAGGAAATCTTGAAAGGGGTCCTCGAAGCAAAGAGAGAGCCTAAAAGCCACATAGACCAGAAAGGAACACAGACAATATACGGTAACAGTCACCTTACAGGCAATACAATGGCACTAAATTCCTATCTTTCAATAGTTACCCTGAATGTAAATGGGCTCAATGCCCCAATCAAAAGACACAGGATATCAGACTGGATTAAAAAACAAGACCCATCGATATGCTGTCTGCAAGAGACTCATTTTAGACCCAAAGACACCCCCAGATTGAAAGTGAGGGGGTGGAAAACCATTTACCATGCTAATGGACACCAAAAGAAAGCTGGGGTGGCAATCCTTATATCAGACAAATTAGATTTTAAACCAAAGACTGTAATAAGAGATGAGGAAGGACATTATATCCTACTTAAAGGATCTATCCAACAAGAAGATCTAACAATTATAAATATCTATGCCCCTAACATGGGATCAGCCAATTATATAAGGCAATTAATAACAAAAGCAAAGAAACACATCGACGATAATACAATAATAGTGGGGGACTTTAACACTCCACTCACTGAAATGGACAGATCGTCTAAGCAAAAGATCAATAAGGAAATAAAGACTTTAAATGACACGCTGGACCAAATGGACTTCACATACATATTCAGAACATTCTACCCCAAAGCAACAGAATACACATTCTTCTCTAGTGCCCATGGAACATTCTCCAGAATAGATCACATCCTAGGTCATAAATCAGGTCTCAACCAGTACCAAAAGTTTGGGGTCATTCCCTGCCTATTTTCAGACCACAATGCTTTGAAACTAGAACTCAATCACAAGAGGAAAGTCAGAAGGAACTCAAATACATGGAGGCTAAAGAGCATCCTACTGAAGAATGAATGGGTCAACCAGGAAATTAAAGAAGAATTAAAAAAATACATGGAAACCAATGAAAATGAAAACACAACTATTCAAAATCTTTGGGATGCAGCAAAGGCAGTCCTAAGAGGAAAGTATATAGCAATACAAGCCTTTCTCAAGAAACAAGAAAGGTCTCAAGTACACAACCTAACCCTACACCTAAAGGAGCTGGAGAAAGAACAGCAAATAAAGCCTAAACCCAGCAGGAGAAGAGAAATAATAAAGATCAGAGCAGAAATCAATGAAATAGAAACCAAAAGAATAGTAGAACAGATCACTGAAACTAGGAGCTGGTTCTTTGAAAAAATTAGTAAGATTGATAAACCCCTAGCCAGACTTATCAAAAAGAAAAGAGAAAGGACCCAAAATAAATAAAATCATGAGTGAAAGAGGAGAGATCACAACCAACACCAAAGAAATACAAACAATTCTAAGAACATATTATGAGCAACTCTATGCCAGCAAATTAGATAACCTGGAAGAAATGGATGCATTCCTAGAGATGTATCAACTACCAAAACTGAACCAGGAAGAAATAGAAAACCTGAACAGACCTATAACCACTAAGGAAATTGAAGCAGTCATCAAAAATCTCCCAAAAAACAAAAGCCCAGGGCCAGATGGCTTCCCAGGGGAATTCTACCAAACATTTCCAGAAGAATTAATACCTATTCTTCTGAAACTGTTCCAAAAAATAGAAACGGAAGGAAAACTTCCAAACTCATTTTATGAGGCCAGCATTACCTTGATCCCAAAACCAGACAAAGACCCCATAAAAAGGAGAATTACAGACCAATATCCCTGATGAACATGAATGCAAAAATTCTCACCAAAATACTAACCAATAGGATCCAACAGTATATTAAAAGGATTATTCACCACGACCAAGTGGGATTTATCCCTGGGCTGCAAGGTTGGTTCAACATCCGCAAATCAATCAATGTGATACAATACATTAACAAAAGAAAGAACAAGAATCATATGATCTCTCCATAGATGCAGAAAAAGCTTTTGACAAAGTACAGCATCCTTTCTTAATCAAAACTCTTCAGAGTATAGGGATAGAGGGTACATACCTCAATATCATAAAAGCCATCTATGAAAAACCTACAGCGAATATCATTCTCAATGGGGAAAAACTGAGAGCTTTCCCCCAAAGGTCAGGAATGCGGCAGGGATGTCCACTATCACCACTGCTATTCAACATAGTATTGGAAGTCCTAGCCACAGCAATCAGACAACAAAAAGAAATCAAAGGCATCCAAATCGGCAAAGAAGAAGTCAAACTCTCACTCTTTGCAGATGATAGGATACTTTATGTGGAAAACCCCAAAGACTCCCCCCCCAAACTGCTAGAACTCATTCAGGAATTCAGTAAAGTGGCAGGATATAAAATCAATGCACAGAAATCAGTGCCATTCCTATACAGCAACAACAAGATAGAAGAAAGAAATTAAGGAGTCGATCCCATTTACAATTGCACCCAAAACCATAAGATACCTAGGAATAAATCTAACCAAAGAGACAAAGGATCTGTACTCAGAAAACTATAAAATACTCATGAAAGAAATTGAGGAAGACACAAAGAAATGGAGAAACGTTCCATGCTCATGGATTGGAAGAACAAATATTGTGAAAATGTCAATGCTACCTAGAGCAATCTACACATTCAATGCAATCCCCATCAAAATACCATCCACTTTTTTCAAAGAAATGGAACAAATCATCCTAAAATTTGTATGGAACCAGAAAAGACCCCGCATAGCCAGAGGAATGTTGAAAAAGAAAAGCAGAGCCGGCGGCATCACAATTCCGGACTTCAAGCTCTATTACAAAGCTGTCATCATCAAGAAGCATGGTACTGGCACAAAAACAGACACATAGATCAGTGGAACAGCATAGAGAGCCCAGAAATGGACCCTCAACTCTATGGTCAACTAATCTTTGACAAAGCAGGAAAGAATGTCCCATGGAGAAAAGACAGCCTCTTCAACAAATGGTGTTGGGAAAATTGGACAGCCACATGCAGAAGAATGAAACTGGACCATTTCCTTACACCACACACAAAAATAGACTCCAAATGGTTGAAAGACCTCAATGTGAGACAGGAGTCCATCAAAATCCTAAAGGAGAACACAGGCAGCAACCTCTTCGACCTCAGCCAAAGCAACTTCTTCCTAGAAACATCGCCAAAGGCAAGGGAAGCAAGGGCAAAAATGAACTACTGGGACTTCATCAAGATAAAAAGCTTTTGCAAAGCAAAGGAAACAGTCAACAAAACCAAAAGACAACCAACAGAATGGGAGAAGATATTTGCAAATGACATATCAGATAAAGGGCTAGTATCTAAAATCTATAAAGAACTTATCAAACTCAACACCCAAAGAACAAAGAATCCAATCAAGAAATGGGCAGAAGACATGAACAGATATTTTTCCAATGAAGACATCCAAATGGCCAACAGACACAAGAAAAAGTGCTCAATATCGCTCGGCATCAGGGAAATGCAAATCAAAACCTCAATGAGATACCACCTCACACCAGTCAGAATGGCTAAAATTAACAAGTCAGGAAATGACAGATGTTGGCGGGGATGCGGAGAAAGGGGAACCCTCCTACACTGTTGGTGGGAATGCAAGCTGGTGCAGCCACTCTGGAAAACAGTATGGAGGTTCTTCAAAAATTTGAAAATAGAGCTACCACATGATCCAGCAATTGCACTACTGGGTATTTACCCCAAAGATACAAAAGTAGGGATCCGAAGGGGTACGTGCACCCCGATGTTTATAGCAGCAATGTCCACAATAGCCAAACTGTGGAAAGAGCCAAGATGTCCATCGACAGATGAATGGATAAAGAAGAAGTGGTATATATATTCAATGGAATATTATGCAGGTATTGAAAGGAATGAGATCTTGCCATTTGCAACTACATGGATGGAACTGGAGGGTATTATGTTGAGTGAAATAAGTCAAACAGAAAGACATGTATCATATGATCTCACTGATATGAGGAATTCTTAATCGCAGGAAACACACTGAGGGTTGCTGGAGTGGGGGGTGGGGTGGGAGGGATGGGGTGACTGGGTGATAGACACTTGGGAGGGTATGTGCTCTGGTAAGCGCTGTGAATTGTGCAAGACTGTTGAATCTCAGATCTGTACCTCTGAAACAAATGATGCAATATATGTTAAGGAAAAAGAAGAAGAAGAAGAAGGTAGCGGGAGGGGAAGAATGAAGCGGGGGAAATCGGAGGGGTAGATGAACCATGAGAGATGATGGACTCTGAAAAGCAAACTGAGGGTTCTAGAGGGGAGCGGGTGGGAGGATGGGTTAGCCTGGTAATGGGTATTGAGGAGGGCACATTCTGCATGGAGCACTGGGTGTTATGCACAAACAATGAATCATGGAACACTACATCTAAAACTAATGATGTAATGTAATGGGATTAACATAAGAATAAAAAAATAAAAAAGTATTACAGGTGCAGGGGTGGTTTAGGGCTTGGGCAGAGATTGCCTTTCTTAAACAGGATGAATAAATTACTGGGATCTTTTTGAAGTACCTGCCCAGCTTGCAGTTCTCCCTGCAGGGATGGTACCTGCTCTTCAGAGGTGGGTCTCTGGCTCTAGGTTGGCAGTAGCATCAGGGATGCAGGGACATCTGATCTAAACAATGCCAAACCAAGTCTTTTCCCCGGAATTTGGAAATGGAACTTAGAGACAGGAGGTCAGTTTCTGAGAGTGACTGGAAGTATGACATGACAAAAATGGAGACACCAGGTTATGACATGAAGATAGAGAGCAGAGAGAGATGGTCTGCAGGGAGGAGGTAGAGAAGAATGCAAACCATTCTAATGATTCTTTAGGCTCTTGTTCCAGTCTCTGCATTGCTGCCCTGGAGTTCCATGAGACAGTTGATGTCCTATGCAATGGCATTCTCTTTGCTTACCCTAGCTAAAATAGATTTTCATTACCAGACACCCAGTGGGGCCCAACTGAATACAGAACTAACAGCCGGACTGGGAGAGGGAGACAACCTATGTCTTCTCTCCCTGTTGACTCACTATGGTACTCTATTTTGCTTTCCTGAGAGGAAACATGCCTCCTTGACTTCTAAAGAATATTTCGTTGTCTGACTAGACAATTTTAACACACCTCAAGATCTGAATGAGTGCTGAATGGCCTGCTATGGAAAAATCTTCCCAGTTGTCCTCATAGGAGAAAAAAAAACCTCATTAATATTTACTAGTTGATGCATTCACCCAATAACATGTAAAGTCAATACTGTTATTGGCCCATTTTATATCTGTGGAAATTAAGGCATAGAAAAGGTAAATAACTTCCCTTGGGTCACAGAGCTGGTAAATTATTGAGCCAAGACTTGAAGCCAGATTTAACTACAGAGTCCAGGATTTCAACTACTTTTCTGTATCTGCATTGAAACAAAAACTCAATGGTTGAAAGCAAAACTCTTGAGGCTACCTGAGAAGTAATGTGCAAATACTCATTTCTGTACCAAGAGAGCCCTCCAGTTTGACTTCTATAGGAAGTAGCAAGCAGGGTGGATTAGAGGTTTCTGGCAGTTTTCATAGATGAGTCAGGCTTGCCCTGAGCCCAGAGAGAGGTAGGAATAGAGGGTGTTGCCATCTTAACACCCATTTCTTCCTCTAAACAAATCTCTTATTTTCTTTAGATATCCATTCCTTTGCAAAATGGCTCATGTGCTAGGGGAGGCTGGCCTCCAAGAAGGAACCTTATTTCTCTGAGGGTAAAATCCACCTCTGCCACCAGTGATTGAGCATGTGACCCAATTTGGACCAATTAGATGCAAGGAGAGGCTTTCTTGGGAGCTTATGAGACAATTTTGTCTTAATCATATGTGAAAAATTTCAGAAGAGAGTCCCTTTTTTGAGCTGGATATAATTTTATCAGTTAACTATTGCCACAAAAATGCTGCCTAGCAAAACCCCACAAAACCTCAACACCACAGAGCAATAAGCATCTCCTTAGTTGGTCCAAGCCTTGCTAATTAGAGCAATTCAGTTCTCCTGACATGGGCTGGGCCCACTAATGAGTCCAGAGATCAGCTGGGCTAGCTACTGTTCTACATCAAAGTCTCCCATTTCTTCCCAGGACCAGTGAACTAGCCTACACATGCTGTTCTCAAGACAATGACAGAGGTGTAAGAGCACCAATGGAAATACATAACATAGCTTAAGCCTAGGCTCCATCACATCTACCAACATCTTAGTGACCAAAGAAAGTCACATGGTTAAGTTTTGCATCAAGCCCACCCACTATGGAGCCATAGTATATCAGATTGCCAAGCCCAACATCAATGGAACGGGGAAGACTGCTTTTTCCTAGGAGTGATAGGGAGGGTGGTAAATAGTTTGAGCAATATCCAGTCCACCACAGGGCCATGCATAGATGTGAAACTCAGGAGAATGACAGACCACCTACCTTTAAGCCTGCAGATAAAACCAGCGCACACAGAGAAGAGATGACCTGAGAGAACCCCAGAAAAACAGAGCTGGAGCCTCTAGATTGTATCAACCCCAAGTTCTAGCTGAAATCCACGCTTCAAGTAGTGTTGGCCAAGTTTGACACTATTTGAGCTCATCTGAGGTAGATTTTCTGGTACTTGTGCAGAAACTCTCTCAATTCAGAATTTTCTTTGGAATGATGAGGAACAGAGGCCCAAAGATGTGAATAAACAGCATGTTGGTAAAAAGCAATGCAGAGCTTAGAGAGATAACAGGTTTTTTTTTTTCAAATGTTTTGTCCTTGGAAACCCAACATACCATTCTTTTATTGCTCACTCACATTGCAGCAGATCTATTTCTTCTTCATTTTGTGTAATTCGATTCATTCTCAGATGTTTGTTCATCTGACCTTCCAGTTGGTATGGTAACAGCCTGCCTGAACTGTAGCATTTATTATTCACTGCAAGTTCTTGTCAAGTCAGTAAGAATTAGGTTTGCCTTCTTTCAAGCAGTCCAGGGGACTAAGTCATTAAGGAGGAAAGATGGCCCCATACCCCCATCAAGGCTGATGCTTGAAATTCTCCTGTTAAAACTCTACCACTTTCCTGTGCTCACATTGATTGAGGTGGTTCCTTCCTTTCTGTAGAGCTCTTGTTTCCTAGCCGTAGAAGGTAACATTTATTTCCACCCTCCACCCCTGTCATGTTACATTAATAACAGGACACAAATTGAGTGGGCAGTTAGTCGATGAATTTGTAAAAGCCAAATTAAAAAATACTGGGAGGAACAAAGGGTAATATCTCAGAATAAGAATCAGTCATTTAAAATAATATGTACGAAGGTTTACTATGTACTTATAACTCAACTAAGAACTTCTTGACACCCTAGTGGGTAAAACATTGAGTAAGAACATGGCTAAAACCTGCTGGATACCTACTATGTGCTGGGCACTATATGAAGCCCATCACTCACATTACTTGACTCAATCTTCACAATGACCTTAGGAAATAATTAGGATTATCTCCATTTTAGGGAGAAAATGATGAATTTTCCCAAGGTCTAACAGCTGACATGTGAGGCTGAGGTTAGAATTTGAACGGGGACTTGTAAGGCCATTTTATTTATGCTATACTCTACTTCCTTAAACAAAAGTGCAGTGGTTATGGGTGTAGATTTGCTTATGAGAATAGTAAAATCTGGCCCTGCCATCCACTCATTGTATGGCTTTGGCCAAATTACTTAACCTTTCTGTGCTTCAGTTTCCTCATTTATAGAATAAGGATAATCCTCATATTAACCTCTGAGTCTAGTCCTCAGAATTAAATGAGTGTACATGAAACACAGCACAATGCATGGGCATAATGAACTCTCAAATGATAGCTGTTTTTATAATATAGTGAATGCCTGGTACAACACTGTCCACTAGTATGTTCTGTGATGACTGAAATGTTCTAGATCTGCATTGTCTAATGCTGGAGCCTCTAGCCCCATGTGACTTTTGAAAACTTAAAATGTGGCTAGTGCAACTGAGGAAGGGAATCTTTTACTTCATTTCATTTTAATTAATTACAGTTTAAATTTAATAGCCACATGTACTTGGTGGCTCCCATATCAGACAGCACAGGTATAGAATGTGCCAGATACAATATATACAAAAAAGGAATAAGATGTGATTCCCATTTATGAGAATCTTATGGTTTAATAGAGGAACAAGTTGACAAGCAAATGATTAGTAGGCATGGTGATAGGTATTACAGTGCAGCTATAGACAAAATTCTATGGAAACTCAAAGAGCAAGGGACTAATTTGTGCCTGGGGATCAGGGAGAGCTTTTTACAGGCAGTGACAGTTGAGTTGAGTCAGAACATTGCTATTACATTGTGGCAAGAAGAATAATGTGGTGGCAGCATGAGTCACAGCCCGGGCTTTTCTCAGAGTCTGATCCTCCAGCCCCTTGCCATTCCGATATACGTCCACTAAGTCTCTTTTCACTTAAGGTCATCAGAGTCTGTGTCTTTTGCTTATGGCCAAGAACCCTGGCTGACCCATTTGAAAATAATGCGGATTCCTGCAAGTGGAAGTGCTTGGTCGTGGCCCCAGCTCTGCCCTAACCTGTCATCTCCAGAAAGTCCTCTACCCCTGGGCCTCATGCTCTTGTCTCCCTAACAAGGGATCCACGCTTGTGATTTCTAAGGGGGCTTTTGAGCAACCATTCAACCACACCTAGTCCAAGGTGATAGAAACAGAAGGAAAGGGTGGCTGCAAGACATTTTACAAATACGTAAGACTCGGTGGCTGATTGTAGCGAGAAGGCAAAGCAGAGTGAATAAAAGATGACTCTGTGCTTTTGAACTTGAAGGAAAAAATTTGCTTTCAAATCACCCAAAGCCACTTTTGCCATTCTTAGTTGTTGTATCCGTTTGACCAAAGAATTAGAGTTTAAAATATCCTTTTGTTCTCCCTTCTTTGTTAATCCCCTGCCAAGAAGCTCTGCCCATAACTGGGTAAATCCATCAGGAGCTCCTCAGTCATCAGAAGATTTGTAACTCACTGCCAGTAGCATTGCTGCTGTGATCTGGACTTCAGAGCTGGAGGAAGGGCATCTGGAACAAACAGTCCAGGCAGGGCTTGGCGATGTGTCCTGTTGGATGCAGCGACAGTCTGTTCCAGATGCACCTGTCATCTACTTTTCTGTTCCTCACACACAGCACACCTTTGGCTCAGCCATTCTCCCTCTTTGCAAGGACTTCTAGACTACTCTCTGGAAGAAAGATCTAATCCACCCCTCAAATACAAGCTCATGCTGTTCACTGAGTAAACGTGCATTGGGCCAGGCTCTGTGCTTGGTACCAACAATACAAAGATAAGAGGACACAGTCCCCAGTCTCAAGAAGCTCCCGTCTGGTGGGCCTGGGTGCTGTCCCCAAGCTCCACCTTGTCAGTCATTTTGCCTGTAAATGCACTGTGGGCCAATTCCTGAGGACAGGGACGTTTTCTGTATTCTTCACGATGCCTGTGCACCCAGAGTGGGTGTTCAAATGTACTCACTGAGAACCACACTTTGCTTTGTGCAGGGTGAAAGCCTTATTGTACAGTAGTGAAGAGAGCGTAACACAGGGTTACACAGATTGGATTCAAATCTCCCCTCCAAACCTAGCTCTGTGATTTATTAAGAGGGTGACTGGAGAAGCTATTTAACCTCTATGGGCCTCAGTTTTCTCATCTGTAAAATGGAGGACAGGTCATAAGAGCATGTATTACTTGGCATTTAAGCAATGGGTTGTGTTTGCTTATAGAATGGTCTCAGTGTCCATGGCTGCTGCTTTGTTTTAATAACTAGAGAGCCTCAGGGATGTGGTGCATAATTCACAGCGACAGGGGGACAACTGCCTGCCTGCCCCCTTTTCCTCCCACTTTCTTTCTTTCTCTGTTCTTTCTCACCCTTCCTTCATTTCCTTCTTTTTCTTTTTCATTTCATTTTTTTTCTTTTTCCTCTCTGTGTCTCTCTCTGCCTTCTCTCTCCCATTCTCTCTCTCTTTCTCCTCCCCATCTCCATCTGAGTAAAGGAAATTATTAGTTATAAATTATATTTAAATGCCCAAAATACTGAGCAGACAGACTCAGTGAATTAAACCTAGACTGTATCCTCTTTTCTAAGTAGACAGACCTTACTTTTCTCCTCATGATGATGAGGTCCAAGTACCTCTTGTGCAGACAATTTACTTAGAATTCCCCGCCCATACAGACCCACTTAGGAACCTGACCCAAAAGCAGTGGAAAGAGAACAAAGCATAAATACATTTTTTTTTTTCCTTTTTCAGAATTGCTGACTAATTTTCTGACAGTGGTATCCTGGCTCTATAGGAAAAGAAGAAAAAAAAAAAAAAAAAGAAAGAAAAAGAAAAGGAAGAAAGCCCTGAATGCTTGCCAGTCTCTGTGGTGTGAGTACTCCCACCATGGTTGAATTCAAGCTTCCAGCATAAAATCCTAGAACACAGAATAGGGAGAGGTGCATACTGTCCCTCCTCAGGAGACACTCTAGTGTGTGCCACTGTTGAGAAACATACAAACACGGCCCCAGTGCTCAGGCCTCTCTACCCACCCTCCCAAACCCAGGGGCCTAGTCCTAGCCCACAGCACCATGTCCCAATCAGGTTTCCTGCCTCTGTTGTCTATCCCTACCTCCGTCTGTGAAATATCCTTCTGAAACCCAGGTTAGAATATGTGACTTTCCTGCTGTATACTCCCCCGGGGCTCACCTTGGCCACCCCCAGGCCCTCCACCACTTCTTTCACCCTTGTCCCAAGCTACTCCAGGCCTCTCGTCTTGATACAAACCCTATGACCTCTCCCTGTCTTTGCTCATATCTAACTTGCTGCTTGGAATGCTATTCTCAGAACTCCCATTCCTGCTCCTTTGTCTGCCTGGTGAACAGCAGCCATCTCTAAGCCTAGCTAGGAGGCCTTGTTCCCCTTGCTGTTCTGATCCTTCATCTACCTTAAATTGCATGACATCACTTACTCCCTTATCAGGGTCCCCTTGATACCATTCTATCATATTGTATGGTGAGACATGAACTGGTTTCTTTTATGTCTGGATCCTAAGATAGTGGGGAGGCCATGGGTCCAGGATTGATCATTCATTCATATATTCATTGAACAAACATTTATGGAGTGCCTGTTATGTGCCAAGCATTGTGCTGGGTGAGACTGGAGAAGAGTGAGGAATAAAACAGATCTTCCTCTTCTCTGGTAAAGTTCATAGTGGATGTATGGAGGAGTAAAAGCATGGAACAAATAGAAAATAAATATGTAATTGCAAATATGTTCAATGAAGATAAAGAACAGGATGGCATGAGAAAAAGTCCCACTAGTGAAAGGTTTTTAAGTTTTCAAGAAACATGGAATATAAATTTTAAGGGATGGGGGCTTCACTCAGTGAATGGAGCACCGTGACTTGAATTGCATTGTGTGGCAGGCACTTCAACCTGCCAGCTTATCAGTGTGAGCAAGGATGGTGCAGTGTTTGTATCTGTGGCACACTGGACTAGATTTCCAAGCCAGCTCTGGTGTAAGGGGCTTGAACGGAGGTCATCAAAAGTGTGTGTGGAGGGATGAACACATAGAACACAGGCTTCTAAGAGAAAAATGGAGAAAGCAGCGAGAAATGCACAGGAGACCTAGGCCAGCCCAGAACACGTGTGTTGCTGCAGAACAAGCATGTTGCTTGTATGGTGCACGGGCTGTGTCCTTTCCCCATTAAGATGATGGAGAGAAGGCTGCCCAGGCTGGAAGGGGAGGGTTTAGATGAGAGCTGCTCTTCATTAAAACTGAGAAGGTGAGGGGAGATGGTTGAGCTCTGTTTTGTATCTTTGTATCTCTATTAATTTTTTAAAAATTGTCTCTAATGATAGAAAATTCAAAGCAAAATAGACTTAAGGGAAGAAAAAAGAAAGGATGAATGGGTTCAAGTAATTAAGAAATCCATAGTTACACCCAATGCCCAGATCTTTGTTTTTAATACCATTCCCCAATAAAATGAACTATGATCCATGGAGAAATGACTAATTCTAGAACTGAGGCAGAGAATATACAGTAATGAGCCTGGAGCATCCTAGTGGGGAAAGTAAGAAAGTGGGGGTGCCTGGATGGCTCAGTTGTTAAGTGTCTGCCTTTGGCTCAGGTCATGATCCCAGGGTCCTGGGATTGAGCCCCACATCAGACTCCCTGCTCCACAGGAAGCCTGCTTCTCCCTCTCCCACTCCCCCTGCTTGTATTCCCTCTCTTGCTGTGTCTCTCTCTGTCAAATAAATAAAACCTCAAAAAAAAAAAAAAAAGAAAGTAAGAAAGTGCTCAAAACCCAAAACACACACACAAACACACACATATTCAAGGATGTGGAATTTCAAGGGGACATAGCAGCCAACTGAACAAATACGCAAAAGGTCAAAGCTGGAAGAATTTGAGTCACAAAAATAAATTGAAAGTACTGAATTAAAAACCAAAGTATAAAATGAGTCCATACCAATCACCATAAATAAGTGATTGAATAAATAAACGAGAGAGAAGAGACAAATCTACATGGTAGAATTCCAGAATATGTAGATATTCTGTCCACAAGAGGTAGAGCATAACACATCCCCTGAAGTGTGGACTGCACAAAATGACTTCCTTCTGAAGAGTACAGTATGGAAAGGGGAAAAGAGTAGCTTTACATGGAGAAACCTAAAAACACTACTTCACCCAGGTAATTAAGATTGACATCAACAATGATAAGTCACGTTGACGGCATGTACCTTTGATTAAATGTGTTGAGTATGGCACTTGACTATGCGGCCTTCCTCCCTAAAACCCATAACCCAGTCTAATCATAAGAAAAACATCAGAAATCCCAACTGAGGAACATCCTACAAAATAGCTGTCCAGTATTCCTCACAACTGTCAAGGTCACCCAAAACAAGGCAAGTCTAAGAAACTGCCTTAGTCCAGAGGACCCAAAGGAGACATGATGACTAACTGTACTGTGGTATCCTGGATAGGATGCTGGAACAGAAAAGGACCAATGACTAAAAACCAAGTAAATCTTAATGAAACAGGGATTTTGGTTAATAATGTATCAATATGGGCTTTAGTGTAATGTGTCATATTATCATAAGATGTTAACAATGGAAGACACTGGGGATGGGTTATATGGGAATACTCTGGACTATCCTTACAACTTATCTGTAAATCTAAAACTATTATGAAATTAATAGTTCATTTAGAATTTTTTTAAGTCCGTAGCTCAACAATGTTAGATATGGCTAGATATAGGATCTCACATGATGTTAACCAGAACTTGTCTCTCCATCTTTCAGATGTGTTGGCTTAGCTTTCAGGCTGGTTCCCTTCACTCACTGGAACCCTAACGACTCCAGACCTACATTATCCTAGTGGAAGGGAAGTTCTGTTCCTAATAATTGCAACCAAAGCTTCAGACTTATGTCATGTGCCCATCCCAGAATTAACCAGTGCGGCCCAGGGGGATGTGGGACTCTTACTGACCAGACCTAGATCACATGCCGACATCTGGAGCTAGGGTACAATGAGCCCAATCCCTATCCAAAAGGCTGAGAGCAGAGATGGCTTGTTACTTAAACACAGTGGTTATTCAATCTGGTACTATGGTGCTGAGGGGACCAGCTGTTCCCCCTCCACCTACTCTCCAGGACTCTAGGAATTTTCCAGTTTCTATTGTGAAGGGAGACAACTTCTTGGCTAATGGGCAGATCCCTTTATAATAGACCTTCTGGATGGTTTCCGGCTAGCCTGCAAGTGGGCCAGGAAGTGGCCACCTTTGCTTGAACCAAAGACCCCTAGGTGCTGGGGCTACTTACCTGAGTGATAGGGTAGTTTCAGCAAGAGAAGAAAGTTAGGCCAGACCAACAATGGGATTGGAAAGCACTAGATACTGCCTCACACAAATTTTTAGTGGGAAAAAAATTTATTTTTTGTGTGTCTTAATTTGTACCTACTTGAGGAGCTTCTAATTCATCTAACCATTTCATTCTAAAGATAATGCCATTTGGTATATACCTTTTCCTTCCAATACCTTGGTACGAAAACGTTGCCTTTAGCTTTTTCTGCTTTCCATGAGTTCTCTCATTCAATTTTAGGCTCTGTACTTTAACCAGAATATATATAAGGTAGAACGCAAAAGGCCTTCTTTTATGAAGCATTGTCACCAACATGTCAGCCCAGTGTCAAAGCGGCTCCAGGGAGAAAGATGGAAATAGACTGGTTCTATCTATGAGTGCTAGAAGCATACTTAAAACCTCCCATTATTAATCTCTTTGTAAAATATTTCTCCAAGAAGTTGTGCATTGCAAAATACAATGTAACATTTATATCAAGTGATATAGGAATTGCTTTAAGCAAAACTTGTTGTACTTTGTATAATGAGTACTGTGATAAAAATACATATTCATTTCCTGATCACAAATCACAGCAATTTAAGCCATCTTCTCCCTAGCTTTAGTGTTTGGAGGGAAGAATGTATGTGTGGGTGCCTCCCCCTTGAACAGAGGCGCATTCTTCTATGGGAGGAAGCCTGTCTGTATGCCATATTGCTCGGAGCTCGTTTATTTCTAAGCCTTTCTCATTAGGGTTCTAGAAGTGATGATGAGGCCATCATTTGAAACACAACCAAGGAAGTACTGCTGTGATCACAGCACAGTAGGAATGTAATCCATTTTTAAAATGTGTATTTGTTCAAGTTGTCCCATAACATATAACTTTGTATATATCATTTCAGTCCTGAGTTTAAAGGATAGAAAAATCCAGGTCATCAAAGTAGTTTAGATTTTCTTAAGTGAGAAACCTTCCTCCTTGGGTACTGTTGAAACATGATTTAAGTGCCATGATGATGGGTATCAAATAAGAGGACTTCTGAGGTCACTCCAGGATTAGCAGAACAGTGAGGATCCTTAAATCTTTTTCTTTTTACCAAGGGAGCAAATAAATGCCAATGACCTCCATCTGTGACCACTGTGCCTTCTGGCCATGACCTCTGAGGATTTGGACAGCTTCTCTGGTGTTAGCATGAGAGGTGTTCAATGCATGTCTTCCTGATCACCAGAGGTTCCATTTGCCTGGTGTCCTAGGAATCTGTCCCTCTTTTTTTGTTCTCTTCCCAGGTCAGAGGGGAACTCTACCAAGCATACAACAAACATTTGCTCAGTTGCTTGTCTCCTGAGCTTTAGCAGGGGACCTGGTGTTGGTTCTCATAAATATTTGCTAATTGGGTGAATAAACAACCTACGAGGTTTAGACTATTTCTTCTTTGCTTTTCAGAGGTGTGGGCAGACTCATAGGGTTATGTCACTTCCAGGGAGCCTGTTTGGTTCTAGGGCCCTGGCTCTCATATTCTTCCTTGTGCCACCTCTAACAGATGCTCTCATTTGGTTCTCATGTGTCTTGCAAGTGGTTTTCAGGACAAAACTCAAGAGTATAGAGATTTTAAGGTGATTTAGAATACACTGAATTTCATAACAGCTATTGCCCCATTATTATTGGCAACCGGGAGTTGTAAGCAGTTCAACACACTAAGTTGGAATGTAGCCTGAGAAGTAAGGTTTCTGAGAGGCATGGTAGATGCCCAGAATACCTCTTTGCCCAGCAGAGTTAGGATGTTTGCTCCATAGGGAACCTAAGAGATGAATTAGGTACAAACTGGCCTCCTTGCCCCAATTTGTCCCCAAACTGCCTCCAGAATTATTTCTAAAAACGTGGGCTTTTGCCTTTGAGTGACTTCGTATTGTCCACTGTATAAACAACTAAGTCTAAAGCATGGCCTGCAAGTCTTCTGGATGAACCATGTGGTCAGTCTTTCTACAACCATCCTATTCTTCCCACTTTTGTGGCAGCTATGCAGGTTATAAAGACCAGCTGTCCAGTTTTAAAGATGGTTCTGACTGCTCTCATCCAAAAGGATAACCCTGTACCTATTGTCACAGTGATTGGTTAAGGTGTCCCAGATTTATGTCAATTGGCCCATGTCCTTCTGTGCCACAGAGATTGGTTCAGGGGTGAGTCAGTCATTATAAAGCCCAGGACTCTTGTTGGATGGTCTCAGGATCAGGCTTTCTTTCTTCCCTCAGATGTTACTTGGGAAGCATATAACCTTGGTAGTTGGCAGCCACTCTGTGACCATGAGGGACACCCGGTGTTAGGACGAAGATATTACAAAAGAGAGAAGAGTAGAAATGTAAAGCAATCAGCTCCTTGGTGATATGATTGGGTCTTTAGATCAAACCAATCTGACTTTTTAGGTATCCGTGTTTCTAAAAGCCATAAACTTATCTATGTCAAAAAACTAATAAGCCATTTTTATAGTTTGGGCTGGTTCAAGCTGGGTTTTCTATAATTAGCAACTAAAAGCCTTCTGACTGATATGCTGCTTATAAAGTAGTCCCAGTATTACTTTTTAAGATTTACCTCTGCCATTCCCTGCATGTACTAAAGGTTTCACTTGAAAACATTACTCCTCATTCTCTGTGAATTTTCACATATGGTCCCCCTCAGTCCTCACTATCCTACCTCACTCTATTGTAAACTCCTACTCATCTTACAAAATCCAACTCCGTATCACCTCCTCTAAAATTCTACCTGCTCTCCTTCAGTTCATCCTAGAAAGAATTAATGGCTACCTTCTTAGTGTTGCTCAAGCATTACTTACATAGCTATATTAGAGCAATTTAAACACATTTATCAATTTAGTAGCTCATATGGATCTGTCAGGCAATGCGCTTGTATTTCTTGTTTAACCTTTATACCTGTCCTATGACATCATATTAATATCCTAATTTAAATGTAAATAAACAGTTTAGAGAGGTAAAGGAACTTATCCAAGAGTCTACAGCTTGTAAGATAGTGGGGTGGTGGGGAGAGCTGGGACTTAGATCGTTTAATTCCAGAATCTGGGCTCTTAACTTCTGCACAGTATTCTCTTCCCTGCTAGTGAGTTCTTTGAAGCCAGACACTATCTTTCATTCATGGGTGCTTGAATGTTCTAGGCACTCAGAAGCTAGCAGGTTAAGAAAATGAATGAATGGGGGGATGGATCCATTTATGCCTTTCACATTGCAGGTGAGGAAACCAGAACTCAGATGGTGTGTAAGTGATGTGCGTGCTCGGCTACAGTACAGATACCATTTTCTATCATATGTACGAACACCATACAGACTTTTTCTACAACATCCTGCCACTTTGGGAAGAAAATTCTATTTCCTCTAAAAGAAACTCCCCAAAGCAAGAGGATAAAAATAAAATCCAAAAATGCCTGGACTTCTCTCTCACCCCGGAACCAGTAATATGTCCCTCTTGGTTGAGTCCCAAATGAAGCAGACCTCCTCATCCCTTTCTCTGGAATCCAGGTTCTATCTTTTGTTAACTGTCTTTAAACTGTTACTGACGCCTAAACTAATTTGAGGTGAAAAGAGAATAGAGCCAAATCACATTCAAGTCCTGGCTTGGGAGGCCTATTTTTAACTACTTAGACATCAGGTTTGGAAAGAGGAAGGGGGGTTTGAGCACAAAATCCAAAAGAACATTGAAAATAAGAAGTAGAGTCACACGTCATCCTAATTAGCCAGCAGTGGAGTAAAATTTCTGCATTTCTGTCATGTTGCCACCATGCAAGAGCAGACTGTGACATTAGTGTAATTACATAAATTTATGAGATGAAAGGAACAACTTTTTTAGTCGTTCAAACAATATTCCTATTCAAATTGCTGTGCAATATCTTTATTTAGTCTTTAAGTATTTATTAAAGCAATTCATTTTTCAATGAAACCCTCAGTCTACCTGTATTTAAATGACTTGAGGGACACTTTTAATTTCCCTCCTCTAATTTCTTTAAATGTGTGTCCTCATCAAACGCCCATGTTCCACAAGCCTGTCAACCGGTGTACATTTAGTATCTGCTTTCAACATGGACCAATGCCATCAGCATCACTGAGAGGAAGAGCAGCAGAAAAGTCCTCCAGAAGGAAATGATTCTCTAGGGGCTGACTCACATCTTCTTCATCAGCATCATTGTAGCTCCCCTTTTTGACCACCTACTGGTTCCAGCATTGCACTTACTAAGCAGTTTCTGTCCAGCATCTCCAAGCCTCTGGGACTGCCTTGCTCATAGCTCCTTCTCAGGGAAGCCCCCCAGGCCCCCGCCCCACTGTGTGGGCAGCCATGTTTGAGATAACAGGACCCTGCTGCCCCTCTCTCCCCAGCCACTGTGGTGGATCCAAACTGTGGCTGAGAGCCTGACCTTTAGACAATTAATCCATGGAACGGCCAGAGACCAGGATTTGTGTGGCCTCATTAAAAATATTAACTTGACTAACAACGTTCTCTTGGGAAGTTAATCTAAGCACAGAAAGGCTCTGCTTGTTTTCAGTGGGAGCTGAAGTAGAAAGGATAGTGTATTAAACTGAGGCTCTTCATCTGGGGTCTATGAACCCATTTAGATTATGTGTGAAATTCTGGGCTTATGTGTATAAACAGTATGAACTGCTTCACAAATTTGAGGTAAAAGTAGGATCACATTTCTTATTTGCTGATTAATTTCCCCTTTACTCCCCTCCTTGGAAGATTCCCAATCATTATTTTAAGGCTCTCTCACCCCCTGAGTGATCCAAGAACCCAGAGATTCCCCTAAGGACCCTGTTCCTAAGGGCTCTGTCCATTTCCCACATCCAAGCCAGGAACGTTCTGGAAACCATTCAGTCCACTGCTACTGATGGTTTTCTCCCATACCAAATCTTTGTTCAAGCTCAGTCCCCATAGTCAGCAGCAGATGCCATTGTCCTGCCGAAATGATGCCTGTGTGCTTCCTGGAGGCAGGACATGAGCATCACTGAGCCACTGGCGGGCTGGGTCAGTGCCCTGTCCTTGCATCTTCCAGAGGACACAGGTCCTCAGAACAGCAAGTATCCTGTTCCACTTCTTGGTCACCATCACAGAGATACATGTCCTGCACCTACCCTTTCAGGTAGAATCTACATGATGACAGGGTCTTCTCTCTCCCACACCTTCATTTTTTAAGAGAGGCAAAGCTTCACAAATCCAAGATGGGTTCCTCACATCTCTCTGACTAACATGGGGAGAAAAACCTAAAAAACCAACAACAGATTTTCATCTTTAGCTGGGCATGTTCAGACTGTGCATTTATTTTAAAAGAGGGTCCCTGGCTCTGATCCGGTTTTCAGTGGTATTTATGGCTCAGAAATAGGTGATTGAGTGAGAGAGAGAGAGAGAGAGTGGGGGAGAAAGGGAGAAAGAGAGGGAACCCAGAGTGCCCCGGGGACCCTGTGGGAGCCAGTGTCAGGGTAGTGCTCTGCTGTCAGTGGGACCAAGCAGAGGATGCCTACAGTGTAACAAGTCCATTGATGGTGATGCTCAAGAGTGACAGAGCCACACAACATGGATGAGTCTCACACATGATGTTGAGTGAATAAAAACCATAATCTTCCATTCATACGAAGCTCAAAACCAGGCAGAATTAACCTACAGTAATATAAGTCAGAAGAGTGGTTCTCTTGGTGGGGGGGCATCAACTGAGCAGGGAGGTCCAGGCAGGCTCTCTACCAGAGGTCTGCCGACTTTGGCTTTGGGCAGCTAGTAAAGATTTTAGGCTTTGAAGCTGTAATGCTTCTGTGGCAACTACTCAAATAGCCTGAGACAAGAGGCAAACAGTGGTGTGGTTGTATTCTGATAAAGCTATTTTTACAAAAAGTGGCAGATGGGATTTGGCCCACAGGCCTGAGTTTGCTCACCCCTGATCTATACCTTGATGTGGTTGGTGATTACATGGATATGTGTAAAAAAAATCTCAGAGGTGTACAGTTAAAATTGGGTATTTTATGTCTTTAATACATTAATTATGTCTCCGTTAAAAAATGAGAGTAAGAAATCCATTAAGAGATTAAGCCAAAAACAAAACAAAACAAAACACAAAAAAACAAAAGAAAGAAACAAGTTCCACAGACTCCAGATAGGATGTTCCTGGAATGAATAAGAGTCTGGAATCCAGAATTGATCAGAGCTTCTGCTCTCTCGTGGGTGTTGTGAGGGTCCGTGTGTATCTTCACATCCATCCCTCACCCTCCCTTGACGTGAGCCAGCTGGAGGGGGCCCCCTGTTCCTTGCTACAAAGGAGACTTTCCAGAACACTGCACTCCTTGGCCAGGTATGCCCTCCCACCTTGACCTGACCAGACAGGTTCCTGGCATCTGAATCACCTGCCCCAGATCACACAGCTCACACACAGACTTGCCTGGCGCACACCATGCACGGCAGTCCTTGTGAATGCCTTGAAACCGCTCCAGTCTCTCCTCCCTTGGGCAGGTATAAGTGAGCTGCATTTCCTAGGACTCCAGTCGGCCTCACCTTGGAGTTAGCTCATTGCTGTCTGCCCTTTGCATTCTCATTCTCCAGCTCATCAGCAGTTTTTTGTTCTTAGTGCTAAATTTGACAGTGGACGGAGAAAAACACAGCCACGGTCAGAGAGCAGCAAACTCTCTCCTCCATTAAGTCTGTCTTCATCTCTAAATAGTACTGATCAAAAAAATCACCTGTGTTTTCTCTGAGCAGCCTGCAGCTTGGTGAGGGTGAGTGTCCTCTGTAAGCTCTCGCCTTGCCTGGCTATCCCTTTGCTTCCCCACACTTGTCTCACTGGCCCGAGTGAGGACGCAGGAGAGAAAAGGGATGCCGTCATTAGCTATAACCCTTAGGGTTTTCCAAAAGCTGTCTATTAGACAAAATCAAAGAGGAAGAGAAGCTATTTTTCCAGGCATTTTGGGTCTAGAGAACTCTGGCTACTTGAATCAGAAGCAGGCTCTTTGTTGCTTTGTTTTTGTGTTAAATTGTCTATAATTTGGACGGTTTCACCTGTGTCTGGAAATGTATTTTGTACCCCCATATTTTGCACCTGAGCCATGAGGAAGATCCTTGACTGGCAGGAAAGATGCTTGAGAGCAGCGCATACAGGAGTCTCCCTGGTCACACTCAGCAGGAAAGGGGAGCCCTGCAGCTTTATACAGTCTCACTGGACTGGGCTAAAATCCAGATGTTGGCAGGCTACATTCCTTTCTGGAAGCTCCAGGGGAGAATCTGTTTCTTCACCATTTCCAGCTTCTGGAGGCCCCCTGAATCCCTCGGCTTGTGGCTTCCATCTTCAAAAAGTCGTCAAATGTTGCATCCCTCTGGGTTTTTCTTCTGTAGTCCTATCTTCCTCTTACTCTTCTGCTTCCGTCTTGCACTTACAAGGACACTGTGTTTACACTGGGCCCATGTAGGTAATGCAGGATAATAATGTTAACCAAGTCACAATGTTAATTCCATCTACAATCTAACTCCCTTTGCCACGTGGCCTAACACAGGCACAGGTTCTAAGGATTAGGGCGAGTACATCTTTGGGGGACATTATTCTGCCTGCCTGTGAGTAGGGGTCCAGCCTGAGCATGACACACTGGTTTTCCCTGAGCATAACACACCAGGGCACTCAGTCATGAGTTTCCTTCCTATTTCAGAACCAACACTGAAAGAATATTCAATTATCATTCAAAGAACAAAACACCAGTGTGTGAGGGGGTCAGCATTACCACATTGGCTTTGGTAGAGCAAGGAAGTCTACTTCCTGTGGTCATTCTCACAGTTTCTGCTTGTGTCTCAGGCAGAACCCTGTTTCACCAACCACAAATTACCCCCAAACATGTTTAAGGAATTGTTCAAATCCTCTATCTAAATGTCCAGTAAATGTATCTCAATGTTCACTAAAGGGGAATGTGCAAAGCACATATGAAAGATTAAAAATGCTTACCAAGAACAATTAATAAAGCATATCCTGTGCAAATGAAAAATTAGATTACTTGCTGTTATCTTTAATGGCTGTTGGATTATTTGCTGACTACTACAGGTGTACAGAGCTACCTGCATTTTATCATGGTTTAGATTTAAGAAAGGGAGTTACGCAAAACCAGTAAGTAAATGAATAGGTCAATAGGTGTGAACACCTATAGCAAGTTAGTGAAGTGGTTGATGCCAAGAGTTAAGCTCAAACTGCCTGGGTTCAAACTTAACTCTTCTGCTTGCTAACTGTGTGCTTTAAGCAAGTTTATTTACCTCTCTGTGTTTCACTTTTCTCCTCTGTAAAACGAAGATAATAGAACCTATATCACAGGGTTGTTGTAAAAATGAAATTAATCCATGTAAAGTGCTCAGAACCATGTTTGACATAATAGTAATTGTTCAGGGAATGTTAATCTTTACCAGTGTCATTATCATTACTATGTGACGGACACTGGAAGGCTCACTTGGGTTAGGTCCCCTGTCCCCCATGGGCAGGAAGGAACCAGTAGGTGAATAGGTAGGGAGGGAGTAGCTAAGAGGAAAGGGGAGGAGCATAAAAGAGGACTGGGATTAGGGAAGGTTTCTTAGATGCAGTTGCATTCAGGCTGAGACTGGAAGGATACAAAGAATTTAACCCAATGGGTGTAGCTGAAGCCAAGAGTGGGGGGAGGGGCGCAGGGAGTGGGCACGAGGTCTGGGGGGTCTCAGCAGAAGGAGGTATGGAGTTCCTGCTGGGAGTACCAGGTTGCTACTGTCAGGAACTCCTGTGGTGGTAGCTGCCACTTCTGTTTCTTCCTTCCTCATCTGGCTCCTCACTTTTCCCTCTTTTCTCTCTCTTCTCCCTTTAGAAAGCCTTGACCCCAACAGCACTCCCAGGCAGGACAGGTTGGTGGCCTCTGGTTTAGATATAGTCCTATGGGGTAGGGCTGTGTGTGGGTCAGGTGTGTCACTGTCCTGGTCTGGGGACTCTATGATCCCAGGTCTTTAATGGGGAAAGCCCCAGACTCATCTCCCTCTGCCTTGTTGTTTCTAGTAGAGCAGTTCTGGATCATCAGTCCCACTGGCCATGCTGGTCTCCCTCCCATGCTTGCCCACAGTCCACAGTTCACAGGACCACTTGTCCTAGAACATTAATACAAACCAACTTCTGTGGGTCCTGGAACCTTAGAAGCCTCAGCTTCTAAGTGGAGGGCTGTGAGGGAATTCCAGGCAAACAGAGTGATTAGCCTTTCTCTGGTCTTGCTGGCGAAGACCAAACTCACTGCTTTCCTGTTCCTGCCCCCGTTTTTATTGAGCTTTGGCTATTTACTCAGGTAGGAGCTGTCTGGGGTGCTAGAAGCAGATGAGCCGGGAGCTTGTCCCTACCAGCTGCAGAGGCTGAACAAATCTTAGCAGTCATGTAAACCCTCAGAGCCTCTGTCTTCATCTGGAAGATGGGGATTAGAATACCGGCTCACAGAGCTTTGGTGAGGATCAGACAGGGTGAATTTACAGCCCGCAGGCCAGGATCCTCGTCCCTCCAGTGGCAGCAGAGCCGTGTGCTGAGGACCCGCATGAGTGCGGATGCATGGCCTCCGCACATGCTCCTCGCCCTCCCGTCTTCCCCTTCCGCAGAGCCCTTGTAGCTGAGTTGCGTCTCCCTTTTCCTGCTTTCTGATTGGGCTGTCGCCATCACAACTTCACGTGGGGCAGGTTCGCTTACAGAGAATTGTAAAACTGGAAAACAACCAAGCAGTGGGCCCAGAGAACAGACATAGGACTTTGAGCCAAAAATCTCTGTGACTTTGGTCAAGCAGTTACATTGCTCCGTCTCTTCCCTAAATTGGGATAGGAGCTGACTCACAGGGTTTGTGTGAGGATTAAAGTGAGGTTATAGGAAAGCTCCTTGTAAATTGTATTGTTATTTCCATCAGCATTAATAACTCCTGGCTGGTTTCCAGACGTCGCTGGGGAAGGTTATTACATACATTCACCCTGGAAGGCAGCTTGAATGTGAAGCAGCCCCGCGCTAAATCCGCCTCCTCAGAGGCTCCAGACCTGAGCTGTCCACGAGGTAGCCACCAGCCACATGTCACTGTAGAAACTTTATTTTTTCATTTAATTTAAATTCAGTTAGCCAACATTTAGTTAATTGACTTCCTCAGTCACACTAGCCACTTTCCAATGGCTCATAGCCACGTATAGCTGGCGGCTACTGTATCGACAGAGCAAATATAGAACAGTTACATCATCACAGAAAGTTCTATTGGACAGCCCTGGACTAAAATAGGCACTCCCTCCCCCATCTCTTTAAAGTGTTCCAGGAACCCCTAAAGTTATTTTTTGAGGGGATACCACAGAGCCCACAGAGCATCTGTTGTAGTTAGATCTTTCCAAATATGTCCTTCGGATTTACTATAAATAAAAAAGAGACAGAAATGAACAGTGCTGCTATGAAAATAGTTATTAGAATTACAGAGACTAGTGACCTAGGGCGATGCACATTAAATCTCACATACATGCGCTTTCTGGGTCAGCCCTCAGGAATTTGACAGGGGAGACAGTATCACAGACAGTTATTAGATTTAAGGCAGAGATCATCCAGACACCAAGGTGTAACTTTTTGGGGGTAAAAAAGTGGAGTCAACCAGCATCCCAGAAGCTGACACGGGTGGGGGGGGGGATGGTAATTGGCCTGCTCTTAGAGCATTTATCAAAAGATAACAAGAGATTTTCTGCATAACTCCAGGACCCCAGGAGGAACTGGGCAATTATCATGTGTCACCACAGAGTCCCCTGGAGGAGGAGAGGGGAGGCCTCGAGTTAGATACAATAACCATCATTACTTGTCCTGGTAAATTGGGTCTGAACCCCCCCCCCCTCCCCGTGAGTGTGCTTCCCTCCAGGGCTGGAATTTCCTCCTGCAGCAGGGTGAGGATGAGGTCTGGGGCGAAATCACTGTGGTCCCATGCAGTTTCCCACCAGAAACGTTCCCAGAGACATAGTGATGAGTTGGACTTAATTTTGTTGTTTTTTTTTTTTTTTAAGATTTTATTTATTTATTTGAGAGAGAGAGAATGAGAGAGCACATGAGAGGGGGGAGGGTCAGAGGGAGAAGCAGGCTCTCGATCCCGGGTCTCGATCCCGGGACTCCAGGATCATGACCTGAGCCGAAGGCAGTTGCTTAACCAACTGAGCCACCCAGGTGCCCCAATTTTGTTGGTTTTTAAAAATATATATTGTTATTATTTTATTGTCCCTTGCTTGTACTTGCAGTATAGATTATAATGAAGAAAATGGGAGCGGACAGTCTGGTGTAAGGTGGGGATAGTCATTTCTGCCTCCTAACATTGTTACAGAGATTAATTGAGGGATGTGTGATAAGCTGTACCGCTGAGTATGGCACGTGCTAAACAGGAAAATGTTTGCTTGTGTACTACTATTGGTACTTATTAGTAGTAAATATTAGTATTTCTTAGCAGTATTTGTAAGTATTAGTAATGCTATGAAATAGCAGTTAAGCTATTATTAGTATATTTTTAAATGCATTCCACAGATATTTATTGAACACTCATTTGGTGTCAGACTCTGTTCTAAGACTTGGGGTAGCAGTGCTGAATGACACAGTGGCCTTGATCTCAGGGAACTTATACATGAGAGAAGGAAGATTATCCAGTGAGATAGTTACAGATAGTGACACATGCTAGTAAGAGGGACTAGTAGGGAGAGGGGGGACATCACAGTTTATTTCCTTAGGGTGGCTGGCAAAAGCCTTTCTGAGGAGGGGACATTTGTCCTGACCCCTAGATGATGATGCTCTCAGGTGATATCCGTTAGAGTGCTTTGGATAATAGGGGCACCTAGGTGGCTCAGTCGGTTAAGTGTCTGACTCTTGGTTTCGGCTCAAGTCATGATGTCAGGGTCATGGGATGGAGCCCCGCATTCAGCTCCATGCAGAGTCTGCTTGAGATTCTCTCTCTCTCTCTCCCCCTCGCCTTCTGCCCCCCTCAAATAAATACAGAAATCTTTTTTTTGTAAAGAATGCTGTTGACAACGAAGAGCAGAGAACTCTGATTTGAATAGTTTAAATAATAAGAACACTTATTGTCTCACATCACAAGAAATCCCAACATAGGAAGGGATTGACTTACCCACAGACCAAGGACATAGGTTCTTCCCTCCTGAGGATGTCCTCTGGGTCCTCAGGATGGCTCCCCTCATGGCTGCCACTGTTCTCAGCACCACATTGGAGGCACCCAGAGGAAAATAGCATTTTCAGAAGTATATCCAGCATGCTTCCTCTTGCATCTCCTCTTCCTCTTTTATCTCCAGGCCAAACCCTCACCTTTAAAATCACTCACCAGCAAGGGGATAGAATCACCTTCTTTGGTGCATTTTTTTCTGTAAAGAGAAATGAAATGCTTTTGACTTGTGGGTTAGGAGGCAAAACTGAGGGTATTGTGTAGGTAGTTTTATAGCAAGAGAGAAAACAAATTTCCACAAAGTTTTTATGGATTGATGAAATTCAAAATAGAATAATAATGAAATACAATTTTCTAAATTCAGGTCTACTAATGAGAAGAATAGGCTTTTTGGGGAGGATAACATTTTGCTTGATTGAGGAGCAAAGAGAGTATTCCCTATCATCAAAAAAGATTGCAAGTGCTCATGTGTTAATGCTAATCTCTAATGAGATTTTACATATTCCATCTGTGCAAATGTCTTCACACACACAGGTGATACATGTGACCTCAAAATGCTTTCAAGTTTACACCATGTTACTGTGACTGGTAGTGTGTCACTACCAAATTTTGCTGTTGTGTGAGAGCAGCCACAGACAAAAAGTAAATGAATGGACACAGCCGTGTTCCAATAAAACTTTACTTACGGCTGCTAAGAGTCACAGTTCATGTAATTTTCATGTGCAAGAAAGTATTCTTTGTTTTTTGCTTTTCTTTTCAATTATTTAAAAATGTAAAAACCATTCTTAGCTTGTAGGCTGCACAAAAACAGGCAGTATGCCAAATTTGGCCCATTGACTCTAGTATTCTGATTCCTGCTCTAGAATAATGAGGATTTCCTCTGAGTCATGAGGGGAAGAGACTCTGTCTGCAGGGATCAGGTGGAAACCACACTTGGGTAGGGATCTAA
The DNA here is from genome assembly GCF_011800145.1 of Mirounga leonina. Lineage (NCBI taxonomy): Eukaryota > Metazoa > Chordata > Mammalia > Carnivora > Phocidae > Mirounga > Mirounga leonina. The sequence continues at coordinate 32,341,725 of NW_023270855.1, read as the reverse complement.
CAGTGTCTACTTCAAGGGAGAACTTTCAGGGCTAAGGAAACAGTAGGTGCAAATGTCCTGCAGCAGTGATAGGCCTGGCATCTAAGCCAGGAGCAGAGAGGAGAAAGAGAAGAGGTGCCCAAGATGAGGGTGGGGAGGGGGAGACAACTTCCAGAACGGTGATGTGAGGAGCCCCACAGAGCCTCTCCCCAGCAAAACAACCAGAAGTGGTGAAAATTATTTTAAAAAACCTAACCCAACCATTTAAACCCTCTGAAAATTGTTCTAAGGGCACATAACAAATGAAAAAAAATATTTATTCGAGAAAATTTGTTAAATCTTGGTAAGAATAGTGAGAATCTGTGGCACTTGAGTCAGAATCCATTTTCTCCTGGCTCTCCCCTCCCCCCGGCTCCATGCTACAGAGGCCAAATTCCAGATGAGCGTTGCCAAAATATTGGGGCTCCCTTCCTCCACCCAGCCCCCACTCATAAGGTAGAGGCACTACTCCAGGTGTGGCAGGCTAACAATACTGGGGCCCAATTACCTCCACCCAGCTTGCTCACAGGGGGCTAGGAGAGGCATACTGTCCACACTAGGAGAGACAAGCCAGGGAGGTCAGATAGTGCCGCCCCAGTCCAGCACATGCACATAAACCAGGGGTGTCGCTCTGAGAGAAGCAGACCACTGTTTCTGACCCTAGCCCTGGGGAAGAGACTCAGAGATTTTGTCTGAAAGAGAGAGAGGCAGGCCTAAAAAGAGTGCTCCAGTGTGGCTTTAACGAAAAGGACAGGTAGTAATTAATATGGGGAAACCAGAATCCTCATACACCGCTGCTGGGAATGTAAAATGGCACACCCACCTTGGAAAACAGTCCGGATTACTTTCTTCATGGCATCCTTTGAGCACAGAACTTTTAATTTTGATGAAATCCAAGTTATTTATATATATGCATTTTCGAAGTCCTAGAGGGAAAGAGAAAAAAGAGGTAGGAAGAATATATGAAGAAATAATGGCTGAAGATTTCCCCAAATTGAAAAAGTTAAGCTCTGAATTACCATATGATCCAGCAATGCCACTCCTAGACACATATCCAAGAGAACTGTCACACAAAAGCTTATCCACAAATGTTCACAGCAGCATAATTCATAATACCAAGAAGTACAAGCAACCCAATGCTATCAATGGATGAATGGATAAACAAAACACTGTGTATCCCTGCAATGGAATATTATTCAGCCATAAAAAGGAATGGAGTATTGATACACACTACAACATTGATGAACCTTGAAAACCATATGCTAAATGAAAGAAACCAGTCACACAAGACCACACATTGTCCATTTATATGAAATGTCCACAGTAGGCAAATCTGTAGAGACAGAAAGTAGATACGTGGTTGGTCAGGCTGTGAGGGTGGGAGAAAGGCTGAGTGACTGCTGATAGGTCCAAGGTTAGTTTTTAGCATGATGGAAAAGTTCTAAAATCGATTGTGGTGATGGTTGTATAACTCTGTGAACATATTAGAAACCAGTGAATTGTATACTTTAAATGGATAAATGGGATGGTATATGGGTTATAGCTCAGTAAGGCTGTCATAAACATTAGTAAAGGGGAGACCGGAGAGGTAGGCAGGGAAGGCCAGCCAGATGTGCAGGGTCTTGCAGGCCTCACGGTGAGTCTGGCATTGCTGCAGGCCAATGGGAAAACATTGGAGGTTTCAGAGCAGGCAATCAGACGTGATATGATTTATATTTTAAAAATACTGTTTATGACCCCTTGCTCATAATAAGAATATTATTACCAATGTTACTACTCTCTTGACTCTGCAATTTGAGTGGAATGAATTCATTAAATGCCTGTTCTGTAGCTTCCAGGACACCAGTGCCCATGAAGTCCTCACCAGCTGTAAGTCCAGGCCCAAGTAAGGCTATGAGAAAATCCTGAAGTATCAACCATAGCCTCATCCTGTTGCTGTGTTGGTGGGCTCAGAAGGGCTGCCCCATCTGCTCACCCTTACCACATTTTTAGGAGCAATGCACAGAAAACCACACAGTAGAGGTGTCCGTCCAGGACCCCAGCCATCCTGACCTCTGCTATTTGCTTCTTTGACCCTGATTATGGAAGAGAAAACCTTATGCCCCTCTGAGCCATTCCCCAAGTCAGTTTACACCACAGTTGAAGACTGTTTCCTCTGATAATCTCCCATGACTAGGTCCTCAAAGACTCCTGAGTCCTCAGTAATGAATGTTAATAATGTATAATAATGAATATAATAATGAATGTTCTCAAGGTGAGTAAATACTTCTAAAAAAAATTTCCTGTGTGTGTGTGAGAGAAAGAGAGTGAGTGAGCAAGCGAGTGAGAAAATAGTCTCAAACAGCTTTTCTATGTAAGGTCTGGCAGCTGCAAGCAAGGAAGGAAGCAAACATCTCATTTTGCAGTTAACCTGTCTCATTACATCATTTGTTGGCAGCCTTGGATGACATTAGTTCTGGGAACTGGCCATATGTTTTTGAAAAGATAAGGACTCTACCTCCAGATATATTGATGGCAATGAGATCATGACATGAGAAGCTGGGGTTGTAACAGTAAAACCTAGCATCAAAAATTTAGACCAGAGGTCAGACACTCAAATGCCTTCAGGTCCAGAATGGTAACATAACAGTGTGTGGCTACTTCCTACTCAGAGAGCAGTGAACTGAGTTTACCTGAGAGGTTGTGACTCAAATACAGTCAAATTAAAAAAAAAAAATTGGATGTTATGTTAATTAAACCTAACCCAACTGGTGGACCCATTAGCCTCCAATTTGTAAGCCATGAGATGGGCTTGCTCAACCACTTCTATTTTTTTTTAAGATTTTATTTGTCAGAGAGAGAGAGAGAGCACAAGTAGGGGGAGTGGGAGAGGGAGAAGCAGGCTCCCCAGTGAGCAGGCAGCCCAACCCTGGGCTCTATCCCAGGACTCTGGGATCATGACCTGAGCCAAAGGCAGACACTTACCCGACTGAGCCACCCAGGTGTCCTGAATCACTTTTAATCTTGAAACTAGTTTACAGAATGATAAGGCCCCCAGGTTTACTCTCCTAGTCAGAATAAACCTTGGTAGTTTCCTCGGACAGGGTTCTCTGAATAGCTGCTAACTCCTTATTTCTGTATTATAAGTAAGAAACTCTCTTTATGGGAGGGTCTCTAATAGCAGCAGGGGAGGAGGGTGGTGATGATCTGCATGTTTTCCATGCCCCAGGAACTGGGCTAGGAGCTTCATAGTACTTACTCTACTTTATATGCTTACTTTTTAAAATCCTCATGAAATAGACACCAGTTGGGCCTTGAACTTAACTGAGGAGGTAACTGAAGGTCAGAAGAGTTAAGTAACTTATCGAAAATCACACAGCTCTATAGCTTTCAAAACCTTCCAGAGAAAATCATTATTTAACGAAACCCCCAGTCCTTTACTGTTGTCTTCTTTTGTAGGTTTCAGAATGTGTCCCAAGCATTTACATGAATTTCAATCCCATGAATATAAACATTTACTGAAATATGCTTTAAAGGACAGTAAATTCACAAATATCTGGTAAAAGACAATAAAGTAAGGGGCAGAATAATGGTTCTATCAGTAGAACTAAACTTGAACTTTTCAGACATTGGTCTAAAACGGGGTTCAACAAACTATGGCACGTGGGCCAATCCAGACTGCCACCTGCTTTTATAAAGTTTTATGAGGACACAGCTGCACACATTCACTGTGTATCATCTATGGCTGCCTTCACACTACCTGCATATGGGAGAGGGTGTGACAAAGATGTGCAAAACAATGGTATTTACTATCTGGCCCTTTATAGAAAAAGTTTGGTCTGAAAAAACCAACACCTTATACATAACACATCTATAATTCCCCCAATTCCATAATCTCTCTTGCTGTGTTTTCCCACATTTTGGCAATGAAGCAAAAACCACCAAGGCCAAAAAAGTGCCTTGGTAAATTGCCCATCTTATCTCCTGAACTGGGTAAAGGTCTCCTTTTTACTGGGAGGGGGAAACCAGTATTAGAGGCCAAGCCACTTGCCTAGGTCACAGAGCAGGTTGGGGCAACACTGAATAACAACAATATTGAGAATAACAAAACAGAACAGCTCTTCTCTACTGAGTGCTTAACACTGTGCTCTATGCTCAACAGGCAGCATCTCCCAGAGTCCTTGCAACTGCCTTCTGGGGTCATTACCACCATTGCCCCATCTGATAGGTGAAGAAAGCAGGGCCTAGACCAGGAAGTCTCCCAAGATCACAGAGTCTTCTGTGACTCTAAAGAAAGGGCTCTCCTCGACTATGAAATGTCAAAGCATCTTAAGCGAGTGCTCTGTCTTAGGGCTTTTCTTGGGGACTCGGTGGAGCTAGAAAAGGAGGTGTGGCTACAGTAAAGCATTGAGTCTCTTGTGGCCTTGGCAACATCTTGATTTTTGGTTTAATAAGACCTGCATTGCCCTTCCGACCTGTAGAGCTTTAAGATAATAAACTTGCCTTGTTTTTTATCAACTAAGTCTGTGGCCATTTGTTAGGGCAGCAGTAGAAAATGAATCTATCTGATGAACTAAACTATGCTGGTTATAGCTAGAAAGTGGTCCAGGTTGGAGGAATTAAGGGATAATGAAGATGGAAGGGAAGCTTCATTTAGAGCCCTTCTGAAGATGAATATTCATATCTGTATTATCTAATCATATGGCAGATACCTTAAGTCTTGAGACCTGTTCCCTGTTATAATATTTCCCTGCTACCTAACCCCTGAAATGGGAAACAGGAAGAAAACTGAGAGTGAGTGCTGCATGGGGAGTTTTCCTTAGTTTATTCTCAAAATGTTTGTGAAATCCCTCCCTGACTTCTATAGAGCATCAGCATCTGGACTCCGAGCTTCCTACTTGTGGTTGGCACTGAATTTTTCAGGTACAATCATGCCAGACTAGGGCCAGGCAGTGAACTGGTTTTGTCCTTGGGTACAATTCAGGCACCTGTATCTCCCACGGTCGCCCATAATCCACTCACAGTCTGCATGCACCCGTCTGCTCTACCACCTAGCCCAGAAATTCTGCAGCAATGCCAGAGGGAGCGGTGGCCACAGGTGACTTACTTTGTGCCTTTAGATTCTTCTCTGAGGTCCTCTTGAAGTATTCTTAGAATAATTGCCTTCGTTTCTTCACCCTGTGCTTATCATGCAGTGTTGTTTTTCCAAGAAGGGAAATAAATGCATTGTTTAATTTATGAGGATATAATACTATAATAGTATATTCCTCTGCCTGAAATGTATTCTTAACTATTACCTTGGTCTGTACTTTAATTGAATTGGATAGAGATGGCACACTGCCGTTGTTAAGGTTAACGGCCCAATGATTTACAAGACAAGGCACATTTACTGGCAAATAGATTTTAGTAATTGTTCTGCTCCACAGAGAGCATAACAGCTTGTGCATTGATTCGTCATGTTCTGGAATTGGGGCTCACCTAGAGGAGACAGCACTCAGGGTCCTGGAAACACAGACGAGGCTGCCTAGGATGGATGAGATGAGCAGGCCCCACAAACTCTTCCTGCTCAGAGTACTTTGGCTCGGGGAAGGTCTCAGTTGCCCTCAGGTGGAAGGAATGATGTTTTCAAGGTGAAGATGGCTTTAGGATGCTACAGGTGCCGGAATTTAAACACACACAACTAATAAGGGTTTGGCTTTTTTTTTCCCCCAATCCTAGGAAGATGAGCTATACCTGATACTCTAGACATTTCCATTGGGATTCAATTTGGCATTTCTAAGGGGAAGGGATAAATTAAATAGCTGGGGGGAAAATACCTACTTGGGTGGTTTGACCTCTTAGGAAAATCTTACTGTGTTTAGGACCAAGATGGAAGTCCAATTTTCAGGTTGACTGCATCTGCCATTTTGACACCCTTGGCTCGCTGAGGTTGAGATCCACAGAATTGTTTGTAAAACCTGGCTACTCTGAACGTGTCTTGATAAGTCCGACTCTTATTTTCCTCTCCATCTCCAAGAGTATTGACAAAAGGTTACAAGTCCTCTCTTACGAATGTCTCCAATTACCTTGCATTAACTGTGACAGAAACTCAAATGAGGGAATCAAAGCAGTATTGGACCGAGGGTGGGGAGAGCTGACAAGAGCAGAGACACTGGCTCCTCAATGTCAAATGTGTGCCCTGGGCTCTGAGTCTCTGTGGTCACCAAATGCAGGGCCTGCCCCCCTTTGGTCTGTCCTATCCCTGGAGAAAGTGACTGGGAGGAGTCAAACACAAGGACAGCAGTCCTTATCTTATGTTTTCAAAGGTGTTACTTATATATAAAGTATGTCATCTGGAGTTGACCTAGGACAGGCTATGAGAAAGAAGAGCTAGTGGTAGAGAAAAGACCAACAGAATGTTGTCCCACTTGAGAGATGATGTTCCAAAACAGGAAAAGGGGGACGGTGCTTCTGGGTGAATGTAATGTCACGTGTACACACAATGACCTTTTTCTTTTTCACTCTTAAAAAAATCTTGAAATGGTGAAATAGCATACTTGACAATCAGGATTTACAACGTATACTTAAAGTTAGAGGACACTAAGCACTCCTGGACCCACCACCCAGTTTCAGAAAACCCAATTGCCACTTTGTGTTCCCAGTGGCTCCCTCCCCAGTCATGCCACCTCCCGCCCTCACGCAGAGGACGTCATCTGAATTTGGTGCCATCACTTCATTTTTAAGAGCTATTCTCTACATATCTCTACAATTGTTTAGCTGTATGTAGCTTCAATACAGTCTTTAACATTCCATATACCACTTTTCATGGTATAAATAAACCACAACTGGCTTAACCACTCTAAAGTTGATGGAAGCTTGGGCCATTTCCAGTACTTGGTATCAACATGGCTGTGACCACACATGACACTTGCAAGAGTTGTCTCAGGTGTCTAAGAGAGATCACCAGGGTGTATACCTGTTCAGTTTCACTGCCTAATGCCAAATTGTATTCTACAGTGGTTGCACCGACTTTTACTTCCACCAACTGTGAATGAGCATTGTGCTGCTCCATACCCTTGCTGACATTAGATGTTGTTAGAGTCCTTATGTTTTGATAATCTGATGGTGTTAAGGATATTTTATTGCAGTTTTAGTTTGTAATTAGCTTGGATTATTTGTAAGGTTAAGCATCTTATGTTGGCCATTTGTTCTGTGGGGGAAAAAAAACCTCTTCATGAGCTTTTTCATTTTTCTGTTGAGTTTTGTTTTTTTAAATTAAGTCATAGGAGCTCTTTATATATTCTAGATCAGTGCTGCCTGAAAGAAATCTAATGCAAGTCACTTTTGTAATTTAAAATTTCCTAATAGTCGATTAAAAATAGAAACTAGTAAAATAGGTTATAATTCTATTTAACTTGGTTTATATTTCTCCAGAAATATCTTAAATAAAAAATAAAATTACTACAATAAAATTTGAAATCCACAGGGTATTTTATACCCTCAATTCATGCTAGCCACATTTCAGCTGCTCAGTACCCACATGTCTCAGGGCACTATTGAGAGCAGTACATGTCAAAAGGCTGGTCCCTTGTCAGTCCTATTTTCTACCAACCTGTATGTAGCTATGTTTTCACTTTTTTGTGGTTTCTTTTGATGAACAGAAATTTTTCACTTTAAGAATGGTCACATTTGATTAGTCTTACTGCCATTTTATTTTATTTTTTTGAAGTGTGAAATAATTTATTTTACTTTCCCCCTTTTTTATTGTTATGTTAATCCCCATACATTACATCATTAGTTTTAGATGTAGTGTTCCATGATTCATTGTTTGTGCAAAACACCCAGTGCTCCATGCAGAATATGCCCTCCTCAATAGCCACCACCAGGCTAACCCATCGTCCCACCCCCCTCCCCTCTAGAAACCTCAGTTTGTTTTTCAGAGTCCATCATCTCTCATGGTTCGTCTGTCCCTCTGATTCCCCCCCTTCATTCTTCCACTCCTGCTATCTTCTTCTTCTTTTTTTTTCCCTTAACATATATTGCATTATTTGTTTCAGAGGTACAGATCTGTGATTCAACAGTCTTGCACAATTCACAGCGCTTACCAGAGCACATATCCTCCCCAGTGTCTATCACCCAGTCCCCCCATCCCTCCCACCCCACCCCCCACTCCAGCAACCCTCAGTTTGTTTCCTGAGATTAAGAATTCCTCATATCAGTGAGGTCATATGCTACATGTCTTTCTCTGTTTGACTTATTTCGCTCAGCATAACACCCTCCAGTTCCATCCACGTCATTGCAAATGGCAAGATCTCATTCCTTTCGATGGCTGCATAATATTCCATTGTATATATATACCACTTCCTCTTTATCCATTCATCTGTCGATGGACATCTTGGCTCTTTCCACAGTTTGGCTATTGCAGACATTGCTGCTATAAACATCGGGGTGCACGTACCCTTTTGGATCCCTACTTTTGTATCTTTGGGGTAAATACCCGGTAGTGCAATTGCTGGATCATATGGTAGCTCTATTTTCAACTTTTTGAGGAACCTCCATACTGTTTTCCAGAGTGGCTGCACCAGCTTGCATTCCCACCAACAGTGTAGGAGGGCTCCCCTTTCTCCACATCCCCGCCAACATCTGTCATTTCCTGACTTGTTAATTTTAGCCATTCTGACTGGTGTGAGGTGGTATCTCATTGAGGTTTTGATTTGGATTTCCCTGATGCCGAGCGATATTGAGCACTTTTTCTTTTTCTTCTTTTTTTTTTTTTAAAGATTTTATTTATTTATTTGACAGAGAGAGAGATAGCGAGAGCAGGAACACAAGCAGGGGGAGTGGGAGAGGGAGAAGCAGGCTTCCTGCCGAGCAGAGAGCCCGATGTGGGACTCGATCCCAGGACCCTGGGATCATGACCTTAGCCGAAGGCAGACGCTTAACGACTGAGCCACAGGCACCCATTGAGCACTTTTTCATGTGTCTGTTGGCCCTTTGGATGTCTTCTTTGGAAAAATGTCTGTTCATGTCTTCTGCCCATTTCTTGATTGGATTCTTTGTTCTTTGGGTGTTGAGTTTGATGAGTTCTTTATAGATTTTGGATACTAGCCCTTTATCTGATATGTCATTTGCAAATATCTTGTCCCATTCTATCAGTTGTCTTTTGGTTTTGTTGACTGTTTCCTTTGCTTTGCAAAAGCTTTTTATCTTGATGAAGTCCCAATAGTTCATTTTAGCCCTTGCTTCCCTTGCCTTTGGCGATGTTTCTAGGAAGAAGTTGCTAAGGCTGAGGTCGAAGAGGATGCTGCCTGTGTTCTCCTGTAGGATGTTGATGGACTCCTGTCTCACATTGAGGTCTTTCAATCATTTGGAGTCTATTTTTGTGTGTGGTGTAAGGAAATGGTCCAGTTTTATTCTTCTGCATGTGGCTGTCCAATTTTCCCAACACCATTTGTTGAAGAGACTGTCTTTGTTCCATTGGACATCCTTTCCTGCTTTGTCAAAGATGAATTGACCATAGAGTTGAGGGTCCATTTCTGGGCTCTCTATTCTATTCCACTGATCTATGTGTGTGTTTTTTTGCCAGTACCATACTGTCTTGATGATGACAGCTTTGTAATAGAGCTGGAAGTCTGGAACTGTGATGCCACCAGCTTTGCTTTTCTTTTTCAACATTCCTATGGCTATGCGGGGTCTTCTCTGGTTCCATACAAATTTTAGGATGATTTGTTCCATTTCTTTGAAAAAAGTGGATGGTATTTTGATGGGGATTGCATTGAATGTGTAGATTGCTCTAGGTAGCATTGACATCTTCACAATATTTGTTCTTCCAATCCATGAGCATGGAACATTTTTCCATTTCTTTGTGTCTTCCTCAATTTCTTTCATGAGTATTTTGTAGTTTTCTGAGTACAGATCCTTTGTCTCTTTGGTTAGATTTATTCCTAGGTATCTTATGGTTTTGGGTGCAATTGTAAATGGGATCGACTCCTTAATTTCTCTTTCTTCTGTCTTGTTGTTGGTGTATAGGAATGCCACTGACTTCTGTGCATTGATTTTATATCCTGCCACTTTACTGAATTCCTGTATGAGTGCTAGCAGTTATGAGGTGGAGTCTTTGGGGTCTTCCACATAAAGTATCATATCATCTGCAAAGAGTGAGAGTTTGACTTCTTCTTTGCTGATTTGGATGCCTTTATTTCTTTTTGTTGTCTGATTGCTGTGGCTAGGACTTCTAATACTATGTTGAATAGCAGTGGTGATAGTTGTCATCCCTGCCGCATTCCTGACCTTAGGGGGAAAGCTCTCAGTTTTTCCCCATTGAGAATGATATTCGCTGTAGGTTTTTCATAGATGGCTTTTATGATATTGAGGTATGTACCCTCTATCCCTATACTCTGAAGAGTTTTGATCAAGAAAGGATGCTGTACTTTGTCAAATGCTTTTTCTGCATCTATGGAGAGGATCATATGATTCTTCTTCTTTCTTTTGTTAATGTATTGTATCATGTTGATTGATTTGCCAATGTTGAACCAACCTTGCAGCCCAGGGATAAATCCCACTTGGTCGTGGTGAATAATCCTTTTAATGTACTGTTGGATCCTATTGGCTAGTATTTTGGTGAGAATTTTTGCATCCATGTTCATCAAGGATATTGGTCTGTAATTCTCCTTTTTGATGGGGTCTTTGTCTGGTTTGGGGATTAAGGTATGGTGGCCTCATAAAACGAGTTTGGAAGTTTTCCTTCCATTTCTATTTTTTGGAACAGTTTCAGAAGAATAGGTATTTATTCTTCTTGAAATTTTTGGTAGAATTCCCCTGGGAAGCCATGTGACTATTTGTTGGGAGATTTTGGATGACTGCTTCAATTTCCTTAGTGGTTATAGGTCTGTTCAGGTTTTCTAGTTCATCCTGGTTCAGTTTTGGTAGTTGATACATCTCTAGGAATGCATCCATTTCTTCCAGGTTATCTAATTTGCTGGCATAGAGTTGCTCATATGTTCTTACAATTGTTTGTATTTCTTTGGTGTTGGTTGTGATCTCTCCTCTTTCATTCATGATTTTGTTGATTTAGGTCATTTTTCTTTTTGATAAGTCTGGCCAGGGGTTTATCAATCTTGTTAATTCTTTCAAAGAACCACCTCCTAGTTTCGTTGATCTGTTCTACTGTTCTTTTGGTTTCTATTTCATTGATTTCTGCTCTGATCTTTATGATTTCTCTTCTCCTGCTGGGTTTAGGCTTTATTTGCTGTTCTTTCTCCAGCTCCTTTAGGTGGAGGGTTAGGTTGTGTACTTGAGACCTTTCTTGTTTCTTGAGAAAGGCTTGTATTGCTATATACTTTCCTCTTAGGACTGCCTTTGCTGCATCCCAAAGATTTTGAACAGTTCTGTTTTCATTTTCATTGGTTTCCATGAATTTTTTAAATTCTTCTTTAATTTCCTGGTTGACCCATTCATTCTTCAGTAGGATGCTGTTTAGCTTCCATGTATTTGAGTTCTTTCTGACTTTACTCTTGTGATTGAGTTCTAGTTTCAAAGCATTGTGGTCTGAAAATAGGCAGGGAATGATCCCAATCTTTTGGTACTGGTTGAGACCTGATTTATGACCTAGGATGTGATGGATTCTGGAGAATGTTCCATGGGCACTAGAGAAGAATGTGTATTCTGTTGCTTTGGGATGGAATGTTCTGAATATGTCTGTGAAGTCCATTTGGTCCAGTGTGTCATTTAAAGTCTTTATTTCCTTGTTGATCTTTTGCTTAGACAATCTGTCCATTTCAGTGAGGGGGGTGTTAAAGTCCCCCACTATTATTGTATTGTTGTCGATGTGTTTCTTTGCTTTTGTTATTAATTGGCTTATATAATTGGCTGCTCCCATGTTAGGGGCATAGATATTTACAATTGTTAGATCTTCTTGTTGGATAGACCCTTTAAGTAGGATATAGTGTCCTTCCTCATCTCTTATTACAGTGTTTGGTTTAGAATCTAATTTGTCTGATATAAGGATTGCCGCCCCAGCTTTCTTTTGGTGTCCATTAGCATGGTAAATGGTTTTCCACCCCCTCACTTTCAATCTGGGGGTGTCTTTGGGTCTAAAATGAGTCTCTTGCAGACAGCATATCGATGGGTCTTGTTTTTTAATCCAATCTGATAGCCTGTGTCTTTTGATTGGGGCATTTAGCCCATTTACATTCAGGGTAACTATTGAAAGATAGGAATTTAGTGCCATTGTATTGCCTGTAAGGTGACTGTTACTGTATATTGTCTGTGTTCCTTTCTGGTCTATGTTGCTTTTAGGCTCTCTGCTTAGAGGACCCCTTTCAAGATTTCTCGTAGGGCTGGTTTTGTGTTTGCAAATTCCTTTAGTTTTTGTTTGTCCTGGAAGTTTTTTATCTCTCCTTCAATTTTCAATGACAGCCTAGCTGGATAGAGTATTCTTGGCTGCATATTTTTCTCTTTTAGTGCTCTGAATATATCCTGCCAGTCCTTTCTGGCCTGCCAGGTCTCTGTGGATAGGTCTGTTGCCAATCTAATGTTTCTACCATTGTAGGTTACATATCTCTTGTCCCAAGCTGCTTTCAGGATTTTCTCTGTCTCTGACACTCGTAGGTTTTACTTATTAGATGTCGGAGTGTTGACCTATTTTTATTGATTTTGAGAGGGGTTCTCTTTGCTTCCTGGATTTTCATGCCTGTTTCCTTCCTCAAATTAGGGAAGTTCTCTGCTATAATTTGCTCCATTATACCTTCTGTCCCTCTCTCTCTTTCTTCTTCTTCTGGGATCCCAATTATTCTAATGTTGTTTCGTCTTATGCTATCCCTTATCTCTCGAATTCTGCCCTTGTGATCCAGTAGTTGTTTATCTCTCTTTTTCTCAGTTTCTTTATTTTCCATCATTTCATCTTCTATATCACTGATTCTCTCTTCTGCCTCATTTATCCTAGCAGTTAGTGCCCCCATATTTGATTGTACCTCATTAATAGCCTTTTTGATTTCGACTTGGTTAGATTTTAGTTCTTTTACTTCTCCAGAAAGGGTTTCTCTAATAACTTCCATGCTTTTTTCAAGCCCAGCTAGTATCTTTAAAGTGATGATTCTGAACTCTAGATCTGACATCGTACTAATGTCCATATTGAGTAGGTCCCTGGCAGTCGGTACTACCTCTTGTTCTTTTTGTTGAGGTGATTTTTTCCATCTTGTCATTTTGTCCAGAGGAGAAAAGATTGATGAGAGAACAAAATGCTAACAGGGTAACAACGTTCCCAGAAAATATAGTCTAAACAAATCAGAAAAGACCTGAAGCAGTGGGAAAAGAAAGGGAAAGAGAGAAAAAAGAAAAAGAAAAAAAAAGGGAAAGAAAAAGATAAAGATAAAAACAAACAAAACCAGAACAAAACAACAAAAAAAGACAGAATGTGATCAAATATGATCAGGCTGGTATATAGATCAGTGTCACACACTAGATTTTGGGTGTATTTCGTCTGTTAGAAGAAAGTGCCTCCCAAACTTTTAAAGAAAGAAAAACTTATATATGTACAAAAATAAGGGTTGATATGATGAAGGGATGGAATATGACTGTAAAGATGGAAAGTATAAAAAATGTTATAAAAGGACTTGATAAGAAGTTGTTTGAAAAAAGAAAGAAGAGGATTTAAAAAAAACAAAAGAGAAAAAAAAAGGGCAGAGAATGTCATCAGGCAGGGGAGTAGAAAAAAACCATACAATAGAGATTTAGGGTATATTTTGATCTGTTAGGAGAAACTATCTCAAAATTTTAAAGAGAGAACAACTTATATATATATGCCAAATATACGGGTAACTACTATGAAGCGATAGAACATGACTCTAAAAATGAAAAATAAAAATGAAAAATAAAAAAAATTTTTTTAAAGGATTGATAAGATGTTGGTTGAAAAAGGGAAAAAGAAAAATTAAAAAAAAAAAAGACAGTTAAAAAAAAATTAACTTTGAAAGACTAAAGAATCATGGTAAAAAAGCCATGAATTCTATGTGCATTATTCCTCTAGCGCTGGAGTTCTGCCGTTCTCATTGGTTGGTAAAGTTGGTCTTGGCTGGCTGTTCTCCCTGATCTTCTGTGGGAGGGGCCTTTTGCCGTGGTTTCCAATAGTCTTTGCCGGAGGCGGAATTGCCCTGCCCTTGCCAGGTCTGGACTAAGTAATCTGCTTGGGTTTGCTCTCTGGAGCTTTTGTTCCCTGTGAGCTTTCCATACAGCTTTGGAGGCGGAGAGTGAAAATGGCGGCCTCCCAATCTCTGCTTAGGAGGAGCTGAGAACACGGGCCCCACTCCTCAGTGAGCCCCCAGAGAAAAGCCGTCAGTCACTCCCGTCTTCCTGGTCTCCGGCCACACTCAGTGTTAACCCGGCCTGTGACCGTGCGTTTGTATCTCTGGCTCCCGACCCTGGGTGGAGTCTCCAAACCCAGCAGATCCCTGCGGTGCACTCCCGCGAGGCTCCTCCCGGGGGAGGAAGGTGAGTCGCCCCAGATCTGCCGCTTGTTGGGTCCCTGCTGGAGGAGCAGTGGCCCGACTGTGCCGCAGATCATGGTTTATGGCAACCCCGAGCTGAGAGCCCGCGCCTGGGCTCCACCTCTGCAGCCGGCTTCCCCGCTCTGATACCTGGGAGCTCTGCCGCACTCAGGCACCTCCGGTCTTTCCGTGACCCCGAGGGTCCTGAGACCACACTGTCCCACGAGGGTTCCACCTCCCGCTTAGCCACTGGTGTGACATCCCTCAACGGAGCAGACTTCTAAAAGTTCCGATTTTGTGCTCTGTGGTTCTATCACTTGCCAGAAGCGGCCAACGGAGGCCCCTCCCCTGCCGTCTATCCTCCCAAATATCGCCTCGGATTCACTTCTCCGCTCGTCTTACCTTCCAGAAAGTGGTCACATTTCTGTTCAGAGAGTTGTTGCTATTCTTTTCTTTGATCTCCTATTGAGTTTGTAGGTGTTCAGAATGGTTTGATCCCTATCCAGCTGAATTCTTGAGAGGAGACGAAATCCAGGTCTCCTACTCCTCCGCCATCTTGCTCCGCCCAAGTCTTACTGCCTTTTTAAAAATTCCACTATAGTTAACATATGGTGTTACATTCGTTTTAGGTGTATGATACAGTGATTCAGCAATTCTGTATGTAGCTCCATGTTCATCATAAGTGTGCTCTTAATCCCCTTCATCTTACTGTTTTTTACATTTTGTTTAAGAAATCCTTCTCTAGACTAAGGCAATTAAAACAACTTTTCTTTTTTTGTCCAGAAGTTTTAAAGTTTTGTCCTTCACATGTAAGGTCTTCATGTGTATCAATTTTTGTGTGTTTTTTGTGGCAGTTTCCATTTCACTTTTCCATATAGTCAACAGTTGACCTTTACTGGGTGGCCTCTTTGGTCCCACTGCTCTGCAAGCCAGCCTGCCAACTTCTTGTCAGAGAACCAGTCAGGTTTGGGACCTGCTTGTCTCTTCTATTTGTCTATTTGTTTACCTCTTTTCAAGTACCGCACTTTCATTTTCCTAGCTTTACGATAAGCCTTATTATCTGATAGGGCAAGTCCCTTGGCTTGCTTCTTTTTTAACAGTTTCTTGACATATTTGGCCCTTTGCTTTTAGATATTAAGTATTAAAATGAGTTTGTCATGATCTGTGAAAATCCTTTGATGCTTCTCTTCACATAGACAAGCTGTGTGAACTCGGATGCATCACTTTGCCTCTCTGGCCTGTGTTTCCATCTGCAAAATGAAAGCAGCATCATTTGTTTTTTCCAGGATTGTTTTGAGGAGTCAATAAAATAATGCATGCAAAGTTCCTAACACAGTGCCTGACACATGGGAAATTTTCAATAAGTAAATGAGTAGTTTTATTATTGTTAGAGCTGAGATGTGGCCACCCCATTGTGGGGAATGCAGGGATCCTGACAAGAAGGCTGTTTTTTAATTGTGCAGGGCTGTAGTATATGAGTTTCAGACTTATACCACCTTGGTCCTCTCCTCACATTTTAATGAGGACTTTTGTGCTTAATACTAATAATGTATATGTACAGCCCTTCACACTTCTTAAAGTGTGTGTACTCAGTTATATTTGGATTGTTTAGGAAACTTGAGAGCAAGTAAAGGTGCACATATTTGGAAATAAGAGACTGGAGCTTCATATGAGCCTTGGAAGCTCTATTAGGGCACTGGGGGGAGTGGTAATAAGGACCAGAATCTTCTACTCCATCACCTACATGCCAGCTATCAACCAAGATGATAACCTGTGGAGGTGGATGTGAGGGTAGGATTGCCAGAGAAAATACAGGACATCCAGCTACATTTGAATCTCAGATAAACAATAACTTTTTAGTATAAATATGTCCCAAATATTGTATGAGACCTACTCATATTAAAATTTATTCACTTATCTGAAATTCAAATTTAACTGGGCATCTTAGGTTTTTTTATTTGCTAAATCTGGCAGTATTAGGTGGGGGACGTTGCTGTTACTTTTTCAAATTAGAATTGTGCTCTAATGATTGAGTGCATAAATTGTCCTTAGATGGCATGTCATCTAACCCCTTCTTTTGGCAAATGTGGAAATTGATATCCAGAAGCTCAGTTAACTGCAGAAATTGGATGATTCTAGATTTTGTGTTCTTTTTAATGCTTCTAAATGTGCAAAAATACATAGCAAACTTTTCATTATCCTCCTCATCCTGGAGTGGTAGAGATGTCTACCACATGGACCATAAACCTTTGGTCACGGGTGGGTTCTGTGACAGACCCCAGGCCCCCAAGTCAATGTCTGGTTACCCACTGAGTTAACCCAGGTGTGAAATGCTCTGGATTCTAGAAAGTTTCTGGCCTGGAGTTGAAGCTTAAAGGGTAAATGGCCCACCTTTGAAGGCCTCTGTTGAAATGTTTGCTTTGTCAAAGCCTTCAGTTACTATAGTGATAGGGACTGGAGAAGCCGATAAAAGCACAGAAATCTTTAGATTAAAAAAATGAAGAAATGATGAAGAGGAAGGAAAGATGAAGAGATGAGGAAAGCTACTGCCACTTCCTGGCATCTGGAGGGGCTAAAGAACATCATGACAGAGAAGTGGGGCTCCACTGGGAGAGTCAAGTGGTATAATAAGACTTAATATCAGAATTTTTTTCTAAAATGAAGAGCCTTAGACGGAGAAAGGGCTCCCATGGGTCTGTTTGATGAAGAGCCCCATTGCTGGAGTTGTTTAAAACCAGAACTGAACAAGGTAACAGAAAGTAAACTGCAGGAAACACTCCCCTGAATATCTTTTGGGACAGACTTGATAATCTGGTAGGTCTTTTCCTTTTCTCAATGCCCATGAATCACTGGTTCATGTGAAAACATAATGGTTAAATGCTCTCAGGGAACCAGAAATTGAAAATTTAATTGAAAGTAATTTTCATACAAGTGAAGCAAGGTTTAGAAATTTAGAGAGAGAGAGTGTGTGTGTGGGTGTTTTAATCCAGGATAGTGTGAGCAACTAGTTTCAAAATCCTTACTAGACCGAAGCTTTGTTTCCACCTTGCTCCTATTCCTCACCTCTAGTTTCAAATTATTTTTATGTGAGACTTGAACAATTATGCCTATTTGACTTCATTTTTCTAATTAAATAGTCTTCAGGAAATAGATCGCTGGACTT
Source organism: Mirounga leonina (assembly GCF_011800145.1). Classification (NCBI taxonomy): domain Eukaryota; kingdom Metazoa; phylum Chordata; class Mammalia; order Carnivora; family Phocidae; genus Mirounga; species Mirounga leonina. The sequence goes on along the minus strand of NW_023270855.1, from coordinate 32,324,103 downwards.
AGTTCAAAGCTCTAAATAAACATTCATAGTATCTATGTGCTATAAAATCACCTCCTCTATGATGCTGATCCAACGCATGAAAATTGGCCTCCTGGTGCTAGAAGCCAAGCCTGGTTGACCTTCCCATTTTTTCAACTGCAAATCTGAAAAACAAACCCAGCTGTTGTGGAGAAACATGAGGTGAAGGCACACATTAGGTAAGCGTTCATGGTTTTCTTTCATAGCAGATGTCCTCATAGGAGATGAATAACATAAAAACTCTACCTGTTAGCAAGCTTTCATTGCTGTCACATTATTTTCCTACATCAGTTCTAATATTCCTGGTAGTAGAGGTTTTTTAAAGGCAATTTGGGGAGCAGCTACTAGCTTTTGCTTTGTATCTTGCGTGCTTTCCATGCAACAAATTACCAGATGGGGATTCTACCCTTTCTCCCCAGCCCTATGCCTGCAGCCCCATGGGCCTCCCCTAAGGGTCTCCCCATGTCCCCTTGCATCTCCCTTGCTGTCTGTTTTGTGGCTGCAGCCACATTAAGCTTCCCCAAGCACAGCCTTGATCCTATCTCTCTCCTGCTCAGAAATTGTCAATTGCTCCCTGTTTTCTGGGAGGCATTTTCCCCAAACATGAGTCTTTCACATACCTCCATTATCTCCACTGTTTCCCTTCCATCTGTGTGCTGTTGTTTACTTCATATTTATCTTTAAATGGACTCACTTTTTTTTTTCACTTAAATGTATTCTAAGAGGAAACTTTATCTCTAAGTAAATGGGAAACCAGTATCATCTATCATAAATAGAAGCTAACAATAAATACAATGAAAGCAAAACAAAACCAAGTAGTATCTTCTAGGTAGATAGTACTGCCTGAGGCTGTAAGCCTGAGGCCTGTTTGTTCACTCTCACCCGTGCTCGCTCTCTCTGTTTACAAAGGTGAGTGATTATTCGGTTATCTTCCATTTGTCCCTCCAGAATGCATTTTCTTCCCTTCTCCTTGCTCTCTGCCCCAGGAGGCTGAGCCCTATGGACTAATCCATGGGTTCCTTTACCTTCTGGCTTCCACTGGAGTCAGCCTATGGGAGCCCAGCAGGGTATAGGAGGGAGGGAGGGTATGGATCCAGGGCTTTGTTCCCCATTTCCCCAGCCTAGTAGTTCTCTTGACCAAAGGTTACTGCTTTTGTGTGTGTGTGTATGTGTGTGTGTGTGTGTGTGTGTTTCAATAAAGATTGTATTTATTTTAGAAAGAGTGAATGTGAGCTGGGACAACAGGGTGGGAGGGAGAGGGAGAAAGAATCTGAAACTGACTCCGTGCTGAGCTCAAAGTCCAACACAGGGCTCCATCTCACAACCGCGAGATCCTGACCTGAGCCAAAACCAAGAGTTGGATGCTTAACCAGACACCTAACTGACTGAGCCACCCAGCCGTCCCAGTTATTTCTTATTTGAAGGTGCCTTGTTCTACCTGGCTCTCCTCTCCTGGATTATGGTAAACTCTCCCACTTCTTGTCCCTTAAGGTCTAACATTGGTGACAAGTGACTTTACTAGCCCTGGGTTACTGCACTGCCCTTATGCCCTATACCCGTGTTTTGTCAATAGTCTCTTTGTCAACCCCTCCTTGGATTCTCCTACTTGTTGTATCCTATCTCTGTGGAGACCCTGACTAATACAGTTGTCAGTAACTAGACATTCTAGATCTGTATCAAGTGAGGCTTTCTCCTTGGGTTCATCAAAGATTGGAGGGGGATGGAGTGATAAACTGTGTACCACTCCCCATTGTGGTGCACACCAGCGACACATGTGTTCCCCCTTCTAGGACCTACCTTTCTATGGAATAAACTCTCATGTTCTCTGTGTGGGATTCAAGCTGAACTGGAGTCTCGTTCACCCCTCTCATCCTGTTTGCTTCCATACACTCTTTGTTACAGACGAGTGAACGTCCTGCTGTTCTTTGTTCTTGCCCCATGATCCTCACCTTTGTTCTGTATTGAGGCTGTTTCTTCTGCTTAGAAAGAGCACCTCCTCCATCTCCACAGTGAATCTGGTCCCTGTTCTGATGCTGCCTTTTCTACCAAGGCCTCATTGACCTGCTGATCTCTCCTCTAGTGCCAAGTGGCTCTCTTAATATTGTCTCCACTTCAATGAAACCCTGTATGTCCTTCCCTCCATGTGTCCCCATGGGGTGCAGAGGAGCAAACAGTTGGCTCCAGGCTGACTTGAGACTCCTATGCAGGTGTGCTGGCCTCTTGGACCCACTTCTGACACCAATTGGCTCCTTCTCTTTGGAGTCGATCATGTTCTTGCTTATATTATGATCATGCCTTTTCTCCTGTACTGTATGTAAGTCTCCATTCATTAACTTAACAAATGATGATTAAAACATACAAAGTTCCAGGCACATGATAGATGCTGGACACATGGTGATATGTAAAACATGATTCCTGTCCCAGGGAGCTAAAGGCCTAAAGAAAACTAAAGAAACCCTTGGAAACTGAACCCTTCTAAGGAAGCCATTAATTTTAGTATCCCTATCAATAATTTATTTATACATAGACATACACAAGCAATGTGTAATAGCCATTGGTTTACCATTGGGGATGAAACTGCCCTGTATTTTGGGGTCACCCTTCTTGGGAGATGGCTTATATACTCCCCTCAAAGGGTTATTGTAAGGGGTCAATATACTACATACAAGGGCTCTTAATGTCTAGCACCAAATTAGTTTTCAGTATATCAGCAGTGGTAGTTGGAGGGGAGGAGCCATTAGACAGTAAAAGCTTGGACATGGGCTCTCTTAGAAAAGGCAAGTTTCAGATTTGCTTGAGACCACCTTGGTTCAAACTCCTACTACCAAGTACTACTAATCCAAGTGCCAGGGCTGTGATTACAAACAAATTTGGAGGGAAACACTCCATAAACCAGAGCAGGAGCTGTAGAAGGAGCTGAAGGCATTCAGAAAAAAACAAGTTTCCACAGGCCGAGCACAAGTCAACCCAGAAAATTCATAAACATTCCACTAAGATTCTGCACATGCAAAATTTTTTTTTGGCTCACTCTAGAACTGACCTAGGAACACAGGATTATATAGGTTGTCAACATATACTCGCCATATTGAATCTGTTTTGGGTATATAACACCACAAACCCGACTTAAGGATGGTGCCTGGTGCAGTCTATATCTTAAATAGACTCTTAATCCCATCCTGAGAGAATTTATGACCAATACATTAACATAAGGACTAATCTTTTTCTCTTGATCAGAGCAATGCACCTATAACCTGGGAAAGATAGTGGAAATAACTCTACCTCTCTAATTTGAAAGTCTGAAAAGTGTTAGTTTGGGGGATTGCCCTGGGTCTTTCATCTTGGAGAAGGATGTGCAGAATCCCTATCCTGGCTTCCAGAGAGTCTGGCTCCATGGAAGCCCGTGGGTATCTTTCATGCTGTTCCTCTTAAACAGTAAGAGACTGAATGTCCTCAATAAGAATCACAGCTTTTTCTTTAAGTATCTATTTTGTACTTTACATTTATTAGCTTATTCTGAGAAGAACCCTCAGAGGTGGGTTTACCTTTCCCGTGTAGCATATGATGAGTCTGAGGTCCATTGAGATCAAATGTCTTGCCTAGAGGACACCCAGATGGTGAGTAGAGGAGCATCCGGTTTGCTCTGGTACCCAAGCTTGCTCTCTTTCCACTTGTTCAAACTGCCTCTCAAGATGGGTTCAAGGTCTTTGGTTAGGCTGATTTGATATAGTATCTACTAGCTTATCAGCTGAAATTCTCTGTTTACTGTCTCCTCAGTACAATGACGGATGTTCTAAAGATGACTCCGACCCACTGCTCTGTCCTAACAAGGACAGAAATATGAGAGAGACATGACTGGTGAGCAAAGTTTGCATGTTAGAGTACAAGGAGGGGCTCTGAATCTCCTCCTACCACTCTTCTGTACCACAGTGCCATTTGGATTTGACTGTTTGTTCACCTCTCCCACTAGACTAAACTCCACAAGGCAGGGGCCATAACCGTGGTGTTCACAACAAATATTTGCGCCTAGCAACAAATATTGAATGAATGGATTCTATCTGAAATGGTAATCTACATGTAACACACATGATTTAAGTATTTGCCTGAATTTCTCAGCAGATAGTTCTATCCTTTTTGACATGTTGTCTCCTGGTTTGTATAATTTATTCATAGGGTTCTTCTTAGCCTACTAATAAATTCCTATGGGACCTAGTCTTTTTATATGCTGTGGAATCCACCACCATAAAGTGTTCATAAGAAACGACTTTAGAAAATACTGTTTGGGGCTATGCTAATTATGAATTTCTGAATACTTATGTCTGGACTTTTCTTTGTCTCTGAATATACAATGTGGGATATTGGCATCTCTTTGTATTAGGACATGTATAGACTCTGATTTTCAAAAAAACAGCTGGAAGGCAGCAGGAGAGGGAAAGCTTTCAGAAATCTGCACTCTCTGAAACACACACACACACATCATATACCCAGGAGGTAAATTCCTGGCATGGATTTTAACAAACATATACGTGGCATTTGCACATTGTTTGCCCATGTGTCTAGATGATATGGTCCATGAATAGAGCCCTGCATCTGTTGTAGGCAGAAAATTCTAGCCCCATGTCTTGCTACTGCCATGAATCCTGAGGTGCTTTCATTTTTGTTTTCATCCCCTGACAAAACTGAGGTATACCTACATGCCAACTGAGAAGTCAGTTTATTGGTGGAGCTTGCAGCCACCCTCCTTGATGGCCTCCCTCTACCCACCAAAGAAGAGCAGATGCCGAACAGGAAAAGGACCTCTGGTGAGTTTACATCCACCAGTTTCTGACTTCTGCCAACTGACTTTGCAAGTATTCTCCAAAGTCCTTCATTGCCTCTGTGGATGTGAAGAAACACTATAAAGTTCAAGAGTTTGTGAAGTCACGTGAAACAGGATTGAAAACCATTCTGGCAAAGCAATTGCAGCTGGAATTAGCTATGTCACCAAGCCACATCCTGGCTTAAATGATGTTATTTATATCCAACTGCACTGAACAAGTCCCAAAGCCTTCTGTCAAGCTCCGAAATCTGACCATAGCATTGACTCTTAACCCCTCTCCTTTGTGTGGGGACAAAAAGGATTGCTTTTACAGACCTCTGTGTTTGAGCCCAGAAGGAGTACCTTTCCCACAGGAAAATATCCCTAATATTTTTTTTTAAAGATTTTATTTATTTATTCAACAGAGAGAGAGAGACAGCGAGAGAGGGAACACAAGCAGGGGGAGTGGGAGAGGGAGAAGCAGGCTTCCCACCGAGCAGGGAGCCTGATGCGGGGCTCGATCCCAGGACCCTGGGATCATGACCTGAGCCGAAGGCAGACGCTTAATGACTGAGCCACCCAGGTGCCCCGGAAACTATCCCTAATATTAAAGTGGATGAAATCCTTGGGATTTCTGAATGTGGTGCACAAACATAGAGTTATGGATTAAGAGGCAGAAGGAAGAGCAGTCCTTGCCTTCTTGTTCATTGTTCTTTTTCCTCCGGAAAAAGGAAACAGATATGTACACATCAATAAATAGCATTTCTAAGGCTCCATGTTTTTAATCCTAAAACAGGAGGAAGGACAACACTGATTGCCCAGGATCAGTGAGGGACCCCATGAGAGGATGCATGTAGGGCTCTTAGCACAGTCCCCGGCAGGTAACATGCTCCCTCCAGGTGGCCAGCACTGCACCTCCCAGGTATCAGGGAGGGTGTGAAATGCATGTGTGCACACGTTAAGTGTGTAGACCATAGAATCTAAAGGGTAGGGTAGATGTCAGGGGACAGGATCTGGTCACATTTGGATCATCCTGAGGTAGGCAATAGGTGCTGAAATTCCAAGCCAGAGTGCCTCTTCCATGACCATTCATGCATTATGGCACACGAGCTCCTACAATGCATTTTCTCTGGGGCCCTGAAAGTTCCATGTGGCCTCTTTAACTAGAGACTAAAACTATAGTACTAGCATTTTAATGCCTTAATTTGCTGTTTGATGATTTTACTATTTGGCTTATATATTTTTTGTGCTTTGTGTTTGTGGGTTTTGTTGCTGTTGTTTTAACCAGGAGTGGGGTGGAGGTAAACCTAGAACTTCTGTATTTTAGTGACCTGAAACCAGAAATTGTTTTAGAGTAGCAAATAAAAAATACCCATTTTCACTACAGCTCTGAAAATAACATTGATTTGCCTTCTTGGTAATGAACCACTATACTCTCTAAATCTGTCAGACTTTTCAACCCTATCCCTGTATTAGAAGACTGTATGGCTCACTGGTGTGATACCAGTAGCCATGGTTTGGGCAGAATCACTGCCTTAATGATTCAAAAATCTTTGCCCCTGTCCCCTAATGCTGAAGAAGGTAAAAATTACCGTGGAGGGTCTGGGTCTGGGAGAGTAGCCAGAATAGCCTGTCAAGTGCAAAATTGTTTGGAAGAGTCAATGTTTAGCTAAAAAATTCATGCAAGATTTTTATTTTATTCCATTCTGTATCCATGTTCTAATATTGATAGGAGAATGTTTAAATTATTGCCCCACCACCATTACACAAAAATTTTAAGTACAATTAAGTCCACAGTTACACTGCCAGATAGAAGAGATTGAAGAGATTTATATGAAGTTGTAAGTCTTAAATTCTTTTTTTTTTTTTAAGATTTTATTTATTTGACAGAGAGAGCACAAGCAGAGGGAGAGAGAGGGAGAAGCAGGCTCCCCGCTGAGCAAGGAGCCCGATGTGGGACTTGATCCTAGGACCCTGGGATCATGACCCGGGCCGAAGGCAGCCGCTTAACCGACTGAGCCACCCAGGCATTCCAGTAAGTCTTAAATTCTCAATCACTCCTTTACTTCATGTTCAAACTAAACCGTGCCTCTATCTAAGACTAGATAGGGAAGGAACTTAGGTGTGGTTTTTGGGAAAAAGTCAGGAGCATGCCTTTGAATTATTGATAAGGTATATCTTGTCCCATAACTGCTGTTAACATCCTGGGGGAGAGCCCTATGTTAGGTTAAAGCAAGAAAAAATCCTGGCCTTTGTTATGATTCACTTATTTAAAGACAGCCCCTGCCTCCAGGTCTCACTTAGGCTGTGACAATGAAAAATACAGATGTGTCTATACAGTAAAGGTTTGAGTGACCCCTAGCAGGCAACTTGCCTTGGATTGGATAAGCAGGGAATCTTCATTGTGGTCCAACTCTCCTCCTATGTGTAGAGTGAAACAGCCTTAATTCTGCCCAAGGTAACTTTATTCATTGAACAAATGTACAATATATATAGCTTGCCATATGTTAGGTCCTAGGAATACCAGTAAACCAGTAACATTAGTAAACTGTATAATCAGGGCCTCTAGTCTGATGGAGCTCACATTCTAGAGTAGGGAAAAAGGTGACAAAGAAGTGAATACATGAAATAATTTCAAAAACTGATATGTGCAACAAAGAAAAATCCCAAGGATGTAACTGAGTTTGCCTACTTTTGACTAGAAGGTCAAAAAATTCTCTAAGGAGGTATGATTTAAACCAAGATCTTAAAGCTAAGAAAGAACCATGCATGTGACTACGAAGGAGAAGGGCTCTCTAGGCAAAGGGAACCACTAGTGCAAAGGCCCTGAGGTAGAACCAGTTTAGGCATTGCCTTTTTTTTTTAAATTTTATTTTATTATATTATGTTAATCACCATATATTACATCATTACTTTTTTTTTACTTTTATTTTTTATTGTTATGTTAATCCCCATACATTACATCATTAGTTTTAGATGTAGTGTTCCATGATTCATTGTTTGTGCAAAACACCCAGTGCTCCATGCAGAACATGCCCTCCTCAATAGCCACCACCAGGATAACCCATCCTCCCACCCCCCTCCCCTCTAGAACCCTCAGTTTATTTTTCAGAGTCCATCGTCTCTCATGGTTCGTCTACCCCTCCGATTCCCCCCCTTCATTCTTCCACTCCTGCTATCTTCCTCTTCTTCTTTTTCTTTTTTTTTTTTTTCTTACCATATATTGCATTATTTGTTTCAGAGGTACAGATCTGAGATTCAACAGTCTTGCACAATTCACAGCACGTACCAGAGCACATACCCTCCCCAGTGTCTATCACCCAGTCACCCCATCCCTCCCACCCCACCCCCAACTCCAGCAACCCTCAGTTTGTTTCCTGAGATTAAGAATTCCTCATATCAGCTAGGTCATATGATACATGTCTTTCTCTGTTTGACTTATTTCACTCGGCATAACACCCTCCAGTTCCATCCACGTCGTTGCAAATGGCAAATCTCATTCCTTTTGATGGCTGCATAATATTCCATTGTATATATATACCACTTCCTCTTTATACATTCATCTGTCGATGGACATCTTGGCTCTTTCCACAGTTTGGCTATTGCAGACATTGCTGCTATAAACATCGGGGTGCACGTACCCTTTCGGATCCCTACATCTGTATCTTTGGGGTACATACCCAGTATTGCAATTGCTGGATCGTATGGTAGCTCTATTTTCAACTTTTTGAGGACCCTCCATACAGTTTTCCAGAGTGGCTGCACCAGCTTGCATTCCCACCAACAGTGTAGGAGGGTTCCCCTTTCTCCGCATCCCCGCCAACATCTGTCATTTCCTGACTTGTTAATTTTAGCCATTCTGACTGGTGTGAGGTGGTATCTCATTGAGGTTTTGATTTGGATTTCCCTGATGCAGAGCGATATTGAGCACTTTTTCATGTGTCTCTTGGCCCTTTGGATGTCTTCTTTGGAAAAATGTCTGTTCATGTCTTCTGCCCATTTCTTGATTGGATTCTTTGTTCTTTGGGTGCTGAGTTTGATAAGTTCTTTATAGATTTTGGATACTAGCCCTTTATCTGATATGTCATTTGCAAATATCGTCTCCCATTCTGTCGGTTGTCTTTTGGTTTTGTTGACTGTTCCCTTTGCTTTGCAAAAGCTTTTTATCTTGATGAAGTCCCAATAGTTCATTTTAGCCCTTGCTTTCCTTGCCTTTGGTGATGTTTCTAGGAAGAAGTTGCTGCAGCTGAGGTCGAAGAGGTTGCTGCCTGTGTTCTCCTGTAGGATGTTGATGGACTCCTGTCTCACATTGAGGTCTTTCAACCACTTGGAGTCTATTTTTGTGTGTGGTGTAAGGAAATGGTCCAGTTTCATTCTTCTGCATGTGGCTATCCAATTTTCCCAACACCATTTGTTGAAAAGACTGTCTTTTTTCCATTGGACATTCTTTCCTGCTTTGTCAAAGATGAGTTGACCATAGAGTTGAGGGTCCATTTCTGGGCTCTCTATTCTGTTCCATTGATCTATGTGTGTGTTTTTGTGCCAGTACCATACTGTCTTGATGATGACAGCTTTGTAATAGAGCTGGAAGTCCGGAGTTGTGATGCCGCCAGCTTTGCTTTTCTTTTTCAACATTCCTCTGGCTATGCGGGGTCTTTTCTGGTTCCATACAAATTTTAGGATTATTTGTTCCATTTCTTTGAAAAAAGTGGATGGTATTTTGATGGGGATTGCATTGAATGTGTAGATTGCTCTAGGTAGCATTGACATCTTCACAATATTTGTTCTTCCAATCCATGAGCATTGAACGTTTCTCCATTTCTTTGTGCCTTCCTCAATTTCTTTCATGAGTATTTTATAGTTTTCTGAGTACAGATCCTTTGCCTCTTTGGTTAGATTTATGCCTAGGTATCTTATGGTTTTGGGTGCAATTGTAAATGGGATCGACTCCTTCATTTCTCTTTCTTCTGTCTTGTTATTGGTGTATAGGAATGCCACTGACTTCTGTGCATTGATTTTATATCCTGCCACTTTACTGAATTCCTGTATGAGTGCTAGCAGTTTTGGGGTGGAGTCTTTGGGGTTTTCCACATAAAGTATCCTATCATCTGCAAAGAGTGAGAGTTTGACTTCTTCTTTGCCAATTTGGATGCCTTTGATTTCTTTTTGTTGTCTGATTGCTGTGGCTAGGACTTCTAATACTATGTTGAGTAGCAGTGGTGATGGTGGACATCCCTGCCATGTTCCTGACCTTAGGGGGAAAGCTCTAAGTTTTTCCCCATTGAGAATGATATTCGCTGTAGGTTTTTCATAGATGGCTTTTATGATATTGAGGTATGTACCCTCTATGCCTAACTCTGAAGAGTTTTGATCAAGAAAAGATGCTGTACTTTGTCAAATGCTTTTTCTGCATCTATGGAGAGGATCATATGATTCTTCTTCTTTCTTTTGTTAATATATTGTATCACATTGATTGATTTGCGGATGTTGAACCAACCTTGCAGCCCAGGGATAAATCCCACTTGGTCGTGGTGAATAATCCTTTTAATGGAATGTTGGATCCTATTGGCTAGTATTTTGGTGAGAATTTTTGCATCCATGTTCATCCGGGATATTGGTCTGTAATTCTCCTTTTTGATGGGGTCTTTGTCTGGTTTTGGGATCAAGGTAATGCTGGCCTCATAAAATGAGTTTGGAAGTTTTCCTTCCATTTCTATTTTTTGGAACAGTTTCAGAAGAAGAGGTATTAATTCTTCTTGGAAGTTTGGTAGAATTCCCCTGGGAAGCCATCTGGCCCTGGGCTTTTGTTTGTTGGGAGATTTTTGATGATTGCTTCAATTTCCTTAGTGGTTATAGGTCTGTTCAGGTTTTCTATTTCATCCTGGTCCAGTTTTGGTAGTTGATACATCTCTAGGAATGCATCCATCTCTTCCAGGTTATCTAATTTGCTGGCATAGAGTTGCTCATAATATGTTCTTATAATTGTTTGTATTTCTTTGGTGTTGGTTGTGATCTCTCCTCTTTCATTCATGATTCTGTTGATTTGGGTCATTTCTCTTTTCTTTTTGATAAGTCTGGCCAGGGGTTTATCAATCTTGTTAATTCTTTCAAAGAACCACCTCCTAGTTTCGTTGATCTGTTCTACTGTTCTTTTAGTTTCTATTTCATTGATTTCTGCTCTGCTCTTTATTATTTCTCTTCTCCTGCTGGATTTAGGCTTTATTTGCTGTTCTTTCTCCAGCTCCTTTAGGTGGAGGGTTAGGTTGTGTACTTGAGACCTTTCTTGTTTCTTGAGAAAGGCTTGTATTGCTATATACTTTCCTCTTAGGACTGCCTTTGCTGCATCCCAAAGATTTTGAACAGTTGTGTTTTCTTTTTCATTGGTTTCCATGTATTTTTTTAATTCTTCTTTAATTTCCTGGTTGACCCATTCATTCTTCAGTAGGATGCTCTTTAGCCTCCATGTATTTGAGTTCTTTCTGACTTTCCTCTTGTGATGGAGTTCTAGTTTCAAAGCATTGTGGTCTGAAAATAGGCAGGGAATGATCCCAATCTTTTGGTACTGGTTGAGACATGATTTATGACCTAGGATGTGATGGATTCTGGAGAATGTTCCATGGGCATTAGAAAAGAATGTGTATTCTGTTGCTTTGGGATGGAATGTTCTGAATATGTCTGTGAAGTCCATTTGGGCCAGTTTGTCACTTAAAGTCTTTATTTCCTTGTTGATATTTTGCTTAGACGATCTGTCCATTTCAGTGAGGGGTGTGTTAATGTCCCCCACTATTATTGTATTGTTGCTGATGTGTTTCTTTGCTTTTGTTATTAATTGGCTTATATAATTGACTGCTCCCATGTTAGGGGCATAGATATTTACAATTGTTAGATCTTCTTGTTGGATAGACCCTTTAAGTAGGATATAGTGTCCTTCCTCATCTCTTATTACAATCTTTGGTTTAAAATCTAATTTGTCTGATATAAGGATTGCCACCCCAGCTTTCTGTTGGTGTCCATTAGCATGGTAAATGGTTTTCCATCCCCCTCACTTTCAATCCTGGGGTGTCTTTGGGTCTAAAATGAGTCTCTTGCAGACAGCATATCGATGGGTCTTGTTTTTTAATCCAGTCTGATAGTCTGTGTCTTTTGATTGGGGCATTTAGCCCATTTACATTCATGGTAACTATTGAAAGATAGGAATTTAGTGCCATTGTATTGCCTGTAAGGTGACTGTTACTGTATATTGTCTGTGTTCCTTTCTGGTCTATGTTGCTTTCAGGCTCTCTGCTTAGAGGACCCCTTTCAAGATTTCTTGTAGTGCTGGTTTTGTGTTTGCAAATTCCTTTCGTTTTTGTTTGTCCTGGAAGCTTTTTATCTCTCCTTCAATTTTCAATGACAGCCTAGCTGTATAGAGTATTCTTGGCTGCATATTTTTCTCTTTTAGTGCTCTGAATAGATCCTGCCAGTCCTTTCTGGCCTGCCAGGTCTCTGTGGATAGGTCTGTTGCCAATCTAATGTTTCTACCATTGTAGGTTCCAGACCTCTTGTCCCGAGCTGCTTTCAGGATTTTCTCTTTGTCTCTGAGACTCGTAAGTTTTACTATTAGATGTCGGAGTGTTGACCTATTTTTATTGATTTTGAGAAGGGTTCTCTGTGCTTCCTGGATTTTGATGCCTGTTTCCTTCCCCAAATTAGGGAAGTTATGTGCTATAATTTGCTGCATTATACCTTCTGCCGCTCTCTCTCTTTCTTCTTCTTCTGGGATCCCAATTTTTCTGATGTTGTTTCGTCTTATGGTATCTCTTATCTCTCGAATTCTGCCCTTATGATCCAGTAGTTGTTTATGTCTCTTTTTCTCAGCTTCTTTATTTTCCATCATTTGGTCTTCTATCTCACTGATTCTCTCTTCTGCCTCATTTATCCTAGCAGTTAGCGCCCCCATATTTGATTGCACCTCATTACTAGCCTTTTTGATTTCGACTTGGTTAGATTTTCGTTCTTTTACTTCTGCAGAAAGGGTTTCTCTAATAACTTCCATGCTTTTTTCAAGCCCAGGTAGTGTCTTTAAAGTGATGATTCTGAACTCTAGATCTGACATTGTACTAATGTCTGTATTGAGTGGGTCCCTGGCAGTCGGTACTACCTCTTGTTCATTTTGTTGAGGTGATTTTTTCTGTCTTGTCATTTTGTCCAGAGGAGAAAAGATTAATGAGAGAACAAAATGCTAACAGGGTAACAATGTTCCCAGAAAATATACTCTAAACAAATCAGAAAAGACCTGAAGCAGTGGGAAAAGAAAGGGAAAGAGAGAAAAAAGAAAAAGAAAAAAAAAAGGAAAAGGAAAAGATAAAGATAAAAACAAACAAAAACAGAACAAAACAAAACAAAAAGACAGAATGTGATCAAATATGATCAGGCTGGTATATAGATCAGTGCCACAGACTAGATTTTGAGTGTATTTGGTCTGTTAGAAGAAAGTGCCTCCCAAACTTTTAAAGAAAGAAAAACTTATATATGTACAAAAATAAGGGTTGATATGATGAAGGGATGGAATATGACTGTAAAGATGGAAAGTATAAAAAATTTTATAAAAGGACTTGATAAGAAGTTGTTTGAAAAAAGAAAGGATTTAAAAAAACAAAAGAGAAAAAAAAGGGAGAGAATGTGATTAGGCAGGGTTGTAAAATAAAACCATACACTAGAGATTTAGGGTATATTTTGATCTGTTAGGAGAAACTATCTCAAAATTTTAAAGAGAGAACAACTTTTATATATATGCCAAAAATACGGGTAACTACTGTGAAGGGATAGAATATGACTCTAAAAATGAAAAATAAAAATGAAAAATAAAAATTTTTTTTTAAAAAAGGGATTGATAAGATGTTGGTTGAAAAAGGGAAAAAGTAAAATTAAAAAAAAACAGTTAAAAAAAATTAACTTTGAAAGACTAAAGAATCATGGTAAAAAAGCCATGAATTCTATGTGCATTATTCCCCTCGCGCTGGAGTTCTGCCGTTCTCATTGGTTGGTAAACTTGGTCTTGGCTGGCTGTTCTCGCTGATCTTCTGGGGGAGGGGCCTTTTGCCGTGGTTTCCAAAATTCTTTGCCGGAAGCGGAATTGCCCTGCCCTGCCGGGTCTGGACTAAGTAATCTGCTGGGGTTTGCTCTCTGGAGCTTTTGTTCCCTTCAAGCTTTCCGTACAGCTTTGGAGGCGGAGAGTGAACATGGTGGCCTCCCAATCTCTGCCTCTGAGGAGCTGAGAACTCAGGCCCCGCTCCTCAGTGAGCCCCCAGAGAAAAGCCATCAGTCACTCCCGTCTCCCCGGTCTCCGGCCGCACTCCGTGTTCACCCAGCCTGTGACTGTGCGTTTCTATCTCCGGCATCCGACCCCGTGTGGAGTCTCCAAACCCAGCAGATTCCTGCGGTGCACTCCCGTGCCGCTCCTCCCGGGGGAAGAAGGTGAATCTCCCCGGATCTGCCGCTTGTTGGGTCCCTGCTGGAGGAGCAGGGGCCCGACTGCGCCGTGGATCATGGTTTATGGCGACCCCGAGTTGAGAGCCCGCTCCTGGGCTCTGTCTCTGCAGCCGGCTTCCCTGCTCTGATACCTGGGAGCTCTGCCGCACTCAGGCACCTCCGGTCTTTCTGTGACCCCGAAGGTCCTGAGACCACACTGTCCCACGAGGGGTCCACCCCCCACTTAGCCACCGGCGTGACGTCCCTCAGTGGAGCAGACTTCTAAAAGTTCCGATTTTGTGCTCCGTGCTTCTATCACTTGCCAGAGGCGGCCGACAGAGGCCCCTCCCCCGCTGTCTATCCTCCCGAATATCGCCTCAGATTCACTTCTCCGCTCGTCCTACCTTCCAGAAAGTAGTCACTTTTCTGTTCAGAGAGTTGTTGCTCTTCTTTTCTTCAATCTCCTGTTGCGTTTGTAGGTGTTCAGATTGGTTTGATCCCTATCCAGCTGAATTCCTCAGAGGAGACGAAATCCAGGTCTCCTACTCCTCCACCATCTTGCTCCACCCCACCCTCCCCCAGTTTAGGCATTGTCTTTAAGGAGCCCCCGAAAGCCATGGATCCTTGGCTGGATCCTTGAAGGTTGTGACAAAAGATCAAGTGGGGGAGGTAGGCAGGGAGCAGGTGGTGGTAGATCTTTTTGCCATGTCAACATGTTTGGCTTTTATTGTGACAGCAGCTGGGAACCACTGAAGGATTTTGAGCAAGAGAGGCATGATATGAAGGGTTTCAGAAGATCACACTGACAGTTGTATAGGAGCAATCTTTCAGGACCGGCTAGAAGACTCTTGCATTTTTCCAGGTGTCAGTAGTGGTGGCTTAGACTAAAGTGGGCACAGTGAGGAGGGAGAGAAGTGGCTGAGATAGAAATATGGAAGTGAGGCCAATCCGACACAGTGATGGATTCACAAGAGAAATTGAATAATGCCTAGAGCACTGCCATCTGGTAGAAATAGAGTATAGCCCACACCTATAACTAAGTTTTCTAGTTGCCACCTTAAAAAAAAGGTAAAATCATTTTGGAGAACACTCTAGTTATATTGGCTTAAATAAAATGTATTTCAATATATAATCAATATAAAAGATATTACTGAGAATTTTAAATATATATATTTTCACAGTAAGTCTTTGAAATCTGATATACATTTTACATTTCTCAGTTCTGATCAGTTCCAGTGCTCAGTAGCCAGTGTATTGCAGCGTAGTCCTGGTTGGCTTGTCTCGGAACAAGCTGGAACCTAATGTGGTGCTCTGACCAGGACTTTGTCCCTTCTGGTAGCAGTTTTCTTCTTCCTAATAGGGAGGAAGGCTGGCTCATGAAAACTCCAATTCCTCTTCTATCAACCTCTATGTAAACTTTGTGACTATTTAGTACCTGGGAGAATGGCCATGACCCTACCCTTACAGGAACTGGGTTTCCCCAACCAGAAGGGCATTTGAAAGATAAAGTCTTGGGGTCTCTCCTGTCTAGCCTTCTCTGGAGCCTCCAGGTTTGTGGGTCTGTTCTTGCCACAGAGTCCATCATGGGCAACTAGTATCCATTTGAAAGAAAAAACCGAAAAGGACTTTATGTAAACTGTGTGTTTGGACCAAGGGAAGGCAAATGACTCCATGGGATTTTGTAAACAAAATGTTGGCATAAACCCAGCAAATTCACAAGAACACAAGAGAGCAGTATATACTCATATTGTGAGTGGCAATCTTGTTTAACAATACATCAAATTTCATGTTAATTTTGTTAGTTGTTAGTGTTAATGAACTTAATGTTAAATTTAATAGTTTTGCAGTTTTGTTTTCAAATTTAAGTGCGTGCTTTATAGTTTTATCAGAGCTGTTATACTTTTATATAAATCTATATGCAAAATGAGTAAGCAGATCTTCAGAGTCCACATGAAAATTTTTCTTTTAAAAAAGAAGTCTTTAAATTCACCAACTTGACTGAACATTGTTCAAAGTGGTAAACATTTTCCAGAAGCTGAGTGAGCAGATGCCCCTGAAACCACCTACCATTGTTTGATCCTGTGCCCATGAGCTGTGCCTTCACAGTTCTAACCAAATGCCAACTGTATGGTTAGAGCAATTGACTACAGACCTCAGGGAAGCTTTAGTTCTTAATCTGGATACACTGATACTTACTTTAGTACTATTTTGCTTTTGATGCCATGTTCACTTTTAATTCTTTAATATCCTATCCAAAAAGTCCTTTTAGCCCATGACAATGCAAAGTAAAAGTACCATATTTTGGCTACCTCAAGGATTTTGGAAAAGTTCTTGGAAATCTAACCACCTTTTGAAAAAAGTTATTTCTATGGCAATGTATTTGAGTTTTAAATTACGGATTTTTAAACTAAAACTTAAGATTAAGTGAATAACTTCCAAAATACAAAGAATTTGAAAATCTCTAGATTTTGTGTGTGCTTTTGTATCTTCTATAAGGATCCTCTACAGAAAAGAATGGCTTAAAATAATTTCAGCACCAAGGATGGTCTAACTGTGGTCTCCACAACCTAAACCAATGGTTCTCATCCTTTAGATGCATAAGGTGCTGGTGGAACTTGCTTAGAAGTTCAAGCTCCAGGGCTTGACTCCCATGAAAATCTGCAGTTTACTCCCTCCCCAGGTGGGAAACTGTGCTAAACCTGTGAGTCACACTGTCCATTGGGATTGGACCAGCTACCTGCTCAGAGAGTACCTGGCCCTTCAAATAACAGTGGCCATCATTACTGAACCCCTACTTTGGGGCAGATTAACACACTGGATCCTTAAAAGCTCATTAAGTAATTGGCTAGTGTTTTATTCACATTGCAGATGAGGAAACAAAGGTTTAGAAGAAGTAAGCCCCTTATCCATTGTTAAACACCTAGTGATGAACAGATCTGGGACATAAAGCCTTGTCTGATTCCTAAGGCTGCTACTCCATCAGGTTGTTTGACAGGTAAGCATTCATCCCTGAATCCCTGCTGAATCAACTGAGCTAACCTAAAGAGCACCTTGGTTGCAGGTTATTTTGTTTCTAAACCTATAATTTTGGCCCAGCCACATGAAGACCCATTTGGTTCTGGCTTCACAATTTGCTCACTTGGATTCTCCTCACCCTTGATCATCCGTTGTCTTTCCTATATGGCCTCTGCTAGACTTGTCCTCAAATCCAAAGTCTCTTCCCTCCATTGTTTTTTGCATGAGTGAGCTTGACAAATGTTTTCATTTGAGAAGGCAAGCTGCATCCCTGTGTTTGGTTTAATGTGAGCTCAGTAGAGTGGCATTGCTGGGTTTAGCATTAGTCATCAGTGCTTTGAGCTCATACTGGTCTAAGTAATTGTTCTTTTTAGACTCAGATTAAAATCACAAATTTAAGAGTTTTGAGACTCAGCTGCCTCAGGATGAAGGGCAGTCCATGAGTCCACGAGGTTAGGAGGCCCTTCCCAGTAGTGGCAGGCTGTAAGTATGGATGAATGGCTATTGTGTTTGACATTACTCCTTTAAGAAAAGGGAAGATAGAGGAAACCTTAACTAGACTTCAGTCTGGTGCTTCTAGTAATCATCTTATCTGACCTGTTGGCAACTCACATTGGATAATGGATCGTGTTGGATAAATGGGTCTCAGCGTGCCTTTGGAGATCTCCTGATGGGCAGTGAGGGGTCTGCGAATAAGACAAACATCTAACTGTGGATACAGTCATGAAGATCTAGAAGCTAATTAGAAAATAAAAACACTCATCTAAATTAAAACCATGACAAAATTGATCTCTGAGATATCTCCTTATTGCTTGGAAAACTGGTTTTCTCAGCTACACTTTCTTCCTGTGGAGGAGCACTTCTCATGGAAGTACATGATTATTTCAATATCCTCATAAATGGTGTGGCTTTGAAAGGTGTGTTAGAGTGGAACGTCAGATATGAACCATTTAGGCATGGACAGAGGAGACAGGTGTGCAGCAGTAGTAACATGAGAGCCCACAGGAAGGATGATGAGCTATGATGGGGATAAAAATATATCCACACAGGAGGTTTTCTTTGGTTTTTACCATTTCCTGGCACTTTAAAGATGAATTTATTTTTTTGTCCTATGCTGGCTCAGTTTTTCTTAATCTTTAAGGAGAGTTTCTTTGCTGGTCCAACTTACAAGATTTTTTTTTTAAAGATTTTATTTATTTACTTGACAGGGAGAGAGATAGTGAGAGAGAGCATAAGCAGGGGGATCAGCAAAGGGAGAGGGAGAAGCAGGCTCCCTGCTGAGCAAGGAGCCTCTTGCAGGGCTTGATCCCAGAACCCTGGGATCATGACCCGAACTGAAGGCAGATGCTTAACCATCTGAGCCACCCAGGTGCCCTCCAACTTACAAGCTTTTGTGATACAACTTGGGGGTTGAAAGTTTGTGTGTGTGTGTGTGTGTGTGTGTATGTAATACACATATGCACGTGTACATGCATAGAGGTATACACTTACATGTGCACATGCCCAATATGCATGAGTGGTATGTCTGTACATACAGAGCTACGCAGATGTGTTCCTGTATAGGTATTTGTCTCTTACAATCATATGGCCTAGGGATCAAAGAGAATTTCTGGTGGACACTAGAGAATAAGAGATTTAGAGAAGTTCTGGAGTAGTTGTGGAGTTTATGAATTTGACATAAGAGGATTTTAAGACTCTGGGCTTTAAATTATGATTCTATTAATGTGCTCTGAGAGCTGTAAGACTAAAACTTAGCAGGTGCTTTGGCTAGTGGACCTGTGTGTCTCCAACTGTGATCTAGCACTGGGACTGAGTCATGTGGGGCCCTACATCATATTGGATTTACAGAAACATGGATTACTATCCCACCCCTGACACACACAGCCTCTCCCTGGGCATGCTATATACATTTTACTTCATTGGTGAGCATGATTAGAGGTAGGATATCAGGGAAAGGAAAGAATTCTTTGTAGAGTCAAAACAAGTTGAAGTTGATTTTTCCAGAAAAACATTTCTTTTATAGGCATTCCCTCAGACACAATCAGATGGAGGTGCTATCAGAGAGAGGCAAGGAAAATGAAGCGACTTGTCCATTCAATCAGCTCTCTGCACATGGAGATTCTGCTCATGAGAATATTCTCCTTCCAACCAGTATCCCCATTTCAGAGAAAGGGACAAAAAAGAAATGAGCTGTGAGACTGTGCATTTTTCTTGCTAGTAAGAATGAAGATTCTAGATCAGGAAATATTTTTGGATGAGTTGTTGTTTTAGCTTTGAGTTGGATATGTGCCACAAAAAGGAATGTGCTGTGTGTGTACACTCACGCATCATTTACTCAATACCCCACTCCTGGTATTCTACCTCCCAGGATATATTGATTGATCTCCAGTAGCAGGGCTGAGACCTGGTCATAGTCCTAAGGACCGAGAGCTTTGTTGAATTACTAAGCTGGATTTTATGGATCTTCAAGAATCATTTATAAAATAACTAAGTAGTAGATTAAAAATTGTGGCACTTTGTTTATAGCAGGCTATTTGAATTCAGAAGATTGCTATTGGTCAATTCTATCTTTAGATTTCCCTCAAAAAAAGCTGGATATTATACATTTCATATTTACTTATGTGGAAGTTTGCTTTGTGAGGACACTTTATAAATATTTAACAAACTGGAAAATAAACAGTTCCTTTGTGTGACAGAAAAGAGTGTTTTTGTGTGTGCACACACACACACATGCGGTCTTAATTAATTGCTTATGGGGAACTGTTTCTCTAAATATTTCAGGCAGGAACAAACTATAACAGCAGGGAGAAGAAACTCAATTGAAGGGTGCATGGCACCATCTAAAAAGGGTGAGAAATCACTCTGTCAAACGAGAGGATTAAAATTAAACAGGTATCAAAATTACATACTGCTTGGAAGAGTGGCTTACACTAGGAAATTGACTATCAGGCAGGGGGTATGAAAATAAACTGCTGTCTGTGTAATTTCATCCTGCCACCAGGTAACTACAGTTGTAGTCAACATGTGAATAGAACAAAGGGGGCTGTCTGCTGCACACTCAGAAGGAGCCAGCTGATGAGCCATCTGGGTTCTTTAGTAAAGAATCAAGATCTCTTTCCAGCTCTTAGAACACCACTACAATTCTGAAGGACAGCTACTTAAGAGCAGTAAAGTTCTTTATATCTACTAATATCAATTAAAATTTAAAAAAATTCCCTGAGAAACATAGGATGAATGAAAGCACCCTATATATGGTGAAACTTGGGAAAAATTGCAGACCAGTAGAGCACTATAATTAGAGTTCATAGTTGCCACAACAGGTAATGACCCATCAGCAATAGGTCTCTGTCCATCGGGCTGTTGCCGAGAGATGCCCTGCCAAGGGTGTTTCCCAAGCTGCTGAAACTCTTCCTTACTCCACTTAAGAAAGCTTATTAGATGTCTCTTGTAGGCATAATCTAGAACTCTAATATTTTAAATAAGAATATTTCGCATTTTAACTGTTATTAGTGCTGATGACTTAAGGCACTCCTCCCAGTGGGCTGAGACCCACCCTACTGTGGCCATTCTGCAGCTTAGAACCATTTTTCAAGATGGGGAGGGATCATTCTTTATGAAGCTCCTGATTCTCCCCATGTGAGCTCCCACACTACAGATCCAATGCTTTTGTTTGGAATGTAAATAGGGAAAGATGCATATGAGCTTATACTCAGATTGAGGAGGTCCACAGATGTTTTGTTTGTTATTTTATTATGTTAATCACCATACATTACATCATTAGTTTTTGATGTAGTGTTCCATGATTCATTGTTTGCATATAACACCCAGTACTCCATGCAATACGTGCCCTCCTTAATACCCATCACCAGACTAACCCATCCCCCCACCCCCCTCCCCTCTAGAACCCTCAGTTTGTTTCTCAGAGTTCATAGTCTCTCATGGTTCATCTCCCCCTCCAGTTCCCCCCCCCTTCATTTTTCCCTTCCTACCATCTTCTTCTTTTTCTTTTTTTCTTTTTTTTTTTAAACATATAATGTATTATTTGTTTCAGAGATACAGGTCTGTGATTCAACAGTCTTACACAATTCACAGCACTCACCATAGCACATACCCTCTCCAATGTCCATCACCCAGCCACCCCATCCCTCCCATCCCCTACCACTCCAGCAACCCTCAGTTTGTTTCCTGAGATTAAGAATTCCTCATATCAGTGAGTTCATATGATACATGTCTTTCTCTGTTTGACTTATTTCACTCAGCATAATACCCTCCATTTCCATCCACGTAGTTGCAAATGGCAAGATTTCATTCCTTTGGATGGCTGCATAATATTCCATTGTATATATATACACCACATCTTCTTTATCCATTCATCTGTCGATGGACATCTTGGCTCTTTCCATAGTTTGGCTATTTCCACAGATGTTTTTATTTACATCTGGAAAGGCTTAGAAATTGTCATGGTTCTACCCTTTTAGAAGTTATGTGTAGAAACTTAGGCCAGGTAACTTCCCCAAAGATGCCTAGTGGGTTAGACAATGGGCCAGATCTCTAACATGATGCTCCAAGCTTCATGCTGAATCTTGTGATCAATGCTTGTGTTGACATCACTATCTCAGGCCACAAAGTTAATGTCTAAGTAGTCAGACCCTGTCCTGTATTAACACTGATTAAAACCTTTGTCATAAGACAAAGTGTCTTATGTGATCAGGGTAATTAATGCTACTTGCAGTAGCAGACAAATCTCCCCAAACTTAATCCAAGATTATCTCTTGTTCATGTAAGGTCATAGTTAGGTGGTCCTTATAGCGATGCCATCAGGAATATATGACCTGCAGGGATAGATAGAGATGGAGAAGATACATTGTCTCATAAACCACTGATCAAACTAGCCACCTGGCCTTAACATTAGCATCTGGGCGAAGGGTGTGGGAATGCAGAAGGATGCATGGGTGTCTGGTAAGCCTCCACTATGAAGTCTGGCATCTCTGGACAGTGCCCTGTAAATGGTCTCTCAGGTCTAGAGTTGCTCCTGTTCATTTGGAGACCTAAGAATTAAAGAACTGTCAGCCTTCCCCTACTCATTGGTACCCATGGCAAGCAGGATAATTACAACAAGCACATTTACTAATTTCCTCATTGGAAAGGGAAAGAATGGAGTCCCCTAGCAACCACTGGTCCCCAGTAATCTGAAATCTACCAGACATGGGAAGGCATCCCATCCTCCTAGGTAGGGGCAATCCCTTGTTTAGGCTCTGTGAAATAATTCCTTTGTTCACTGTTCTTCTGTGGCCCCTGGCCTCTGGAGACCCTCTGGGGGATTGCTGTTTTCTTCTTGGGCCATGACTGAGGTAAGCATGGGGCATTATTTCCTCCTCAAGAGTAGCACAGCTTCCTCAGCCTACTTCCTGTCTTTGGGGGCTGGGTACAGGTCTGACAGCCATTTTAAGTCTTCAGTAAACAAAGATTTTTTTAGTACAACTGCCAGTACCTTTTGACAGTACATTTTCCTTAAGAACTAAACAGGTTTCTGGTAATTGCTTCCAGTGTATTCCATGAGTCCATAACTATACTATTTTTTTTTTTTTTTGAGCCAGAATTCTCAAACCTATTTTGTTTTTCTCATCCTTCTTTTCTTCTCAAATTAATGACCGCTATCTTGAGGCTACGGGGAACAAAATGTAGGAAAACCACATCCCTGCCTCTTCCCCGCCTGCTTTTTTTCCCCAGGAAAGGGCCTAAGGTTTCTAATATATGGCTTTCATAAATCAGGGTGACAAAGATGAATAATTCAGTAGAAACAAGACAAAGTATACATGGAAGCATTCACAAGAAGAAATACAATTGGCCAGTAATTATGAGAAAAAGCTGTTCACCACGAGTTTTAAAAATTAAAATGAGCTACATTTTCTACCTATTAGTATAGGTTTAAGGTTTGATATGTTTTAAGTAAAAATTGTATATATTTAAGGCATACAACAGGATGACTTGATATACCTATACACAGTGATTATTATAGCCAAGCTAATTAACACATCCTCTCTCATATATACTCTTTGTTTTTGTGGTGAGAGCACCTGCTGAAATATCTCAGCATATTTCCAATATTGAATACAATATTAACTATAGTCATCATGCCTATATGTTAGATGTCTAGACTTACTCATTCTGTTACCCCTTAGCTGAGTCTTTGCTCTGAGTCATTTTATCCAGCTGAAAGGTTTAATTGGGTTTCTGGGGTGCAAGGCCCTGAATTATGATACCCCATATATTTCCTTATATTTATGTTTGTAAGCTGGCCAGGACATCTCCTGCTCATCTTTCTAGTGACATCTTGCCATATGCAGCCAGTGGCAACTAACATACACTAATCATCTGTTTTCAATATGGTAGGCGCATGGTCTGCCTGCTAAGCCGATACAGACACAAAGCCACTAAATTTCTTGCCCTGCAAAACATGGACCACCATCTTTCTATCCTCTGATAGCCAGTTCCTGCTGCTCAACAGATACACTAATGGGTATATTTTATGGTTTTGTTATGATCGCACCCTGCTTCTGGGTTCCAATTTCTCTATAAGAATAATTAATGACAAAATTTCAGCAGTTTCATACAATATAAAGGCCAAATGGCCCTGCTCTGTCTAGTAGCTATGCCATCCGAAATGTGATCTCTAAGCTCTCCACAGCAAATGTCTCCGTTTAGAAGTGTCATAGGGCACTTCCACTCACAGTCCATTAGCCAGAACTAGACACAGGGGGATCAACAGTGAAGCCTAAGAATACGGACATGTCTCTGCCCCGTGCACTCACACACTTCAGCAGCCAGCTACTACGATGGTGCTCCCTTATCTGCCACTATGCGCAAGAGTAGCCTCCACAGAATCCAAATTCCTTCCGTTTTCCCTATAACTCAGGACTATGCCCCCACCCCCCAGTTTTTGCCCCAAACTCCTATCTGTTTCATTATGGAGCTGGTTGTGTAAAGGAGAGTGTTGTAGGTTGGCAGTGTCAGAAGGGGTCTTCCTAGAGGTTCTGCAAAGTGCCTCCAGCCCCACTTCTTGGAGCTGAATCTTGTTCTGGGTGCCTTCCTATCCCTCCCCTCATCTCTTTTATTTAGAGATAAACTCAGTTATTGCTTCCTCTTCCTCTCCTCTGCCCTCCCCCCTTTCCCCCCCACAGCTTGCTTTTCAGGTCTGGAATGCTAGAGTGAAAGGTACTTTAGGGTTTCTCCTTATTTAATTTTTAAAAATAAGATTTTTTGTTTTTGCTACTAGTGATTTTAAGAGTAATGGATGTTGATGTCAACTTAAATACGGTTGTATATAAAGAACAGATCACCCATTATTAGATAAACTAAGAATGATCACTATTGGAGATGCCTGGCTGGTTCAGTTGGAAGAGCGTGCGACTGTTGATCCTCAGGGTTTTGAGTTTGAGCCCCACGTTGGGCATAGAGTTTACTTAAATAAAAATGATCATTATTAGCATTTGTGCTATTTCCCTCCTATCTTTTGTTTGAGGCCCTATCTATTTATATATAATTGAAATCTTCTACTATAGGTTATTCTGTGTCCAGCTTTCTTAATAGTGCATCCTAAACATGACCTTGTTATTGGGTATTTCTATAAGCATAATAGTTTCATTGAGGTAAACAACATATGCTACAATGAACCATTTTAAAGTGTATAACTCAGTGGCATTTAGTACATTCACATTGTTATTCAACTATCCTCTCTAGTTCCAAAACATTTTTATCACCCAAAAGGAAACTGTACCCATTAGGCTGTTGCTCCCGAGCCCCTGGAAACCACAATCTGCTTTTTGTCTCTCTGAATTTACCTATTCTGGATATTTCTTATAAATGGAAGCCTAGAACATGTCACCTTTTCTGTCTGGCTTCTGTTAATTTGCACAGTGTTTTCAAGGTTTGTCCATGTTGTAGCATGTATTAGTCATTCCTTTTTATGGCTGAAACATTCTGTCCTATGGATATAATACATGTTTATCCATTTATTAGTTCATGGACACTTAGATTATTTCCACCTTTGGGTTATTGTGAACAGCGTTATGAACAATAGTGAATATATTTTTGTTTACCTGTTTGCAATTACTTTGGGTGTATGCCTACAAGTGGAATTTCTGCATCATGTGGTAATTCTATGTTTTAACTTTGTGAGGAACCATCAAGCTGTTTTCCATAGCAGCTGTGTCATTTCACATCCCCACCAACGTACAAGGTTACCAATTTGCCATTTCCTTACCAATACTTATTTTTTTATTATAACCCTCCTAGTATGTGTGAAGTGATCCCTCATTGTGGTTTTGATTTGTATTTCTCTAATGACTAATGATATTTTCATGTGCTTGCTGACCATTTATGTATCTTGGCAGAAACTCATGTCCTCTGTCTACTTTTTGTTTGGATTTTTTGATGAGGTTTAGGAGTTCTTTGTATATTATGGATATTAGACCCTTATAAGACTTATTTTCTCCCATTTGTGGGTTGTCTTTTTGACTTTTTGATAGTGTCCTAGGCCAAGATTTAACCCTGTGTTTTCTTTTAGAAGTTTTATAATTTTAGCTCTTGCAAATAGATCTTTAATCCATTTTGAGTTAACCATTTTATGTGGTGTGAGGTAGGGATTCAACTTCATTCTTTTGCATGTGTTTGTCTAGCTGTTCCAATGACATGTGTGAAAAAACTCTTCTTTCTTTCATTGGATGGTCTTGGCACCATTGTTGAAATCAATTAACCATTGATGTATGGGATTATTTCAGGACACTTAACTCTATTCTGTTAATCTATTTGGCTCTCATTATGTCAGCATCACACTGTTTTATTTATAGTAAGTTTTGAAATCAGGAAGGGTGAATCCTCCCTTTTTTCTTATTTTTTAAAGTATAATTGACCTACAGTATTATGTTTTAGGAGTATAATAGTAATCATCCCCTCTGACAATCATCAGTCTTTTCTTTGTATCTATGAGTCTATTTCTGTTTTACTTTTTCTGCTGTTGAAATTCCATATAAGTGAGATAATACACTATTTGTCTTATTCTGTCTGACTTATTTCACCTAGTATAATGCTCTCTAGGTTTATCCATGTTGTCACAAATGGCGAGATCTCATTCCTTTTTATGACTAATATTCCATTATATATATACATATAAACACCACATACTCTTTTTTTTTCAAATTTTTATTTAAATTCTAGTTAGTTAACATATAGTGCAATATTGGTTTTAGGAGTAGAATTCAGTGATTCATCACTTGCTTACAACACCCAGTGCTCATCATAACAAATACACTCCTTAATACTGATCA
Source organism: Mirounga leonina (assembly GCF_011800145.1). NCBI lineage: Eukaryota > Metazoa > Chordata > Mammalia > Carnivora > Phocidae > Mirounga > Mirounga leonina. The sequence continues at coordinate 32,297,499 of NW_023270855.1, read as the reverse complement.
CCCACCTAGCCCATCCCCCATCCACCTCCCTCCACCAACCCTGTGTTGTTAAGTCTCTTTTGGTTTGTTTCCCTTTCTCTCTCTCTCTCTCTTCCCCCTTCCCATATGTTCATCTGTTTTGTTTCTTAAATTCCACATATGAGTGAAATCATATGGTATTTGTCTTTCTCTGACTGACTTATTCTGCTTTGCATAATACACTCTAGTTCCACCCATGTTGTTGCAAATGGCAAGATTTCATTCTTTTTGATGGCTGAGTAATATTCATCTATCTATCTATTGAATCTATCATTATATATCTATATACAGTGATATAGTTATGTATATTGGAATATTACTATATTCTAATATACTAATATAACTATATACTAACATAACTATATTAGTATATAGTGTATATATAGTATATATATTAGTATATACTAATATACTATATGATTATAGTTATATAACTATATATATCTATAGAACCATAGAACCCTCCTCTTCTTTATCCATTCATCAGTCGATGGACATTTGGGCTCTTTCCATAGTTTGGCTATTGTTGATAATGCTGCTATAAACATCAGGGTGCATGTATCACTTCGAATTTGTATTTTTATATCCTTTGGGTAAATACCTAGTAGTGTAATTACTGGATCATAGGGTAGTTCTATTTTTAACTTTTTGAGGAACCTCCATACTGCTTTCCAGAGTGTCTGTACTTGTTTTCATTCCCACCAACAGTGCAAGAGGGTTCCCCTTTCTCCTCATCCTCGCCAACACCTGTTGTTTCTTGTATTATTAATTTTAGCCATTCTGACAAGTGTGAGGTGCTAGCTCATCGTGGTTTTGATTTGTATTTCCCTAATTGATGAGTGATATTGAACATCTTTTCATGGCACCAAATCTTTATTCATCTATCGATGGACACTTAGGTTGCTTCTCTATCTTGGCTATTGTAAATAATGCTGTGATGAATGTAGGGATGAATAGGTCTTTTTAAATTAGTGTTTTTGTTTTCTTTGGGTACTCGGAAGTATATCTGGATGGATTATATGATAATTCTGGATTATATGATAATTCTGTTTTTAATTTTTCAAGAAACCCCCATCCAATTTCCCATAGCAGCTACACCAATGTACATTTCCAGCAACAGTGCATAACGGTTAAAAATAAATAAATAAAAAAACAAGAAAAACAACAGTGCACAAGAATTCCCTTTACATCCTTAGGGACACTTGTTATTTCTTGTCCTTTTGATAGTAGCTATTCTAACAGGTGTGAAGTGATATCATTGTGGTTTTGATTTGCATTTCCATAATGATTAATGATGTAGAGCATCTTTTCATCTGCCTGTTGGCCATCTGCATATCTTCTCTGAAAAAATATCTATTCAGGTCCTCTGTCCGTTTTTTAATTGAATATTTTTTGATATTGGGTTATGAATTCTTTAGGTATTTTGAATGTTAACCCCCTACTGGATATATCATTTGCAAATATCTTCTCCCATTAAGTAGTGCCCTTTCTGTTTTATTAATGGTTTCCTCTGCTCTGCAAAGGCTTTTTAGTTTGACATGGTCCCAATTGTTTTTTGCTTTTGTTAACCTAGCCCGAGGAGACCAATCCAAAAAAAATATTGCTAAGATTGATGTCAAAGAGCTTACTGCCTGTGGTTTTCTTCTAGGACTCTTATGGTTTCAGGTCTTATGTTCAAATATTCCATTTTGAAATTATTTTTGTGTATGGTATAAGAAAGTGGTCCAGTTTTATTCTTTTGCTTGTAGCTGTCCAATTTTTCCAACACCATTTATTGAAGAAGCTGTTTTTTCCTCATTGTGTGTTTTGCCTCCTGTGTCATTGATTAACTGACCATGTACGTGTGGGCTTATTTCAGGTCTCTCTACTCCATTGATATATTTGTTTGTTTTGCTAGTAGCTTACTGTTTTGATTACTGTAACTTTATAATGTAGTTTGAAATCCAAGGGTGTGATACCACCAGCTTCTTTCACAAGACTGCTTTGGGTATTCAGGGTTTTTTGTTATTCCATATGAATTTTAGAATTATTTATTCTAGTTCTGTGGAAAATTCAATTGGTATTTTGATAAGGATTACATTGAATCTGTAAATTGTTTTGGGTAATATGGACATTTGAACAATATTATTTCAGTTCCTGAGCATGGTATATCTTTCCATTTATTTGTGTTGCCTTCATTTTCTTTCTTTTTTTTTAAATTTTATTGTATGTTAATCCTCATACATTACATCATTAGTTTTAGATGTAGTGTTCCATGATTCATTGTTTGTGCATAACACCCAGTGCTCCATGCAGAACGTGCCCTCCTCAATACCCATCACCAGGCTAACCCATCCTCCTAACCCCCCTCCTCTAGAACCCTCAGTTTGTTTTTCAGAGTCCATCGTCTCTCATGATTCGTCTCCCCCTCCGATATCCCCCCCTTCATTCTTCCCCTCCTGCTATCTTCTTCTTTTTTTTTTCTTAACATATATTGCATTATTTGTTTCAGAGGTACAGATCTGTGATTCAACAGTCTTGCACAATTCACAGCGCTTACCAGAGCACATACCCTCCCCAGTGTCTATCACCCAGTCACCCCATCCCTCCCACCCCACCCCCCACTCCAGCAACCCTCAGTTTGTTTCCTGAGATTAAGAATTCCTCATATCAGTGAAGTCATATGACACATATCTTTCTCTGTTTGACTTATTTCGCTCAGCATAATACCCTCCAGTTCCATCCACGTTGTTGCAAATGGCAAGATCTCATTCCTTTTGATGGCTGCATAATATTCCATTGTATATATATATACCACTTCTTCTTTATCCATTCATCTGTCGATGGACATCTTGGCTCTTTCCACAGTTTGGCTATTGTGGACATTGCTGCTATAAACATCGGGGTGCACGTACCCTTTCGGATCCCTACATCTGTATCTTTGGGGTACATACCCAGTATAGCAATTGCTGGATCGTATGGTAGCTCTATTTTCAACTTTTTGAGGAACCTCCATACTGTATTCCAGAGTGGGTGCACCAGCTTGCATTCCCACCAACAGTGTAGGAGGGTTCCCCTTTCTCTGCATCCCCGCCAACATCTGTCATTTCCTGACTTGTTAATTTTAGCCATTCTGACTGGTGTGAGGTGGTATCTCATTGAGGTTTTGATTTGGATTTCCCTGATGCCGAGTGATGTTGAGCACTTTTTCATGTGTCTGTTGGCCATTTGGATGTCTTCTTTGGAAAAATGTCTGTTCATGTCTTCTGCCCATTTCTTGATTGGATTCTTTGTTCTTTGGGTGTTGAGTTTGATGAGTTCTTTATAGATTTTGGACACTAGCCCTTTATCTGATATGTCATTTGCAAATATCGTCTCCCATTCTGTCGGTTGTCTTTTGGTTTTGTTGACTGTTTCCTTTGCTTTGCAAAAGCTTTTTATCTTGATGAAGTCCCAATAGTTCATTTTGGCCCTGCTTCCCTTGCCTTTGGCGATGTTTCTAGGAAGAAGTTGCTTCGGCTGAGGTCAAAGAGGTTGCTGCCTATGTTCTCCTCTAGGATTTTGATGGACTCCTGTCTCACACTGAGGTCTTTCAACCATTTTGAATCTATTTTTGTGTGTGGTGTAAGGAAATGGTCCAGTTTCATTCTTCTGCATGTGGCTATCCAATTTTCCCAACACCATTTGTTGAAGAGACTGTCTTTTCTCCTTTGGACATTCTTTCCTGCTTTGTGGAAGATGAGTTGACCATAGAGTTGAGGGTCCATTTCTGGGCTCTCTATTCTGTTCCATTGATCTATGTGTCTGTTTTTGTGCCGGTACCATACTGTCTTGATGATGACAGCTTTGTAATAGAGCTGGAAGTCCAGAAGTGTGATGCCGCCAGCTTTGCTTTTCTTTTTCAACATTCCTCTGGGTCTTCGTGGTCTTTTCTGGTTCTATACAAATTTTAGGATGATTTGTTCCATTTCTTTGAAAAAAGTGGATGGTATTTTGATGGGGATTGCATTGAATGTGTAGATTCCTCTAGGTAGCATTGACATCTTCACAATATTTGTTCTTCCAATCCATGAGCATGGAACGTTTCTCCATTTCTTTGTGTCTTCCTCAATTTCTTTCATGAGTATTTTATAGTTTTCTGAGTACAGATCCTTTGCCTCTTTGGTTAGATTTATGCCTAGGTATCTTATGGTTTTGGGTGCAATTGTAAATGGGATCGACTCCTTCATTTCTCTTTCTTCTGTCTTGTTGTTGGTGTATAGGAATGCCACTGACTTCTGTGCATTGATTTTATATCCTGCCACTTTACTGAATTCCTGTATGAGTTCTAGCAGTTTTGGGGTGGAGTCTTTGGGGTTTTCCACATAAAGTATCCTATCATCTGCAAAGCGTGAGAGTTTGACTTCTTCTTTGCCAATTTGGATGCCTTTTATTTCTTTTTGTTGTCTGATTGCTGTGGCTAGGACTTCTAATACTATGTTGAATAGCAGTGGTGATAGTGGATATCCCTGCCGCGTTCCTGACCTTAGGGGAAGAGCTCTCAGTTTTTCCCCATTGAGAATGATATTCGCTGTAGGTTTTTCATAGATGGCTTTTATGATATTGAGGTATGTACCCTCTATCCCTATACTCTGAAGAGTTTTGATCAAGAAAGGATGCTGTACTTTGTCAAATGCTTTTTCTGCATCTATGGAGAGGATCATATGATTCTTCTTCTTTCTTTTGTTAATGTATTGTATCACGTTGATGGATTTGCGGATGTTGAACCAACCTTGCAGCCCAGGGATAAATCCCACTTGGTCGTGGTGAATAATCCTTTTAATGGAATGTTGGATCCTATTGGCTAGTATTTTGGTGAGAATTTTTGCATCCATGTTCATCCGGGATATTGGTCTGTAATTCTCCTTTTTGATGGGGTCTTTGTCTGGTTTTGGGATCAAGGTAATGCAGGCCTCATAAAATGAGTTTGGAAGTTTTCCTTCCATTTCTATTTTTTGGAACAGTTTCAGAAGAAGAGGTATTAATTCTTCTTGGAAGTTTGGTAGAATTCCCCTGGGAAGCCATCTGGCCCTGGGCTTTTGTTTGTTGGGAGATTTTTGATGACTGCTTCAATTTCCTTAGTGGTTATAGGTCTGTTCAGGTTTTCTATTTCTTCCTGGTTTAGTTTTGGTGGTTCATACATCTCTAGGAATGCATCCATCTCTTCCATGTTATCTAATTTGCTGGCATAGAGTTGCTCATAATATGTTCTTACAATTGCTTGTATTTCTTTGGTATTGGTTGTGATCTCTCCTCTTGCATTCATGATTTTGTTGATTTGGGTCATTTCTCTTTTCTTTTTGATAAGTCTGGCCAGGGGTTTATCAATCTTGTTAATTCTTTCAAAGAACCAGCTCCTAGTTTCGTTGATCTGTTCTACTGTTCTTTTAGTTTCTATTTCATTGATTTCTGCTCTGATCTTTATGATTTCTCTTCTCCTGCTGGGTTTAGGCTCTATTTGCTGTTCTTTCTCAAGCTCCTTTAGGTGTAGGGTTAGGTTGTGTACTTGAGACCTTTCTTGTTTCTTGAGAAAGGCTTGTATTGCTATATACTTTCCTCTTAGGACTGCCTTTGCTGCATCCCAAAGATTTTGAACAGTTGTGTTTTCATTTTCATTGGTTTCCATGTATTTTTTTAATTCTTCTTTAATTTCCTGGTTGACCCATTCATTCTTCAGTAGGATGCTCTTTAGCTTCCATGTATTTGAGTTCTTTCTGACTTTCCTCTTGTGATTTTTGAGTTCTAGTTTCAAAGCATTGTGGTCTGAAAATAGGCAGGGAATGATCCCAATCTTTTGGTACCAGTTGATACCTGATTTGTGACCTAGGATGCGATCGATTCTGGAGAATGTTCCATGGGCACTAGAGAAGAATGTGTATTCTGTTGCTTTGGGATGGAATGTTCTGAATATGTCTGTGAAGTCCATTTGGTCCAGTGTGACATTTAAAGTCTTTATTTCCTTGTTGATCTTTAGCTTAGACGATCTGTCCATTTCAGTGAGGGGGGTGTTAATGTCCCCCCTATTATTGTATTGTTGATGTGTTTCTTTGCTTTTGTTATTAATTGGCTTATATAATTGGCTGCTCCCATGTTAGGGGCATAGATATTTAAAATTGTTAGATCTTCTTGTTGGATAGATCCTTTAAGTAGGAAATAGTGTCCTTCCTCATCTCTTATTACAGTCTTTGGTTTAAAATCTAATTTGTCTGATATAAGGCTTGCCACCCCAGCTTTCTTTTGGTGTCCTTTAGCATGGTAAATGGTTTTCCACCTCCTCACTTTCAATCTGGGGTTGTCTTTGGTTCTAAAATGAGTCTCTTGCAGACAGCATATCGATGGGTCTTGTTTTTTAATCCAGTCTGTTAGCCTTTGTCTTTTGATTGGGGCATTGAGCCCATTTACATTCAGGGTAACTATTGAAAGATAGGAATTTAGTGCCATTGTATTGCCTGTAAGGTGACTGTTACCATATATTGTCTGTGTTCCTTTCTGGTCTATGTTGCTTTTAGGCTCTCTCTTTGCTTAGAGGACCCCTTTCAAGATTTCCTGTAGGGCTGGTTTTGTGTTTGCAAATTCCTTTAGTTTTTGTTTGTCCTGGAAGCTTTTTATCTCTCCTTCAATTTTCAATGACAGCCTAGCTGGATAGAGTATTCTTGGCTGCATATTTTTCTCATTTAGTGCTCTGAATATATCCTGCCAGTAATCTGCTTGGGTTTGCTCTCCGGAGCTTTTGTTCCCTTCAAGCTTTCCGTACAGCTTTGGAGGCGGAGAGTGAACATGGTGGCCTCCTAATCTCTGCCTCAGAGTAGCCGAGAACTTGGGGCCCCACTCCTCAGTGAGCCCCCAGAGAAAAGCCGTCAGTCTGTCCCGTCTCCCCGGTCTCTGTCCTCACTCCATGCTCACCCGGCCTGTTACTGTGCATTTCTATCTCTGGCACCCGACCCCATGTGGAGTCTCCAAACCCCACAGATCCCTGCGGTGCGCTCCCGCGCAGCTCCTCCCAGGAGAGGAATGGGAGTCTCCCCAAATCTGCCACTTGTTGGGTCCCTGCTGGGGGAGCAGTGGCCCCACTGTGCCTCGGATCACGGTTTATGGCAACCCCAAGCTGAGAGCCTGCGCCTTGGCTCCGTCTCTGCAGCCGGCTTCCCCGCTCCGATACCTGGGAGCTCTGCGGCACTCAGGCACCCCCGGTCTTTCTGTGACCCCGAGGGTCCTGAGACCACACAGTCCCACGAGGGTTCCACCCCCCGCTTAGCCACTAGAGTGACGTCCCTCAGCGGAGCCGACTTCTAAAATTTTCCATTGTGTGCTCCGCGGCTCTATCACTTGTCAGAAGCGGCGGTGGAGGCCCCTCCCCTGCCATCTATCCTCCAGAATATTGCCTCGGATTCACTTCTCTGCACGTCCTACCTTCCAGAAAGTGGTCGCTTTTCTGTTCAGGGAGTTGTTGTTAATCTTTTCTTCGATCTCCTGTTGAGTTTGTAGGTGTTCAGAATGGTTTGATCCCTATCCAGCTGAATTCCTGAGAAGAGATGAAATCAAGGTCTCCTACTCCTCTGCCATCTTGCTCCACCCCCCGCCTTCATTTTCTTCCATTGATATTTTATGGTTTTCAGAGTAAGGGTCTTTCACCTCCTTGATTAAATATATTTCTAAGAATTTAATTTTTGATGTAGTGTGATTATAAATGGGATTGTTTCTTATTTTCTCTTTCTGATCGTTTATTAATGTATAGGATATTTTGTATCCTGAGCCTTTACTGAATTTCCTTAATCTAATAGTGTTTTGTTGGAGTCTTTAGGGTTTTTTTTTTAAGATTTTATTTATTAGAGAGAGGGAGACAGTGAGAGAGGGACACAAGCAAGCAGAGTGGGAGAGGGAGAAGCAGACTTCCTGCTGAGCCTGGGAGCCCGACATGGGTCTCGATCCCAGGACCCTGGGATCATGACCTGAGCCGAAGGCAGACACCTAATGACTGAGGCACCCAGGTGCCCCAGGTTTTTTTTTTTTTTTTAAATATATAGTGTCCTGTCATCTATAAATAGTGATCACTTTCCAATTTGAACAATTTTTCTTTTCCTTGCCTAATTGCTATGGCTAGGACTTTCAATACTCTATTGGTTATAAAGTGGTTAAAGTAACCATCCTTGTCTTTTAGAGATCTTAGAGGAAAATCTTTCAGCCTTTCACTGTTGAGTATGATGTTAGCCACTGGTGTGTCATATATGGTCTTTATTATGTTGAGGTACCACTTTTTTTTCTTTTTCAAGATTATGTAAATACAATTCAATGTCTCCATGGCATTGTACTATACATACATACCTCAATTTATTTTTCTGGTCTCTTAAGTTTGGAAAATAGATTCTTCCATTCAGTTACCATGTACTCCTTGTGAGCCATTACCAGCCAGTGTTTTTTTTTTGTTGTTGTTGTTTTTTAAATACAGTTGTGGGCAGGACAGCAATACTTTCCACTAAAATTGAAAATGAAGAATGTTCATAAACAAAACTTCATTCATAGAATGGTATGCAAATAAAACATTAAAAACCCAAATGGAGAAGTGAGTGTGTAGGTAGAAAATATCTCCGTTTTTTGCTATTGAATAGTATGGGAAACTCCCCTCCAGCTACCTTCAAATATACCACGTGCACACTCTGGCACATTTCCTAGATTTGGCATAAGTCATATAATGAATAACTTTGTCTCTGATAGGGAATTGATTATTGATAATGCAGATTCTAGTATTCTGGTTTTTCTATACCTATGTGAACGCTAAAGCTATATCAGAAATGAGAATGGTTCATTTTTATTGTAGTTCCTAGAAATTGAAGTTGGAATGGGATAATGGCATTCATTTGTAAATATAAAAAAATTATTCCTCAGACTTCTCATAATTAGATGGTCTAAGACCTAGAAAGTCCTTTTAACAGTACCTGCCCCATAAGTCCTTAATAAATGTTAGTCATTTTTCCAAAAAGTTCCTCAATTTCTGCTCTGCCTTTGTTCCTTTACCAAGTGTGACATAGTCTAACCAGGGGTCAGGAATAAGAAAATGGGATTAAGAAGACCACTTCAATCCTGACCCAAGTGAAGTTTGTTTTTTATCTCCCACAACTCCCATTTCTGTGCTCAAGGCTATCTGAGAATTTTGGATGCTTTCTGACAACTCGTCCATTAATTTTAATATCTAGCTTTTGGTCTGAGCACAGTATGACCAAAAACATTTCTTTTAAGATTTTATTTATTTGACAAAGAGAGACACAGCAAGAGAGGGAGGGGGAGTGGGAGAAGGAGAAGCAGGCTTCCCATGGAGCAGGGAGTCTGATGCAGAGCTTGATCCCAGGACCTAAAGATCATGACCCAAGCCAAAGGCTGATGCTTAACGACTGAGCCACCCAGGTGCCCCATGACCAAAAACATTTAAGAAGATAGTCCACAGGGCCATTCCTCATAGACATTCCAGTTGAAGGGTAGCAGAATATGCCATCCCCAAATATGGAACTTTGGTATAAGGATTATCTTGCACTGAAGGCAAGTAAGAAGCATCAGATACAAGAAAAGCTGTCTGCCTGAAAGCAGGATATAAATTTATGCAGATGTATCCACTCCCCTTTCTACCAGAAGGAGAAAACAGTCACTGGAGAGAATTCTAGAATGCTTATCCACCCAGAGATGGCACAGGGGAATCTATATAAAAAACCTTGCCAAACCTAGCCTTTTGCTACCATTTGATTCCTTAAATATTTGCCTTCCCACAACTTGCTGCCCCTAGAAGCTCAGAGTACTTTTCCTTTGTTTTTTCACTGAAAATGTATTGCTCTTTTGTTAAGATGCTATATAAACCTATGTTTTAACCACCCCTTTGAGTTACTCATTGCTGGGTACTCCAATGTGTATTGCAGTACACAAGTTAAGCTTGTTTTTCTCCTTGTTGGTCTCATTTTTTGTTACGGACCCAGTCAGAGAGCTTTCTTTCCCCTTCCCCTAAATATACATGCCTTCAGGAACTATACTAGATTGTTAGATTCTAGTATATTCAGTTCATGCTGGGTTCTTAGTGCTTCCTGATTATAATAAAGTAGAAAATATTCCAGTATCAGCCACACCCACAGGATGAATTGGGTAAGCCTAGGACATGTTGCAGGAGACTTTTCCTTTTGATTGGAAATAAGGAGACACAGGAATTATCTCCTCTGCAGGGCACCCCCATCAAGAGACATAGTTCTCGTTTGCCTCCAGGAAGTATTGAGGTAGAGTGGGCTGCTACATTCAAGGCAATGTGGGGCAGAAGAACCAAATTAACTGTTGTAATCAGTTCTGGTTTCTTCTGCTATAACTCAACTTTCCTGATTTCTGGAACATTTCTGGTAACTTCAAACTACCTCTCATTCCATTCAGAGCACTTTTATCCAAACTCTGTTTCACTATGACACATAGTTTTGTGGATTAATATACTTAGATATGCTAAAAATGAAGAAAAAATCAGTAATATTTTAATTATACATAGGGGCAAATACTAGGTTAAATAGTCCTAAAACCAAACAGAATGATAGGCTATGACCTGCTAAATTGATTCCATGACCCCTCCTAATAAGTACCAATCACTGGTTTGAAGAAGACTGCTGAGTGTCTAGGAATCTCCAACAGAAACTCAATCTACCTCAGGAGGACTAAATAGAGTAGGTTTTGATCTCTCTAGCAAATGCCTTTTGTGTATTTGTGTTTTGTTCTCTCCCCAGAAGACTGTAAGTTACCTGAGCTGATGTAGGGTGTTGCAGGAGAAGTGTTTCTCAGTTCCCCTCACTTTTACTCCATTCCTTCTACAGCCTGGTTTCCCAGATCTTTCTTCATCCATTGAACAAGAATTGATAAGTAATTTCTTCAAAGATGAAGTATAGATATCTATAACATTTGCCAGTACACTGCTGTAAACTTCATTTAGCTTGTCTGCAGGAGAGACAGCATCTTTTAGTCTCATCAGAAGGCATTTTGTTATGTTTTCTGACAACAAATTTTCCAACTCCCCAACACCAGCAGGGAGTCCTACAATTCAATGCTGACACTGCCTACTTGCAGTTAGCATTAGATCTCACAAATTAATGCTCAGTCCCATTAGACTTTCTCCCAACTTTAGATGCTAGTTGACTGTTGCAGGTTGTCACTGATGCTTCTGACCAACTGGCCACAAATTCAGAAGTTCTGAAACCCCCCCCCTCCTCAGAACTCAGAAAATTTTTCACTTGTTATTACCAGTTTATTATAGAAGATAGAACTCCACAACAGCCAAATATTTGGAAGAGAGGCATAAGGCTAGGTTAGGGGGAAAGTGTATAGATCTTCCATTCCCTCTCTCCAGGCATGCCACCCTCCCAGCACCTTGACATGTTCACTAACTCAGAAGCTCTCCAAACCCTGTCATTTAGGACTTTTTTATGAAGGTTTTATTATGTAGGCATGATTGATTAAATCCTTGGCCATTGGTGATTGAACCAATCTTCAGCCTTCTCCCATCCTCAAAGGCCAGGGGTTGGGGTTGAAAACTCTAACTCTCTAATCATGCTTAGTCTTCTGGTGACCATCCCCCATCCTGAAGCTATCTAGGGGTCCCTAACTACCAGTCATCTTATTAGTATGTAACAGACTCTCTTATCACTCCAGAGATTCCAAAGGTTTTAGAAGCTCTTTGCCAAAAACCAGGGACAAAGACCAAATGTTTATTTTTGTTATATTACACATTAATTTTCCCCCCAGGAAGATTTGTGGACATCTGAGCTAATGTTGAGGTGGCAGGAGAGGAGCTAACTCCAGTTACTCATTTTCTCACCATCTCTTGCCCAGCTGCCTTACACAGGGTTGAAGCAAAGTCAGAGAAGGAACTGAGCCAGAATTGGTTTAGTTCATCTTAGTGTCCTTCCAGATCAAAAACAAAGTGTGTCTGGAACCCTTTGAATATGAAAAATATTCCCGCTGAATGGAAAATTGAGAATGGGTGAGAAAAAAATCACTAGGGGTGAGAAAGTACTAGGAAGTTTTTGGAAAGTTGAGTTATAACCTGCTATAGTTTCCTACCCTACAGTCCTGAAAGATTATGGGAATTTCAAATAATGCCCTTTGACGGCACAATGCTATACAGTTGTAGTAGCCCTGTGTTTGAAACTATAAGGCAATACAGTGGTTAAAACATTTGTCTGAGTTCTTGACATTTCCCCCCTTTTAATGCATATTTTCCTTGTACCTGTAATTCTATAATTAAAAAAATGTTTTTATCATGACCTTTTGTCATGTTCTTTGTGTTATTCTTCCACTCACTTTCCCATTTCTATTCTCTCTGGTTGCCATGCAATGATCTAGAGCTGCTTCTGAGTATATTCCTTTGTTTTGTATGTTTTAAACCCTTACCTTTCTGCCTCTCAAAATACACATCACCTGTGGTGAGTAAGACATTAAGAACATCCTAAGCCATGCCCCTCCACTGTGTTTCCCCTCCAAAAACAGGTTTGTAGTCATGATACTCATTTTGATTTCTTAGGATTTTCATTTAGTAGATTGAACTTTTTTTTTCTTATAGGGTTGCTTAAAAAGAAGTATTTTCATTTTAGGTTAACAGAAAAATTGAGCAGAAAGTACAAGGAGTGCCCATATATCCTGCCATAGCCCCTCCCACTCCCCAGATCCCATAGTTACTAACATCTTGGATTAGTTGCTGCATGTGTTACAATTGATGAGACAATGTTGACATGTTATTAACTAAAATCCATAGTTTACATAAGGCTTTATTTGTATTATACATTGTGTGGGTTTTCATAAGTATATTATGTCATATACCCACCATTACAGTATACAGAAGTTTTTTTTAAAGATTTATTCATCCATCCTGGAGAAAGAGAGAGAGAATGAATATGAGAGAGAATGAGAGAATGAATGAGCCGCAGTGGCAGGGGGAAGGCAGAGGGTGAGAGAATCCCAAGCAGACTGTGCTGAGCATGGAGCCTAACCCAGGGCTTGATCCCATGACACTGAGATCATGACCAGAGCTGAAGCCAAGAGTCAGATGCCTAATTGACTGTGCCACTCAGGTGCGTCCAGAATTGTTTTACTATTCTCAAAATCCTTGGTGGTCCATCTACTCATCTTTCTGCCCCAGAGGCTGATCTTTTCATGTTGGCTTTTTTTTTCATGTAGCAATATGCATTTGTTTCCTCCTTGTCTTTTTAAGACTTGATAGCTCATTTCTTTGTTATTGTCAAATAACATTGAATGGATGTGCCACAGTTTGTTTATTTAGCATGACCTCCTCTAATTGCAAAATCTTTGCAATCTGGTTTTCTTTAGCATAACCAAGAGATTTATTATTCTGGATTACAATTACAACCTATTTATCTTGATGCCTGTGAAAAGGCCTTGATTTTTTCATAACTCAGAATTCAAGAAACAAATGAGAACTATAAATGTATCACTGTACTTCATCTTTGTTCCCCATCTGGTCTCACTCAAGGAAAATTTATTTGAACATCAACAATATCCTAGACATCCTATAGAATGTTCTGAATTATTAGCCAAGGATCTCATTGGAAAGTATTATACAAGGTAGAGAACACTCTCCCTTGGTTTTCCTTTGGTAAGTTGTCATCTTATTAAGAAAACTGGCAGATTATAACACTGGATTTTTATGTTTATCTGAGATATGTATATGTGTATCATATGCCTTCTTGCATTTGTTTATTTGGTATCTTGGTCCATTTGGGCTGCTATAGTAAAATATCACAGACAGGTGGCTTTTAAACAATGGAAATTTATTTCTCACAGTTCTGGAGGCTAGAAGTCCAAGATCAAGGTGCCATGGTTGATTGAAGGCTCTTTTCTAGTTTATGGACTTCTTGTTGTCTTCATGTGGTGGAAAAGGCAAGGGAGCTCTGTAGGATCTCCTTTATAGGACCACTACTCCCATTCTTGATGGCTCTACCTCATGACCTTCCCACACAATCACTTCCCACAGCCCCCACCTACTAATACTATCACCTTTGGGATAGGATTTCAACATGAGATGGATAGGAGCACAGACATTCAGACCATAGCATTTGGGGCATAGTCTCCCCATCAGCATATAGCTGGATGAAATCCAGGTGACCCATGTGAACTTGGCTGATTCTTCTCCCCTATCACCCTTCAGTGAAGCTCATTGGCAGGTGAGAAGATGGGGGACAATCCTGATGACTCAGTGGGCAGGTCTGTCTCTGAGTAACCCAGATAGGACTGATCCCAGCCAGTCCTGAATGAACATGGGAAACACACAGTGGGAAGAGACATGGTATAAATTCTTAGAAGGCAATTTGTGTGTTTTCCATTTTACCATTTCACCCCAGAATCAAGGGGAGAGTACCTTCTGCTGGTGAAAACTCCATGTGCATATTCAACTTATTAGAATAGGACAGAGTTTTTGGTATGGTGGTTATCAGAATGGATCTTACTTAGGGAGGGTCTGATTTATTTATTCAAGGTGGCAAATTAGAGATGAGAAACCTCAGTTTAATCTCAATTCAGTGAAGATTTATTTAGGACCCAGTAGATGATAGAAATTATGCTAGGTAGGTTAGATAGTAAATGGATTTCAGCCTCAAAGGGTTTATAGTTTTAGAAGGACTGATTGTTTCAGTATAAGTAGAGATCTAAGTTATGAGAAAAGTATAATTAGGGGTAAAAGAGCTGGTAGGGGAGGTGAAAACTTCTGAATTGGGGATATCTTGTAGCATGAGTACCTTGAGGGCAGAACTGAATCCTTCTAGAGCAAAGCGTCTGAACCCTTGGGAGGTGCCATCTGTACAGTGGTGGCAGCTGTCCCCATCTTCAGAGTTTGTCTGAGAGTTAAGCACTGTCTCTGTGTTCTTCATTTTCCCATCCCAACAGGGTTTTCCCTTACTGGTTCTTTCTTCATGCCTGTAATGTCCTCTCTTTCTCTCTCTCTTTAATTTTTTAATTATTTTTTAAATTGTATTTTATTATGTCATGTTAGTCACATACATTACATCATTAGTTTTAGATGAAGTGTTCCATGATTCATTGTCTGTGCACAACACCCAGTGCTCCATGCAGAACGTGCCCTCCTCAATACCCAACACCAGGCTAACCCATCCCCCCACCCCC